>NW_027117820.1:0-364631 GCF_038497905.1 Lipomyces japonicus | reverse complement strand
TCCAGGGGTCCTGACATAATCTCCTGGGGTGACCAAAGGTCCCAGTGTAAAGCAACCAAGGGACATTCATAGAGGCGGTGGGCTGCAGTATCAAGTTTTCGATTTTGTTGTTTTTTCAGGTTTGGGTTTTAAATTTTAGGTTAGATTCAACAAGCGGCCGTGTGGTCTAGTAGTATGATACTCGCTTTGGGTGCGAGTGGTCCTGGGTTCAATTCCCAGCTCGGCCCTTAATTTTTGTATTTTTGCATCAATGGCTTTTTTTTGGCTGCGTGCGTCACGTGAGTTGCCGGATCCGGTGAGTCACCACCGCCGCATGAGGCTGAGGCTTTCTGTGTTTTTCCAGAGTGCCCGAGCTTTTCGCATATATATACATCATCGTCGTCGTCGTTTTCTCTTCCGACCTTGAATTCTAGCCATGACATCAATTCATACCGATAGTCACAGGCGGCCATCACTTGTGGTTTTTACCTGTGCATTGTTGGTTTCTTTTTTCGTGCTCGTCGTGTTGACGTTTGCTACTGGAGCTGGCGGTCACGGCGGCCTGCGCATATCGTCTTCATCGCCGTCATCGTCACCGTCATCCCTGCTGGCACCCGATAACCGCAAGCAAATATTCGATTCACAGGCGTCGGTCCTTATTCGTTCTGCGCCCGTGCCCGCCGCGGCTGCCGCGATGGGCATGCCATCATCACGCTGCGGGCCAGCCGAAGGCGGCAGCAGCAGCACCAG
Organism: Lipomyces japonicus; assembly: GCF_038497905.1. Lineage (NCBI taxonomy): Eukaryota > Fungi > Ascomycota > Lipomycetes > Lipomycetales > Lipomycetaceae > Lipomyces > Lipomyces japonicus. The sequence continues at coordinate 363,902 of NW_027117820.1, read as the reverse complement.
CAGCAGCACCAGCAGCGACGACAGCATCATAATCATGATTGATCCGCCCGCATTCTCGCCACCGGGACATGCACGGTCTCACCAAAGTCTTGTATTGGTGGTAGTCACCGTGATCACGGTCGTCACTGCGTCATTGATTATGTAAATCTTAGTTATTTGTTCTCTTTATTGCGGGTTGGGTCCAGGTGTAAGATTTAGGAATTAAGGAGAGGGGTTATGGAGTTTATGGATGTTATCTGTTGGTTTTTTTTTTGTTTCATTTAGCCTTGTGTGTTTAAAGTATCATACATTTTATTTTTTTTTTGCCTTTTCTCAGTCAGTCTTGACTGCCCGGTATATCCGGTTCACAAACACGTACGACGCAATAAAACTCACCGTGCCCGTGCACAGTCCATAGAGCACGCAGGCAATTAACGAATATGAAAAAAACAACAGGCCGGAGACGAACCCGTTTAGTGACAGCTTGGCAAAATAATACCATACCGAATAAACAAATATCCAAAATCCGGAACCGGTGCCGACCGCGAACGACCGCCACCACCAGTGATAGTCCTCGGCACTCAGTTGCAAGTACGTGCTCACGATCGAGATCTCAATCACGGTTACAATCTCAATCACAAACGTGACCGCCACGAATCCGTACATGTAATAATACCCTGTCTTGTCCTGCCACACGGACTTGAGAATAAACAACAGCTCGATCAGCACGACCGCGAACGGGATCAGGCCCCCTAGTCCGACCGCAAACCACGTTACCATGTACCATGGCGCGACCGGAATCTGACGTGGAATCTGTTTGATCCGGGTCGGTGGTTCAATCACCGGTCGCTTAAACCCATGCCACGCTCCCAAAATCACGAGCGGCACCAACACAAACAGCCACATGATGATCAGCAACACCAACGTCCAGAACGGAATCGCAGACGATGACGATTGGCCCCATGAAATAAAACTCAACACAAGCACGAACCCAAACAACGCTCCGGGAACGAGTCCGGACGTTCGCAACGCATGCTTTAACCATTTCTCGCCCTTGAACGACCGGTACAGTATTGAACTGAAATACCCAGAAAAAATGCCAGCAAACACAAATAAAAATACTGAAAAACTTAAAACCCCGCCTCGATAACTAGGATTGAGTATTCCGACGCCTGCAAATATCAGGACTGAAAAAGCCATCACGAACGTTTGCACGCCGGCTCCCACTATCGATGCAAGCACTGCCTTATGTACCGGCGGCCGGAAAACATCACCATGAACTAATTTCCAACCACTAATATCCTCAGGCAGGTCCTTGTCTGGTTCGCCCTGACCATCTTGATTGTAGCCATGAATATCCCGGGATAGCGTTCTCAGCATGATGATCGCCACCACCGTGGTTAAAAAAGTGGCAATCACTAGAGAATTGATAATGGCCAGCCAATGAATCTTATCCGCTGACGTACTGTTTAAGTAATATAACTGCCATCGATTCGAATAATTAATCTCATTGGCCTCTTTAAAATATGTCGAATACGTGTAAGGGATCGTAACCGACTCGGCATTTTCGTTTAACGCCAATTTTTTGAATTTTGAATTTTTCTTTGGACAATTGTTGGGCTTATGATTCTTGGATTCGGGGTAGACTTCAAATGCCACAACGTTAAACTTGCCCTCGTTACTCTTGTCGGCCCGGTATCGGATAATAAACGTAAAATGGTTATTCACATACGCAACGTCATTCTCGACCGATCCTAATTTGAAACCAGACGCGTAGTATTTGCTTTTGCCGTCTGCGGATATAAACGACGTTGCTCCCGGAAGATTATCCAAAATCCTGATGCACCGTTGGTTAGCAAGCACAACGCAACTCGCATCATATATATATCGCTCACCATTCTACCACGTAATTGTTTTTAATCAATGATGCCGCTCGTGAGATTTCAGGTTTGCTGATCGTGCGATCACATAAATGAGCACACTCTACATCCGTGGCCATGTTAATCTCGTAATCTGATGAGGCAATTCGATCTCCTCTGAGAACCTCGCCGAGATTTAATCCAATTCGATGAATGTCAATGGTTGGCGGGCAAACGAACGCAAGATCATTGTAAGCATAAGGTAACTGTGTTGACTCAGATGAAATCTTGTTAACTAAAAGTGGTAATTTTTCGCCCGCTTCATATGACTCGGAAGACCATCCTTTTGCAATGCCTCATCTTGATCAGCAGTTGATTTTTGCCATGTTTGATGACGTACTGGACTTACCTGGCACGTAAAATGCATCCGCGAGCCGAAGCACGAGAAATAGTGCAAGTAGTAACTCCATGCTCAATATTCTCCCCCCCTTTCACCCTATGGAACAGCTTGTTTCTTTCTAAATTAAAAAAAAAAAATATTGTAGAAACAAGGTGGTTGAAAGAGCACAAGGGTATGTTTTCAATTTACACTGAGCAATTCTCCAATCGCCAATATTATTCATCGCGTATACGTAATTGTGTCTTAACTGTCATGGATCAGCACCGTACCTCAACTTTAACAAGTTCAAAAATAATTCAAGCCAACCTCACAAAACAAAAAGCAGGTTCATATGCATCTCGTCATGCTTAATTGCATCAAGGGTTGAAGGACTTGTGCTATCGATGAAACAATTCTGATTGCTCGAGTTTAAAGCTGGCTGATCTATGTATACAAAGTTGGTCTTATACCGGTTACGGTAAACCAATGAATGGTGTCAGTAATCATATCTTTTCAATCAGCGGAAAGATTATTTTACAAGAAAAATTGTTTAGATACAATAGATATTTTTAACTGTATGTCGTTATAACTATCAAAAGTGGCTCAATGCAAAAAAAAAAATAAAAAAAAAAAAATTACATGCAAAGCATCAACCTAAAAAGGACTACTGAAGTAAATTCTCACTTTAGACAATTCAATCGGAAAAAATATCAAAATTTATTTCATTACTCCAAAAAAGAATGCCAACGGACAAGGAAAGACGTAGATGATCACTGAACAATGCGATTGAGACACAAGTACCTAGAATAGTATAAATTTCAATTGTGTATGCATATGCAATATGAAAAAAAAAATTTATATTCGACGTAGAATGGATGGCGGATGGGCACGACCGATCACATGATTGGGCATGGTTGGGAACCGGTCGAATAATAGCTGCAGCAAACATAATTTTACTTGAATTTCAAAAATACACAATTAATTGTGCTTGTAATTGTTTCGTCAAATCTAAATGATGCAAGCACAAGTTGCATGCAACGGGCGTTTCCAGATGAGCTTCATAGGCTTTACATTAATAAATACGCCCATGCAACAAAAAAAAACACAAATAATCAGAACATAAATATTCGAGGTATTATAAAGAAAAAGAAAGGCTATGCCCCATTCATGTGAAAATGGTTGAGAAGGTGTCCATATATCTTATTTGAATCCGGCCTGAATGGCAATCGTGAATCATGCCCTCCCCCTTCCAGAGTTGAATGTAAATTCGCATTTGGTAAATTATAAACATCGTCAACATAAGCAAGTTAATATCAAATCCAATTCATTAAAAAAAAAGTTCCCAAAAATGTAAGTGAATAAAATTTTCAACTTGCAATCTGTCTCTGATTTGTAAAAAAAAATAGGTTTGCCAAGCTTAAAACCCCAACAACCACGTCTATCCGTAACGACCATAATGGCTCTTCGATCAAAGTTTTTTTTGATCGCTTTCATCGTGGATTCAAGATTCACCGTGGCTTGCAGAAGCCCGGTCACCAGCAGACGGAAACTATTACCGAAGATGGTTCGGTTAAGCAACGCGAGACTCGTTATATTACCTGCGACAAAGACATGAACTTGCTTGACGAGCTTATAATCGCTGCTGCAAATTCATATTCTACTCATTCACCAGCCTTGAAAGTCGACGCGGACGAAAACGCCAGCAGGGTCGGCAGGACCAACAAATATGGCACGTCAGTCACGTCACGGTCATCTTCATCGTTCATGAAAGACAATCTCGACACACAAACGCCTGACTTGAAATATATCAAAGAGCTTTCCTCAAATTCTTCGTCTGACAGATGTTTACTGAAAAAAACTAAAAGTCTAGAGGGCACGGAGTGGTACCGCAATGAGGACCGGAAACTAGAACTTAAGAAGCTCGTGGACGAGATTGATAAAACAATCAACCTATACGCCAACATATATGCCTACCCTGCTCTATCAATCACAACGACAGCAACAACAACAACAACCACCACACACTCACCACCGTCATCGCCTCCCTTGCCAGCGGTAGAACCCCTCCGCATAAAGGCTCCTGAACTAAAAAATATTATACCCATTTCCTTAGATTCGCCGTCACAAACCAATTTGCAAAACGGTTCGTTCATCGATTGCTATCGCAATCTCGGAGTCCAAGACATCATGAACGAGATCGACACCGATATCCGACTTTTCCACCCCACATATTTTGCAGCCATCGAATCAGACGAACCTGTTAAGCCAAACGAGCACGAACACGAACACGAAAAAAATGTCAGCAATTGCAACATTACAATCGCGATTACTGCTGCTACGACGCCGAGTCCGGATCGTTCCATTGAAAACCTTGAAATTTTTGAACGTTTTATTCGCGACGGCGAGGTTGAATATCTTCAAATACCGAAGCACCACCACAACAAACCAAATAAAATTCAAGCAACGTTTAAATCCAACAAGACCAAGGCCACCGTTAATAACAATGACAACAACAACAATAATAATCACAACACTAATAATAATATCATCAATCCTTCTGTTGTTGGACCAAGTGGAAAACGGGTCAAAAAACCATTCATTAACTATACCGATGAATGGAACCGTGGAAAAGCAAGTCCACCTCTGGTCTCACATTCCAGCCACAAAACACCCTCGATACAAACCATTCTTGCCAATTTTTGGTCTGATCTTTGTGCATTTTGGGGACAACGTCCGCGCAAGGCTCGCATCTAAACCGGGTACAAATCCCCTTTTCTGCCAATTAACAAATCAATTACTCTGAAAATGATACCAAATACAACATCTCTCTCTCTCCATAGTTATATATAATGCACTAACGGAGATGGAGCAAAGCTCTTAATGCTGGATATATACATGTATACTTATATCTTTACTTTTATAAAAATATCTTGACATCAGAATGAAGTTTTTAAATTTTTACGCAGTGAACGTTTCAATTGTTTACCGTATATAAAGACCATAAACACCCAATTACATGCATAATGAACGCAATAACAAAATACTGCAAACATCCAAATATATCACTTAGTTCACTCTAAAAGCAATGCTCAATTCGTATATTGCATTTCTATATCCGCCTGCTTGGACGGGTCCAATTAAAACGGGATAAAACGGGATAAAACGGATTAGAACACTAAGCAAGCCAGACATAATATACGACAAGGCCAAAGACTAGTGTCAATTCCTGGGCCTTGACTGTGAACGATAATCGACCATGCCAGTTTTAGAGAAACTGAGTTTGAAAATATTCGTGCATAGTCACGAAGAACCGAAACAAATAAGAAAGCACCATCGAAGTGATAAAACTAGACCGATTATATGGACGGTATTATGAAACAGATCATACATGCAAAATCTCAAAACAACGTTCTTTAATGAAGGGCAGGGCTTTCAAAGTCGAAAGTCGCTACAGGGTCAGCATATCGGGTCATTCTCTCGTTTGATTAGATGTGCGAGTGTTGTCCAAGAAGGGTTGCATTATCAGGGTGCAAATGCCTTTATAACTTCATCAAAAGCGGCTCAATATGAAAGTAAAAAGCTCAAAATATGTAACTCATTCAGCAATTTTTTTTTTGATTTAAACCTTTGATCAAGAGAAATATCAAAATATAATTTTTGGAGTTCGTCAAGGCATGATAATCTGTAATTTAAAGGAGCGAAGAACTGATATCGCCAAACTGAAAGATACAAGCAAGTACACAAATAACCGCAAATTCACTCCAATCATACCTCAAATTGATAAAGTAAATATATTACATTTCCTAAGCAACAGTTTTCTAGATTCATGCTCTTTTTTTTATCATCGCTTCCTGAGCTATTCTTCCTCGTCCTCAGTGTCAGTGTTGATATCACTATCACTATCATTCTCCTCGTCACTGCTACTTTCATAGTCCTCCTTATCAACATCGTCATCATCATCATCATCGTCGTCGTCGTCGTCTTCAACTTCAACCACACGTTTTTTTGTTTTGCCTCCTCGTAATGTGGCCATCGCGCCAGCAAGTGAATCTTCTTCAGGGTCAGAAATATCATCATCGTCGTCTTCGATCACGTCTGCCGTGGGGAAAGGTTGAATATCTAACGTGACTAATGCGGACGCGTTTGCACCAATAAACGCGTTCGATCGTAATTCGACGTGAAACTTAAACTTGCCTACTTGCTCTGGCAACGGAGCTGACAATTGAATCTTAAACGTGCTAACACTGCCATCTGTATATCCACGATTGATCGCAACTGGTGCCTCGACCAGTTTACCCTCTCTTGCGTTCGATATTAACACCGTATATTTTGGATATACCAATACCGGATAATAAGGTGGATAAATTATACTCAGTCGTGGGGCATTATCATTAGTTGCAAGTGGCTTCTTTAATAACAATTCCGTGTCAGGTTCTAACAAGTCCTTCGGGTCAACCTCAGGTGACTCGATTCCTGGAAATTCTAACCTGTACTTAATTACTAAATGAGCAATCGAGCCGGGAAACACAGCAGTCTCTCCTGGAACCTTGAAAAACGCATGCAGGATTCGAACTTTAGGAATCGTGGAACCAATCTCGCGCGCTAATTTTAAACCTTCATCATTTAATCCTAACACTTGCTTCTGCTCTGATTCTGATAGTTCAAACAAAGACTCCAGAGATGATAATTTGGCAAATTGAACATTTTCTGCTTTAGTATTAGGTATTTGCAGCAATTCATTAGAACCAACAGGGAGTGCTTGAACAAAAGCTTCATTGAGATCAATAATTTTTCGAACGAGTTCAACTTCTTTAAAAGCAGATGCAATATCAACCATGCCTTCCACAATGGCACTCACTCTCGATACGGCAGCAAGTAATTTAAGACCATCATTCACTGGCTTGCGTTTAAGATGAGCAATTAAATAGTTATAAATCTCATCAGGCGTCGAACCCGGTAACGTGGTCTGATATTCTGAAGCGTTTGAAATGATTCGAATAAGATCATCAGAAGTTAAACTTGCTCGATCGGTCTTTGAGAAATTTTCAAATATGTAAGACGCAGTGGTTGTTTGAATGCCATTCTTGGTATATTTCTTTGTGCCATTCCACCACAAATACTGTTTTTTTTTAAATTGATCGTTAGTTGGTCAGTTAAAATCAATAATTAAAATCTTACATACCACGACCAAAGGCAATGCAACGCCAACCAAGACACCATATCCCAAGATAACCAGTGGGGTTCCCTTTTCGTCCACCAGCCATTTTGGTAACGCAATGCCATGCTTGGTTGGTTGCGGTCCATCAGGGTGACCGTACTCCAAGAAATTTTCTCGCGTATCCTTATCAGTCAAAGACTTGTATGCTTTTGTCATCTCAACATATTGAGCCTCTAATAATTCTCTTGTCTCTTCAACCACGTTTCGAATCTTGTCGGGATGAAATTGAAGCGATAACTTTCTGTATTTACTCTTGATTTCTCGCTCAGTAGCGGTCTAGTTCATGTCATGTCAGTTTTTTTTGGAGGGCACTATTAAAATAAGACAAAACAAAATAACTCACATAAGATACTCCTAAAATGTCATAGGGGTCAAATGTCTGCTTGTCTCCGGGTTCTTCTTGGATGTAGATCAAGTATGCAATAACTCCCAAAATCAGCCAACCGACAATCAAAAAAATTGCACTATTATACCGTAAATTAAAATAATCAACAAATATCTCTTTTTTTCTACTAAATAAAATACCTTTTACTGAAATAATTGCGCTTGCGGTTCTTTGTTCGAAACGATTCAATCTCGTCGTAATTATCTGGCTTAAAACTTGATTCCTTCAATCCGGCTTGTTTTGATGCGTCTAAACCAATATTAAAAAATAATCCACAAAAAATGCAATGCCATATACAAATGATCTTACTGTGAAAGTGAGTTGATCGACTGGCAACTTTTAACGTTGACGGTACAAGCACAAGGGACAGAAGAGTGGCGGCAAAATATGGCCACACTTCGGAATTCTCGTCATAAGAATATCGAGAATCACCCATTATTCGACCACTAGTATTTCAATCAAAGGAATCTGAAAAAAAAAATAATAATAGATAAAACAGAATTAGAAACAAATAAGTAACAAAACAAAAGCGCTTAACGAGGATAAATCGCGATCCGCACAGCTCACGATGCGAGCACGTATGCATAATACAATCATATTTGCGTCCCATAAAGCGAAAAAGAAAATGTCAAAAATTAAAAACATACGTAAACCTACACAAATGCAACTTGAGATAACTAAATAATATGATCTATATTGGCGAGGGTGGTGAATACTGGTGAGGATGTCGAACTTCCACGTTACTGCAATTTGGACATGTTCCACCTTTAATTTATTACGCGCATAACGAAGGTTTCCACCGCACTACAACGAAACTTACCAAATCAAGACTCCTGGAGAGTGATAATGAACATATACTACGGCACGAAAGTGACTATTGACAAATGATTATTTTTACACAAATACACTTTTTTGAAAACCTCATGCACTAAAGGAACAAGCATATCATATCTAACAACCCAACATAAACAAAAAAATATTTAACGGTTAGACTTGGCGACACGCTCCAACTCGTCCTAAATAATTCTGTTAGATAATTGATGATAAACACAAAAAAAAAATGCATTTCTTACCTTCTTCTTGATGGCGTATGAGTTGGAAGAGCCCTTGGCAGCGTTGATGAGCTCCTCAGCAAGACATTCAGCAATGGTCTTGATGTTGCGGAAAGATGCTTCACGAGCCTAAAACAATATATTAGCAACCATTCAAATAATAAAAATAACCCAAACACGTAGAATAATACGTACACCAATGGTGATGAGAGCAATGGCCTGGTTAACACGTCTCAGAGGAGAAACATCGACGGCCTGTCGTCGGACGGTACCAGCACTGCCGATACGGGTGGAGTCTTCTCTTGGTCCACAGTTGACAATGGCATCAACAACGACCTGCAACGGGTTTTGATCAGTAAGAAGGTGAATGATCTCAAGAGCGTGCTTGACAATTCTGACGGCGAGAAGCTTCTTGCCGTTGTTGCGACCGTTCATCATCAGCGAGTTGGTGAGTCGCTCAATAATGGGGCACTGGGCCTTTCTGAATCGCTTGTTGGCATAACGGCCAGCGCTGTGAGAAACATAGACTGGCTGGCGAATCTGAATGTAGTCGGCAAGGGAGATGTCCTTGTTGACATCGACATCGTCGAACGACCACTTGTTGAAGAGCTTGACTTGGCCGGCCTCAGCAACAACCTCCTCGGGAAGGAGCGTAGAGACAACGACGGCCTCAACAACCTCCTCCTCATAAACCTCCTGGTGATCGACCTCTGAACCTTCAGACATTGTGTGTTTTCTGTATATTGTAGTTGATAATGATGGTGATAATACAGTGACTGCGAAGTCCGGCGTTGCGTTTTGCAAAGATCATTCAAGTTGACGATTCACGCCGGCGCCAAAAGCGAGCGCACGGGACTGCGTACTGTGACTGTTTTTTGCGATTTGCGCGGTCATGGGCTTTCCAATTAGGGTTGGGCCCTAGCTACTAGACGGGCAGAGGCCACGGGCCAGAAAGAATGACAGTCGGCGCACAAAGTGGGCTTCGTGTCAGTGAATAAGTTTTCAAACTCTAAATTGGCAGCGGGCCTAAATTTTCATAAATTCTTGTCTCAAGAATATAGCAAAAAGCTCGTTTCCAAGCAAAGGAAAAAGATGGCAAAATTAAATGCTAAGCAGACCAAAAAACGGTTTGATGACGATTTCATTGGAACTATTTCAGATTCAGACGTGGAAGTGCCAGATCTAGACGAGGACGACGACGAAGTTGAAGACCAGCAAGAATCCGAATCAGAACCGTCAGCGGCAGTCAAGAAGGTGGCCAAGAAGAAAAGCAAAAAAAGCAAAAAAAGCAAGGCCAACAAAAATGAGGTTGAAGAGCAAGAGAACGTCAAGGATTTCAAACTAGACTTTGATCTTGACGAGCTTGAATCCGTTGCTCAGTTCAGCGGATGGGACTTTGACATGCAAGATCGCGCTAAGGGCAGTGGCCGAAAGCAGGTTGATCTGGATGGTATTATCCAACGTCAACGGATTAAGGCAGGCTTTGAAAATAGCACTGACGAGGAAGAAGAAGAAGAAGAAGAAGAAGAAGAAGAAGACAATGACGATGACGATGAAGATAAGGACAATGGCTCGCACGACTCAGATGAACAATCTGACGACAAGAGCAATAATGCTAAATCTGAAAAGCAAACAAAGTCAAGTATGCCATGTTGACATGTTTTTATTTATGCAATTTTTAATCTTTCTTTAGATTCCAAAAGACTCAAGGGACCGTATAAGCTTCCTTCTGTCAATGAAAGTGAGGATGAGGATGAGAACGAAAATGAAAATGAAAGCGACAAAGACGAAGAAGATACTACTGTCAAAATTACCAAGAACATCACTGAATCAGAAAAACACGATCATGTAGAAGACAAAGATGATGACGTCGAAGAAAGTGAACAAGGCCACGAATTAGAAGAACCAAGTGAAGACGACGAAGCCGACGACCCTAAGGCAGTGGCAAAGTTTTTCACCGCAGCTCCCAAGACCACCACATCTTCTGCTCACAAAAGTTTCCACACATTATCAATTTCTAGGCCGTTGCTTAAAGGCATTGCTGCTCTTGGATTTACTACTCCCACCCCGGTTCAAAGCCAAGTGATTCCGATCGCTCTTCTCGGGAAGGATATTGTTGCCGGGGCCGTAACTGGATCTGGCAAAACTGCAGCCTACATGATTCCCGTTTTAGAACGTCTTCTCTATCGTCCCAAGAAAATTGCGTCCACCAGGGTCATTGTTCTTACTCCTACTCGTGAATTGTCTATTCAGGTTGCAGATGTTGGAAAGAAACTCAGTCAGTACTTAAACGGGATTAGGTTTGGTTTGGCAGTCGGAGGTCTAAACTTAAGAGTGCAAGAGCAAGAATTAAAATCTAGACCTGACGTAGTGGTTGCCACTCCAGGTCGATTTATTGACCACATTCGAAATTCTCCTAGTTTTCAAGTCGAAGATGTTGAGATTTTGATTATCGACGAAGCTGATAGAATGTTGGAAGAAGGATTTCAAAAGGAATTGACAGAGCTGTTGACATTATTGCCATCCAAGCGCCAGACCCTGTTGTTTTCTGCGACCATGAATTCGAGCATTAAATCTCTTATCCAATTGTCTCTTCACCAACCAGTTCGCATCTTAATCAACCCTCCAAAACAGGCCGCATCTGGCTTGGTGCAAGAATTTATTAGGATTCGCAAGCGAGAAACAACCAAGCCAGCTATTTTAACTTGGCTGCTCAAAAAATTTAATGCCAGCGAAAGAGTGATGGTGTTTGTTTCTCGCAAGGAGACTGCACATAGGTTGCGAATTATTTTGGGCTTGATTGGTGTTAAAGTTGGCGAACTTCATGGCGCACTTTCTCAAGATCAGCGACTTACTGGAATCACGGAGTTTAGAAATTCTCGAGTCCCTATTTTGATTTGTACCGATTTGGCGTCTCGAGGTCTTGATATCCCCAAGGTTGAAGTTGTTATTAACTACGACATGCCTAATACGCACGAAGTCTACCTTCACAGAGTTGGTCGTACCGCTCGTGCCGGGCGTTCAGGACGAAGTATATCGTTGGTTGGTGAGGCTAAAATTGAACGTTCGATTGTGAAGGATGCCATCAAGAGTATCGGCAAGGACGAAGGAAAAGCAGTTAGCCGCAATGTTAATTGGGATGAAGTGAACAAGTACGTTAAGTCAATTGAAGATCATGAAGATGACGTGGAGGAAGTTTTGAAAGAAGAAAAGCAAGAAAAACAATTGGCCATAACCGAGATGGAACTTCGCAAGGGCGAAAACATGGTCAAGCACTGGGATGAGATCAAGTCACGACCCAAACGAACTTGGTTTGATGATGAGAAGAAAAGCGGAAAGAAACGCAGGTTCAGAAAGGATGGTGGAAAGTAAAGCTTGCACAGGTAGCACGGAATAAAAAAAAAGCGCACCGGTTGTACAGGTGCAATGTAGATAAAATAGAAAAGTTCATGCTTCGGATGGAGTTTTGGAGTCAGATTAAATAAACATTTAATAGATTTAATTAATAGTTTATTGTATAATTAAACCTGATTAAGCTGAGATTATATTAGTTCTCTATCAAAGGCATGCGCTTGCGGAAAGCATGTCCCCTAACCACAAGTACATGGTCGTCGTCGAGCCGTTAAGTGAAGATCGACTCTAGCTGTAATTCGATCTCTAGGTACTGCCTCTGGTTTTGTTAACAATTTTATCAAGCTTAATTTTTGCTATAAATTAGGACGTTGATATATATTTGTTTAATATATATTTAGTTCTGGATATTGCAGCCGGTTATAGAGTCGGTATATTTCCGGCCATTTGTTTGTGAACGAATACCCGCCGCCATTGATATCGAACTGGTCCTGGAAACAATCCAGCAATGCCGACTCATATTACTTCAGAAGACAAAGAAAAGATCAAGCGCGCGGTTCCAAAGGCATCTAATAAAATTATTGAAGCTGCCGTGGCCAGGCTTTACATTGCCTACCCGGATCCGAATTCATGGAACTACACTGGAATCACAGGTGCCGTTGTGCTTGTCAATGATCTCACAGGGAACACTTTTTTTTTAAAAATTGTGGATATAATTGTGAGTATTTTTCTAAATGGTTGTTAATTGAATGTTATGAAACTAATGCTGTAAATTGTAGGGCAATAAAGGCGTGCTGTGGGATCAAGAACTATACGTTAGCTTTCAATATAATCAAGACCGTGCTTTCTTTCATACGTTTGAAATGGAAGAATTTTTTGGCGGACTCTTATTTGCAGACGATTCTGAAGCCCATAAATTTTTAAAAAGAGTGCATAACAAAGACAAGTATGCGTCGAAGGCCACGTTGAATAACAAGAATGCGATCGCGCTGCTTAAAAAACCCACAGAAGCTGCTGCTGCTCCTGGACCTCGTGGTGATGTTTTGAGATATCAGAAATTGGGCAACGCTTACACGTTGGCACCGCTTCATCCCGATCCGGAACCGGATTCGGATGCCAAGAGCATGGATAGTGATCCGAACGTTGATCCGTCATGGAAGAAATTATTTTCTCAATTAGGAGAAATGGGAATCACGGAAGACATGATTGCTTCAAACGCCGACTTTATTAAGGATTACATTACAAAAGGCGAATTGCCACCATTGAGATCGAGTGTGGATAAGAAGGCCAAGGGTCCGCCACCTCCACCTCCGTTGGCACCACCTACCAAGAGTGCAAATTCAACAAGGTCTTCTACCCCGGCTTCGTCTATAACATCACCGTCTCCAACACCACCGGAACCTGCTGGGCCACCGGCTCCAATGTTTAAAGTTCCACCGCCTTATATGCCACCTGCAGGGTCACTTCCGCAGGTTAGAAACTCACCGACACCTCCTCAACCCTCTCCATTGTCTACACCTAGCCCGTCTTCAGGTTACACAGCATCGCCACTTACGCAGAGCCCAGTGTCTCTGCCACCTGGGCAGAAGTACAATTTGCCACCACCATTCCCGGCAGCTGGGACAGCTATTCCACCACCATTACATCAGCAAAGACCGGTTCCGCAACTGCCTAACAGAGGACCTCCGCCGGTTTTACCAGCTAGGAATAACTCACCAACATATTTGCAACCTGCAGCCATAAATCTGGCAACCAGACCGGTTCCTCAACCGCCTTCGCTGCCTCCTAGAATGCCGGTGCAGAATGGGATGCAGCCAACGTTTGGACAACCAAGCCATTCGCCGGTGCCACCACCACCACCGCCTCATAGACATGCAATTTCAAGAAGTAGTATTAATAATGCGACCTCACCACCACCACCTCCGCCACCACCTCCGGGCTACAGGCAAGAGCAGCAGCAACTGAACGCGTTATCAGCCCGAGTGCCGCCTCCACAGCCGGTATCTTATAGCCGACCAAGCCAAGCTGCAGCGCCACCTCCTCCTCCGCCTCCACCGTCTGGTCAGCAGTCATATCAGCAAGCTGCGCCAGCAGCATATCAACAACCACATGCGTATGCTCCGCCAGCGACTGTCAACACAGCGCAGGCGCCTCCGGCGCCTCCAGCACCTCCAGCACCTCCGCCCATTTTTTTATCTGCGGTAGCACCAGCACCAGCGCCGCCGCCGCCACCACCACCGCCTCCATCTTTTGGAACACCTGCTGCTCCTGCTGAACTGCCCGCTTCCACCGGCGAAGCTGGCAGAGATCAATTGATGGCGTCGATTCGCGGTAGCGGCGGCCTCAATTCGCTAAAGAAGGTTGACAAATCGCAGCTTGACAGGCCGCTAAACCTCGGTCAGACAGGGGGCGGAGGACAAGACCACTCGGCACATGGGTCGAACAGTGCAGGGCCGGGAGGAAATCTACAAGATGCGATTGCGGCAGCGTTGAGTAAGCGCAAGACAAAAATCGCCGGCAGTGGTAAGTAGAACGTACAAATCACAAAGACAACGTTTACGGAAACTAATGATACTGAATATATAGATGACGAAGATAACGGCAAGGACGAGTGGTAGACTACGTAGACTAGAGCAAGATTGATGGTGTTGGACGAGGCGAGCCTGTACTATATAGTAATGATACAGCACTCGACGCAAACTCGAGGGCCGAAGAACGTTTGAGTGCGCCCGCTGCATCGCCGCATTTCTTCAAAAACACGGCACGTTCGGCCATATAATTAAAACTCTATCGGCCCCGTCCTTTACCGCGAAAGCAATCCGCTCGGGCCACGCATTGAAACATTGTTACGTAGAATATTTATAAACAACCAAAAGACAAGTGGCAAGTTTAGTCACGTAGACAATTCTCAATCATCGATCGAGGACTTACTTGCTTGGTTGTTTTTATTCGTTTTCTTGTTTTCTTTTTTATTTTCCATAAATAACTGGTTGGTCTTTGAATAAGCTTGACTCGGTATACACTGAAGACTTGTTCAAATATCGCTCTAAAAAGTTACAGCGTTGGTATATTTTTCTTTGAGGCACGAGAAGTTACTATTCCTTTACTAAAAAGTCTTTGCGTTGTTGCACTCTTTTACTTTTGCATTTGATTTTGTTCCCTTTTTTTCTTTTTCTTTTTTTTTAATTTCTTCAACTTGCTTTAATCCCAATTGAAGGGATTGTCGGAAAGGTTGTCATCATCAAATCAACGCCGTGATGCAGTCAGACGATCGGGTGATTACAGATATTTACAAAAAGATAGAGCGCGAGCGATCTCTCATTCAAGGAGCCAAAGCACTGCGACAAACCAGTTCTAACGCCGACGTAAAGAAGCGATGTGACTTCAACATCCGTGAATCGTTAAAGAATATTGAATATCTCGAACGCGCGCTTCAAAACTTGCAACAAAAGAGGCGATCACAAGCTACGTAAGAACTTGGCAAAGGTTTCCCGTTAATTTTTTTTTTCTTTTTGAATGATCCCTGATTTTTTTGTTATTATTTATGCAGATCGACCGAGAATAATGATCAAATCGTCAACGAAAAACCATTACCTGTCCCACGCGCAGATGCCAGCAATAGCGGCCTGCCATTGCCTCAACCACCATATGCAAAACAAGGCATGGTTACAAAATCTAGGCCGACATATACTGAACTTGGTATGACACATAACAATGATGGATAATATAAAGAGAAAAAAAACGAGGTCTATAGATTGCTAAATTTTGTTTGATAGACCTAATCAAGTACGACTCACCTCACCTTGGTGCCCGAATTCAGCTCATGCTTGAGCAACTGGAATTTAAATTATCGGTAGAACATCAGTATAGAGAAGGAATTGACAAACTGGTTAAGCTATACCAGATCGAAGGCGATAGACGCAATCGGGCGCTTTCGGAAAATCAACGTTTGGAGAGTAATCAGAAAATTCATATTCTGAAACAAGCATTAAAACGATATCAAGACATGCATATCGATGTGGAAGAGGACTTAGAGGGTAAGTGTTATAATAATAAGAGCGGACCAACATCAACTTGAATTTGGCTAATTTTTTTTTTTTTTTTTTTTGTGCAGACAATATTAGTTTTAATTCAAATGTGCGCAAGCCGTTGACGGGTAGACTAAAGATTTCAATTTCAGCGATCGAAGATGTAGATCATGCGGCAGGGCACAGAAACAGGGCACCAGATACTTGGGTTGCAATTAAAGTGGAGGATCAAGTCAGAGCGAAAACGAAGCCCTCTAAAACTGACCGATGGACCGAGACGTTTGATTTAGAAGTCGACAAGGCGAATGAAATTGAGTTCACGGTATACGACCGCTCTGGAGATCACGATGTTCCGATTGCAGTAACGTGGATGAGAATATTTGATATTGCAGAGGAGCTTCGACGAAAGAAGATTGAATTAGAACTTGCATCATCCGGATGGGTTTCAGCAGATCAGACACAAGACACAGCGTCCCAAACGTTAGGGTCATCGACTCCTTCAAATTCACCAGACAAGCCTTTCGCTCCAACTGGAGGAAATTTGCAACAACAACAACAGCAGCAACAGCAAAAATCACTTACCGGGGCACTCAATCAACTTAACCTTGAACAAGATTTGTACGTGGACAGCTGGTTTATTCTTGAGCCAACTGGAAAGATTAGAATTCGGGTTGGTTTTTTTAAGCACAACATCAATAAGAGGCCACTTGAAGATGCTGGTAGGCTGGGACGAAAAGGTGCAATCAGGCAGCGTAAGGAAGAAGTGCACGAGATGTATGGGCACAAGTTTGTGCAACAACAATTTTATAATGTCATGCGATGCGCTTTTTGTGGTGAATTTTTAAAATATTCTAGTGGATACCAATGCGAAGATTGCAAGTATACATGCCACAAGAAATGCTACACAAAAGTTGTAACTAAGTGCATTTCCAAGTCGAGTGCGGAAACGGATCCGGATGAGGAGAAAATAAATCATCGAATCCCGCATCGGTTTGAACCGATCACAAACATCAGCGCGAATTGGTGCTGCCACTGTGGGTACATATTACCGCTGGGCAAAAAAAGCGCAAGGAAGTGTACTGAGTGCGGATTAACCTGTCACGCTCACTGCGTGCATCTTGTGCCAGATTTCTGTGGAATGAGTATGGAGACCGCGAACAAGATTTTGGAGACAATCCGAAATGCGAAGAGTGCTGGCCAGGGACAGGCTAAGATAAAGGCCACATCGGCCGTGACTCAGGTGCCAGGCAGACCCACAAGTGGTGTGTCGAGCAAGATAACAAGCTCGACAGCCACAGATGGGGATAGATCTAGTGTCACTACATTCTTATCGCGAGATTCTGTTACAGCGGCAAGTTCTAGGCCGAGCTCGACGGCGTCTACTGTGCCATCAGCAACAACGTCGACGTCTACGGCAGCAGCTACGGCAGCAGCAGCAGCAGCATCAGCAATGCAGAAAGCTGCAACACCGGCACAAACGACAAGCCCGTATGCGGCGCACCCTTATGATTTATCAGTAGCGGCGGCAAAGCCAGCGCCGCTTTCTGTTACACCTCTGGCTCCGCGGAGTGCATCGCGAGCATGGTCGGATGAGGGAGCAGGCCAAGGGTCCGTCAAACCGGTCGGACATGTGCCTCGCAAGGCAGTAGGAACAACATCGTCAGCTGGTGGGGGACGGTCGGCCGAAAAGAAAAAGGTCGGCCTGGACGATTTCAATTTTCTGGCAGTGCTGGGCAAGGGCAACTTCGGCAAGGTGATGTTGGCAGAGGCCAAGGGCAGCAAGAGCTTGTATGCGATCAAGGTGCTGAAGAAGGAATACATTTTAGAGAACGACGAGGTCGAAAACACAATATCGGAAAAGCGAGTTTTTTTAATTGCCAACAAGATGCGGCATCCGTTCTTGCTGAACTTGCATTCGTGCTTCCAAACTGAAACTCGAGTGTATTTCGTGATGGAGTACATCAGTGGCGGCGATCTCATGTGGCATATTCAGAAGGAGCAGTTTTCAGGCCGGCGCGCACAGTTTTACGCGGCCGAAGTGTTGCTGGGATTGAAATATTTCCATGAGAGCGGCGTGGTTTACCGGGATTTGAAGTTGGATAACATTCTGCTGACGCTGGACGGGCACATCAAGATTGCAGACTATGGCTTATGCAAACTGGACATGTGGCCGGACGGCAAGACGGGTACGTTTTGCGGCACGCCGGAATTGATGGCACCGGAGATTTTGCAGGATCAGAAGTACGGCAAAGAAGTTGACTGGTGGGCGTTCGGTGTGCTTATCTACCAAATGATTCTTGGCCAGAGCCCGTTCCGAGGCGACGACGAGCAGGAAATTTTTGGCGCCATCCTTACTGACGAGCCTTTGTATCCGGTTCACATGGCGCGCAACTCCGTGTCCATTTTACAACAGCTGCTGACGCGGGATCCTGAGCGGCGACTGGGAGCGGGGACCGGCGACGCGTCCGACGTGATGGCACACGCGTACTTTGCTAACGTGAACTGGCAGGACATGTATCACAAGCGAGTGCGGCCACCTTACGTGCCCACGATTGATTCGGCCACGGACACGCGCAACTTTGACCAGGAATTCACCCGGGAAGTTCCGGTGCTCACGCCGGTGTCGACCGTGCTGACCAGGGCCGACCAGGAGCAGTTCCGGGGGTTTTCGCACACGGACATGGAGCAGTTGTGATTGAAAAATAATGATGAGTTTAATGAATGATGAGATGACAGAACTTACGATTGATTATGTGTGGAATTGGGTGTAGTTCAGTGAATTAAAAATAAACAAAAATAATAGGATTGTGTTGGAATAAACATTAAACGTGGGTGTGTTCGCGCCGTTTGCGGAGCAGTGCGGCCAGTTCCGATGCCCAATGGCGAGTTCCGCAACCAGTGCGCGCGCGGGGGCGGTGAAGTGCGAACGAGCAAAGGAGGCGACGACGGCAACATTTCGTTCTTGGTTTCCACGGCGGATCTTGAGCTCTTGCTTTTAAAATAGAATTTGCTTGCTTGTGAGCAATTTGTGCTTTTTTTTTCAGCCATGGCCACAGACCGTATCATGGCTGACTTTCGCGCCGCGGCTGATGCTGCTGGCTTGCACTACGTCTTGGTGGCCGTTGCGGATCGCCATGATGATGCTTTTGATGATACCATTGATGACGGTTGCGGGCGTGCAATTGTGCACGCGTCTGCTGTTTTGGAGCCTCACGTTGGCTCGTTGCTGGGCCCGGATCGCATCGTCGACCGGGTTGCAAGGCTTGTTACCACCGCGTTTATGACGCAGGCTGCGAACACGTCGTCGTCGTCGTCATCATCATCGTTGCCTTTGCCGATGCCGTTGCCATTACAAACCGCGCGCCCGCCGCCTTTGCTAATACAGGCAGGCGACAATGTGCCACCGCCGTCGCTAGAACAGCAACAGCAGTTTAAGCCGCTTGCCATGGCCGACGCGGCCCAGGTGACCGCGTTCCTGGAAGCCAAGTTTAGGCAGTTGCAGCAACTTTCGTGCAAGGTTGTGGCCAAGGCCTGGATTAAGGTGATTGAACCCAAGAAGCAAGTCAATCACCCGTACAATAAAGGTGACCTGTACAAGCCATCGTGGTGGCCGTCACAGGCTCGCCACAAAGAACCGGACCACTTGATGAAACCTGAGCGGCTCGTGCTGCTTATGAGTATGCTGCGATCGGGCAACGTTGCCGTGCGCATGCTGCGCGCTGCCACGACCGAGTGCGCGGCAGCGATCCCACCAGACAAGATTGCCGTGCTTGAGGAGATTTACTACGTGGCCGAGATGGAAGAGTGGCTTGCTGCTGCTGGTCATGATGCAACCACTGATCTCATAATTTGGGTCGTGCCGCCGGTGAAGGTACCGCCACCATTGCAGGCATCGTCATCATCGTCCTTGTCGTTGTCATTATCTTCATCGTCGCCGTTGTCACCACCGACCGGTTTGAAGCGGTCAGCGTCTGAATCAGATGTTGATTCAGCTACTGCCAAATACATGACCCGTCGCAGGATTGACTCGATCGTGTCCGAACCGGTGGCGGTTGAAGATTATTATGCAGACGACCATAGCACGAGCAGTAGTAGCAGAAGCAATACAGACGTGCAATATCATCCGGACATTGTCTATGCCAATTACAATAATGCTATTCAATCGTTTCAACCCGTGCCTGTTCAACCAGGTTTTCAGTTTTACGCCGGGACTTACACTCCTGCTTCTTCTTCCACGTTTTTATCTTAGACATAGACATGTTCGATACGTTTTGGTTGGTCTCCTAATTTTTTTGTTTTTTTTTTGTTTTTTTTCTTTTTCTTTATTACTTGGTATATTTTTTTTAAAATGTTTTTCTTTTTGGACTGGTGTATGGGGTTAATTTCAAATGGTTATATAATTTTAATTCCAAATTTATTAATAGGTATATATCCAAAAAAAAAAAAAAAAAAAACACAAAAAAAAAGCCGCCATAACTCCTATATTTGACCAAACAGATACCCTTGTTTCAAATTATCGTTTTCCCTGCCGTCCCTGCTGATAAGAATCTCGTGCACAATCTCTGGCGGGCTTAACCCCAGCTTGCTCGCCCGCTGCCACCGTTGCAGCCGTGTCATGCCGACCGTCGGTCCATATTGTTCGGTCAAGTCAAAATGCTTTAGTATTCGTTCGACCACGGTCACTCCTTCCTGGTGTACTATTTTCGGCCCATGTTAGCAATATAACTTGGTTGGATTCTTTTAATTTTGTTCATACTTGGTGCCACATGGTTTACTGCCTGGTGCGTGGCAAGGTAGGCTTCAAACTTGGAATCTGCAAAATTTAATCGCTTACCAACAGTCTCGTCAGCAATTTCAATTGCAGTCTCAGCTTCAACCAAAGTCAACTCCGATGTCGGCTTCGACTGCTTGACCTGGTTTTGTTCCGGCTTGTCATGTTGTTGCGGCTTTTTGATTGCGGATTGCGCGGAACCTCGCTTGGTCGTCTTGAACGAGCTGGTAAGTTTTGCCTGCTTGTTCTTTTCAATTCGATCTGATTTCCTCCTTGGTGTCATTTTTTTTAGTTATCAATATGATCCTATTATTATTATTATTGAAGTAATGTTTTGTTGCAAACGTGTGACCATTACCCGAAACGGCAATTTGTAAACCACTAACCCTAAACTCCCAACATTGGTTGCTGCCATCATGATCTATACGATTTACATTACGCACGTCCATCCTTGATCCTGTCATTTTTTGCCCAGTTTTTAACAAAGCATTGGTCATGGCAGTCAGAACGAAAGTTACGATTGTGTTCATTACCATATATTCACTGTATTGTGGCTACGTACACGCAGTCCGACTTCGTACCATCGCCCGCCGCCGAACCCTCGCTGCCGATGCCAGATATGGTTCCTCTGCTACTGATCTTGAATTGTTCGTATTTTTTTTTTAAAAAAAAGAGAAAAGACATTCTTTGTAATTGTGTAACTGGATAGTTTTATTTGAAAAAAAAAAAAATTATAATAATAACCATGAAACGAGAGGGTTTAGGTATTCGAATGCTGCATCGCCGACCGAGCAATTTTCAGTGCTCGTCATCGCCGGCCGGTTCGTGAACCCGTTCCCGGAGTACAGGGATCAAAGCTTTTTGGAACACATTGTATGGAAAATTACAAGTCTTGCTCATCGCGGTCCTCATGCGGGGATTCCTTATGATAAGTCAAAATTAGCCGACCTGCTTCCAATTTATCGGCCTGATTTTGAAGTCTTGTTTGACGTAATCTCAATCACGAACGCGGCCACGAATGCCACCATCACCGCCGCCGCCAGCAACAACGGCGAAGATGATCTATCACTGTCGATTAGTTCTGCGGTTTATTACTCTTCCGATACTGGATCGTCTACAAATTTGCAACTAGATTCTAATTCATTGTTGGAATCGTGGACGGCCGTGCCCCCGCGAAATACATCGTCACTTGAAAACTCGCCAATATCTGAGTCGCCGCCGGCATTATTACCACAACTACCATTGCAGCAGCAGCAGCAGCAGCGGCAGTCTCCGGCATCAGAGTCATCAGTAATAGCAGTTCCATTATTAAGTAATGCATCGTCTGAGCACTTAAATGCAAGCCTGGGTATTCCTTCCAAGCAAGATCGTCTTACAGTAACATGGTTAGGTCAAAGTTGTGCGTTCATTCAATGTGGAGATCTCAACTTCTTGACCGATCCTCTCTTTGGGTAAGCTACATCTTCCAAGCTAACAATACAGGAGCAGAAAAGCGAAGAAGCGTGTGCGAATTTAAACTAACTGTTAGCATAGTAATCATATCGTTCATTCTTTTCTTGGCCCGAAACGAATACTCCAGAGCCCATGTCAATTGGAACATTTACCGAAAATTGATTACGTATTAGTTTCACATGATCATCCTGATCATCTAGAACTTGAAACGGTACGAGCAATTGGAAACAGTGCCGTGTGGATAGTGCCATTAGGCGTTCGTAAATTTTTGGCCAGGCAGGGCATTTACCGGGTCACAGAAATGACGTGGTGGCAGAAACTGTCGCTTGGTGATGATGGCTGGGAAGTTGCGTGCACGCCAGCCATGCATTGGTCAGGAAGAGGCCTTTTCGGTTCAAACCAAACTCTTTGGTGTTCATTTCTGATTTTGCATGATTCCAAGCCGGTCGTGTTTCACGCCGGTGATTCCGGATATTCACCCGAGTTATTTGCTGGTATTGCTGAGGTTTACGGTACCGGGTGCCAAGTCGCGTTGGTCCCTTGCGGTGCTTACGATCCCAGGTGGCATTTGCGATCGCAGCATTGCGATCCAGCTGAAGCGGTGCAAATCATGGCCGATTTGCAAGCCCGCCGATTGATTGGCGTGCATTGGGGCACGTTTGCAATCACGGATGAACATTTTCTTGAACCAAAGCATAAGCTTGAATCGATCGCTCAAGAAAAGGGTCAAAGTAATAACATCTGGGCCGCCCAGTTTGGACAAACCGTCGTGATTCGCATCTCGTCCGGTACCGTGGACGGTCAACATGTTGTTAACCTCGGTTCTGATGTTGCCACTCGCCAGTTAGTTCAAGGTCGAGATACACTATTATGGTAACAGCATATTTGAATTTATATATATATATATTGTTTGGGGGGAGGGGTGGATACTGGCGTATATGTGACATGGGATTTCGTTTATTGTAGTTATTTATATAATCATTTGCATTTTTTCAAATTTAACTTAGTTAACGTAGTTAATTAGAATTAGTAACTAGTTAACTAGTTAACGTAGGTCATTATCGAGCTAGACACATCACCGAGCTGGACACTGCTTTCACTACCCCCGAACAAAAAGCAGAATTACAGCACCACAATGTTTATAATAAAATTAAATATTTTTAAAAAATAGAATTTACAACTAAAATAAACTATTTTGACAAGTGCGTGCAGTGTGTTCGGTACTGCGGCAGATGCTACGATGAGAAACACTCCGTTGGTGTTGTTGACAAGAATCACCAACTTCCCGCAAATCGTGCTCTGGCTGATTATCAACACCACGTTGTTCCAGCAGTGCTTGTCCTTCCCCTATAGTAAGGCTCCCTCCTTTCTGGAGCTTAGTCCTTTTGACCCTCCGACGCTTGGCTAGCGCTTGATTGGCCTCTTGAAGCACCTTGATCTCAAACCTCAGCATGGCCAATTCGTGCATTGTTGCCATTGTACCCTTTGTAAACTGATCAATAGCACTAATAATAGGTGTTGGAGAGCTACTTCCATGGCCCGCAATCCGAGTTTTAAGAAAATCCGACTGCGAACAGGCCTCTGTTGGGTTAGAAGGCGTCTGTGAGAGCCAATGCTGGGTGTCGCGTATAGGAGAGCTAGGCGGGCGTTGGAGTCCGTAACCTCACATCCAGCTTTAACAAGACAGTTTCTGGACTGAAAGGCACCAATCCAGTTCCTCTAAATCCGCCTTTAATATTTGCTTTTGTAAAGGCTGAGTAGAAAGCCAACTTGAAGGCGATCAGAAACTCCAGTTTGGTTACATGGGTGATACGCGACCTCACAAGCATCTCAACCTCCCGTCCGTACACCCGTTTCAATGGACCAAAGCAACCAACATCAAGGGGCTGAAGCAAATGTGATGAATGAGGTGGCATACAGACAATTATAATATTTTTTTCGACGCAAACCCTGTTGAATTCGACCGAGCGATGGCTTTCGTGGCCATCAATAACCAACATCCGATATACACCCGTGGTGCGACGAGCAGTATGTGTGTCGAAGTGCTTTATCCATTCCAGGCTGGTCTCATTGTTGGTCCATCCATTCTCAGTAGTTCTGATGGCCCAGTCATGCCAAAGGTCGGCTTCTGAGTACCAAGGTCCAAGGTGGTACACGCTCTTGAACACGATGAATGGCGGGACGCACCAACCATCTGCACACACTCTCTGGATCATCGTAGCCCATTCCCGGTTACCAGGTTGTACTGTTTTCGCCCTTCCACGTCTTTCGACGCGTGAAACGACCATTTCTGGGTTGATAATGCCCATCGCAAAGCCCGTCTCGTCAAAGTTGTAAAGATCACAATCTTGGATGTCGCACTTAGCCCTCATGCTCTGTACGAGCTCAAACCACGCGTTAATTTTTGCCGGATCTTCGCATAAGGCTCTCTGGTAGTTATAACCACGATTAAATCGCATCCGGAGCTCTGGCTGTCTCTTGACAAAATTAGAAGCCTAGCGCTTCCCGACGCGTCCCGCGTCGCGTTCTACTAAGAGGACATTGGCCATATCTTCCACATCAATAATCCGGGGTGGAAATCCTCGCGCATCCAGGTCCAATACATACTTAGAAAGAGAATTCTCTTCTAGCTCCGTAAGATTCATGGAATTAGGACGGCAATCTTGTCGAGAGCGTCTGCCCTTAAGTCGGTAACCGAGAGTTGTTCTTGGAACCCCATAGACCTTTGCAGCTTTTGAAATGCTTAATTTTTTGTCTCTTCTGATAGCTTGAAGAGTCAATAGCATACGACTTTCAATTGAAGACGATTCCATTTTTTTTTTGATAGAGAAATGTTGTTTAATGTAAAGGAGGTGTGGATTGGCATGAAACCTGCCCGCTCGGTTCGTCTGACCGCTCGCATAGCATTTACGTTAGTTAGTATTAGTAATTGCTTATGTTATTATATGAAACTTGGTTGGCATTTTAGAAAAAAAAAAGAGGCAAGAATGCAGATTGAAAAAGTCGCAAGCAAAGTAATGTCCGGGAAACGGTCGCTATTGTTCACCAAGGATGATGAATTTTTAGCCCAGTTATTAGCAAAAGAAGCTGATCAAACCATTGTTGGTTACAAGAAGAAAGGCATCAGTGCGTTTCTGCCGTCGCGACCGTACGTATGAGCCTTTTTTTTTTTTTTTTTTTTTTGGGGCCATGGAAATTATAATCAAAACATGAAAATTAACAATCCAGTATTATGGATAGATCGAATCCGAATAACATTCGACCTAATACGAATTTTTTAAGCAGGCTGGTTCAAAATGCGGATGCGCATAACAACAACATGGCCAATCAAGGCGGCACCAGTAGGTCAGCAGGTCATGATCATGGTGACAGGAATCAAAAAAACCAGCATGCGATAACTGCGAATGCGATATCACGGATTCAAAAAATGAGAGCATTGAGTTCAGTATCGTCGTCGTCACGTCTGAAATCATCATCATCAACGACAACAACAACAACAACAACAACAGCAGCAGCAGAAACGAATGGGCAGGGTTCAAAAAAGCAACATGATGCCAGCGAATCACGACGACGGCATGACCGAGGACAAGGCGATCATGGCACTCGGCGTTCGACTGCGGATGATGCTGAATCAGACAGCAGTAGCAGCGGCTACTGGGTTGAAGCCAGCGTTGATGACGACGAGCACGAGCACGAACACAAACGCGAACGCGAACGCAGGCCGCAACGGCAGCATAAACCTGAATCATCGTCACAAACAAGCCGGCTGCGTCACGGCAACGAACCTGAACATGGTTGCTCACGATCTCGGCATGCTGCATTACGGCGCAGCAAAAGTTCACGGTCGCCTGACAGGCATGATCGTCGCTCGTCATCGTCATCGTCGTCACTGCATCGGCATCGGCATTCTTGTCATTGGCATGATCGCGAGCGCAGCCGGTCACCGCGGCATTAAATAAAGGCAAATATCGGAGTTCTTTTGTTTTTAATGAAATTTTTGGAGTACACATGAGCTTTTTATATATAATATATATTTTTAATTAATATTCATTTTTGTTTTATTTTCTAATTAAAAATAATAAAACCATAGTTGATTCGCATTGGCCTTAAATATTTGATAAATGGTTTCGGGTTAGGGCAGTGCCGGGCGCCGCGACAACGAGAAATAAACAAACTCAAGAAGATTGGGTAAACAAAAACAACAGTAGTTCAAGAAACCGCACCTGATTGATAAAAAAAAAAACTATTCAAAGATGAATTTGCAGGCTTCCATGATTTTAAATTATCGCAAGGTTCTTGAAGAGTTTACATCAGCCGAGTTTAATATTCGAAATCAGGAACATGAATTCGAAGAATGGTCGTCGTCGCAATCGATCGTGTTGGGCAGTTCTCGCAAGCGACCTCGTCATGATGAAAACAATGACCCGACCATGACGCAATCTTTACAGAAAGATTTGTTGATGTTTAATCGATTGAACATGGCTGAGATTCAATATGAATTAAAAGATTACAAGGAATTGTTTTCCAAACTCAAGCTCACGTACCTCGAACAAGAGACCAAGGAAACATTTTTGCGCGTTATTCTTGATGAAGAAGAAGAACAACGAGACGATGAAAATTATAAAGAAAATCATAAAAGTCACGAAAAAAAATTGCCGTTATGGAAATTAGGTCAGAATGATATCGAACAAGTCAACAACACAAACGGGCAACTAAAGCAAGTGCTGGTATCAAAAAAGCAATCGTTGCAAGACACGTCAGATCAAATTGCAAAACTAGTTAACCAAACATGCGAAAGTAAGTTTTTTTTTAAAAAAAAAAATCCTGCTTTTTTTTTTTTTTTTTTTTTGGATGCCGTTAACGTAGTTTTCTGTCAAAGAATACGAAAAATTAAAGTCTGAAGTTATTCAGGCCAAAATTTTGTTAAATGAAATGCAAGACATGCTTGCCGAATTCGAATCATTGCAACAACAACAAGATCAAGAACAATCTAGTGATAATAATATCGGTCATGGCAACTTGTCATTAACCGAGACCAAGCAATTGCAAAAAGATTTAAAACTTAAGGATTCGCAACTCGGGTTTGATATTGATCAATTGCAAGTAGTCACGTTGCCACAACAGGTTGCCGAATTGTCACGATTGCAATCCGAATTGACAAGATTGCAATCAATCAAGTTTAAATTAGAAAACATGGCAAGCCAAACATTAACGACAAGGCAAGCCGAGATTGCGGATGGCAAGTTTTTGCAAAAACAAAACATGGCCAAATGGCATGCGTCAGCGGTCGAGATTGTGAAATCAATATTGATGGTAGATAACGTGTCGGTTGACAAATCTGTGGGCACGATCGACGTGATTGCACGCACGGCAAGGAATCGCAAGATTGAAGTCAGGCTGGAATTCGAATCAGGATTTTTTAAAAACGCAAAGGTAAAAAAATAAATCATTTCTTGCTTGGCTATTTGTTTTTTTTTTCCAACAAAAATCTAACCGAAAAAATTAAATACTGTAGATGAGTGTGCCGGTTATGGACGTGTCCTCAATTGTCGATAATGCCAAAAAGCTTCAAAGCATTCGATACTATTTTGAAAGCATAAAATTATTGGTCGACGAATGATGAAATATATATATGCAAATGATGTTATATTAGAACTATTTACAATTCAAATTGATATTTTTTAACCAAAAACGAAAAAGAAAAGAAAAAAAAAACATACTTGAGCAACTCTATCTTGCCAAAAAAAAAAAAGAAAAACCATTTAAAAATGCACAAAACGATATAAAAAAACTATATAATACATAAAATGAACCAAATAAAAAAAATTTAAAAACATGACCAGGCGTGGGAAATTTTATGATTCCTTGGTTAATACAACCCGTTTCGTGTCTTCCATAGAATTTCGTCGCCCCCAACCAGACGGCTGCCGTTTAAGAAACGCGCCCACCGCACCCAGGTATCCTTCATGACGTAAAAAATAAGCTTGCTTATCACCATTAGACCAAAACTTGATCGCGTACGAAAGCGTGTTCATTGTTTGCGGGTGGCCTCTAATAAACGATCCGCCAAAATAAATATGTTGCAAGTCATAACGTTGGGCTTGCAGGTATGCGATTTGACCAATGTTGTTACTGATCGCGTAAAGAAGACTTCGACTTATGTCTTCTGCCTTAAACCGGGCCGGCCGGTCAACATTGTCATGGTTAGTATTCCTGTCTTTGTCATCATCATCATCATCATCATCATCATCATTATCATAGTCGTCATCGTTATCATTATCATTGTTATTATTATCAATGTTCTTATGATCATTATTGTTTTTGTTTTTGTTTTTGTTTTTGTTGTCATCATCATTATCATGTAAGGAAAGTTTGAATTGATCAGAAATTTCAATGCTGTTACCAGCGTCATTACTAATTTCAATGCCATCAGAAGACTGCAACCGTTTCTTAAACACCTTGCCAAAACTTGACGCGATCGTGGTTGACTTGAGACCGATGCGGCCATAATCTGAACCATAAATGTCACCCACCAGCATGTCCACGTTTGCGTTATCGCCTCTGGATGCCATCTCGAGCATTTCTAAAAAAAAAAGAAAGCGTTAATAGTTGTCCGGTAAAAAAGGATATCTTTTTTGGTTTGACTGACCATCAAAAGATTTTGCACCGGTGAGTAGTGATAATAACCCCCAAAGAGTGCCTCCGCCAAGCTTAATGAAAAGAACCACTTGTAAGCATATATATTTTTAAAAAAAAAAAAAAAAAACTCACTGAAGACCCGCCAATACGCTTAAACCGTTGAGGACCTGATACCATGATCATGCTAACGCCAGAACCAATGTTGACAAGCTAATATGAAAAAAAAAAAAAAAGAATGATCAGTAAAAAATGTTAATACTTGACCATAAAAAAGCGGCATGCCATACCAGATATGGGTAAATGTGTGAACGGGCTTCAACAAATGACATTGGATTTTGTTCACTATACATAAAAACCTCGTTTGGAATTTCAGTAATGAAAAAATCAAGACCTATTTTATAACAAAATAAAAAAACAAGTGTTAATAAAAGCATTGCCAATATATATATATATATATATATATATATATATCAAAACAAGGAGGAGAATCGTGGAACAAGGATAATCATACCAACGATAAGACACTTCATTTCATCTTCCTGCCAAATCTCAACGTCAAGTTCCTTGCGCATGCGATCATAAAACTTGTAGGCGCCACCACCGGTAGCCATGATGTAAATCTTTTTCTTGTGCGAGAGGTCGTTATCGTCATCGTCATCGTCGTCATCATCATGATCATCGGGCTTGCCGTTGCTAATCGACAATCTCTTTATCGAAATCAATTGTGCCATGAACGCGATCAGGTCTTCAATATTTTCAGTTTCAAACATTGTAAAATTCAACCGGCCGCCCACGCTGTCACCTTCAGCGCGTGAAAAATATACCAACTTTGCCAGGGAGCCGCCAATCTGCTCGGTTACGTTCAAGATTAGCATGTCAACTTGCAATCGCGTTCCTCACCCTCCGCAACGGCAGTTGCAGCAAAAAAAAAAAATAAAAATAAAAAAAACTCTTACATCAACCGCAATGTGTGAAACCTCGGCGGTGTGGTAAGGCAAGACAATGTCCCGGTTATGAGTAGACCGGGCCGTGCTGCCGCTCCCGTTGATATCAGCCGGACCATGCACGCGAGAAAGCGAGCCGCCGTCGTCGTCGTCGTCGACAATGAAAGCACCCTCAACATTGATCCTAATAGACCCGGGATAAGGAATTCTCCGGGGAAAAGAAGGCATGGAAGTAAAACAAGTAATCAAAGGCAAAAAACAAAACAAATGTTGGTATATGTTTAATAATTTATAATCTCAGTTGTTTTGGGGAACGTCTCGGTTTTGCGGGTGCGCGCCGCACGAGAGCTCACGAAGGGCAAAATGGTGTGGTTTAAGGCATAACTGCGCCAGCAAATTGGCAATTATTATGTAAATGATTATGCAAGATCAATTTACGACTTCAATTTTTTAAAACCAATCTTCATTAAGCTCGTAAACACAAATCTAAAACACCAAATCAAATAATCAGTTGTTCTAACCAAAAACATGATTCACCAAAAAACAAAAAAATAAAATACATAAAAAGCAAAAAAAGTAAAAAAAAAAGCCTTATTCAAATGATTGTTTTCACTCAAACTCAACTGGCTTTTCGCTATCAGGGGCGAAAACTTGGAGAGTTGGAGTTCCAGGTTCGTCATGCGACGGGTTCAATGATGATTCTGAAGTTGGCGTAATCAATCTTTCTTTCTTTGGCGAAGCATTAGTAGTACTTAACCCGGTCGCATGCTTAACACCTCGTTTCGGTCTCGGTCTTAACGCTCTGACAGAAAGACAAGAACGGGGACAGACACCTTGAGATGACCTGTCAAGTTTAACACAAAGTGCCCATCCGTCATCATATTCGTGAAGAATCCGGACAAGCTCGCCTTCCTTCAATCCCAGCTCGTCATGCATGCTGGGACTAAATTCTAAAATTGCACGATGCACATTAGAAACCGGACCAGGTGCAGAAGAATTGGACGACAACGGATTAGCAAACGGGTCCGAAGGAGCAGCAATAACCATTACTGGAGATCCCGGTGGCGATGCAGACTTGGTTGAAGTACTAGAAGATGCGGTAGAAGAATATGAAGTTGATGGTGAAATGGCCGATCCTGTATACGCTGCCTCAATGCCATCGGCAATTGAGGATCCAACCGATGAGCGCACCGAGTGCCTTGATTGATTCGCAGTCTCTTCACGCTGGACGTTGCCAGAAGATGTTCTCATGCTCTTCCCAGAAAGCAATGATAACGGAAGAAGTCCAGATGTAGGTCTAGAAACACGGATAGAAAGACGAGGAGGCTTAGCCGCACTAGCAGGAGCAATAGCAGCGACTGGAGGTCTAGAAATGTCTGCATCTGGGGTAAATTTTTCCTCAAAACTGTTACCTGATTCTGCATTTTCCTGGCGTTGCTTGTAGCGTCGGAAAAAGAAAAATGCAAGGAAGAAAATAAGTGCGGCAGCTGCAATGACACCGATAGCAATACCAGCTCTAGCACCAGCGGTCAGACTACCGCCACTGCTAGATTGATCCGATCCGTCAAGGGAAGACTGGTTTGCACCACCATTAGTGTTTGACCGAGAACCAGAATTATTGGCAGTTGTCGAAGTCGTATCAGGTAACGATGATGATGATGATGAGGAGGAGGAGGAGGAGGAGGAGGAAGCAAAAGACGAAGACGAAGAGGAAGAAACTGTGACGATAGTGGTTGTTGCAGCAACAGAAGTGGTCAAGGTGTAGAAAGTCGAAGTCGGGGAAAGAGAAAAAGTGGATGGTGGAGCAGAAGAAGAAGCAATGACGGCGTTGCGGGAAGAAGAACTTGAAGCTGCAATGGTCGACTTGATCTCTTCAACAGTAGCAGTAGAACTAGGCCTGACTTGAACGACTGTGCTAGTAAGATAAACAGTAGATGATCTCTTGGGTGAAGCACTACTAGATTCTAGACAGCCCAAATTAGCCATAATGACTTCGAACCAAGGGATTTAAAACTTACCGGAAGCAGAAGCCACGTGGGAGCTGGTGAAAGCCACCCGAGATGCGCCAGCAGTAGACGAAGCGGAAGAATGCTTTGACGCGGTCACGGTCAACGTGCGAAACACGGTCAAGACCTGCCTGCGCGCGATCGGACCTCGCGCGTTGAGCTTGACCAGTTCTTTCTCGATCTGTAATTTTCTGCGTTCGAGATGCTTCTTTTGAGCAGCGTGTTGGAGATCAAATTCAAAATCAAACTCGCCCTGAGGTTCGAATTCAGGGGTGCCGGTGAGAAACGACGTGACTTCGTCATCGTCATAGACTGAATCCCTGTCGCTCCGTTTATGAGCAACATGCGCGTGCGCGTGCGCGTGCTTGTGATGTATTTGCGATGCCATGAGAACTAAACCTGAAAGCTCAAGAGGTGGTCGTCAAGGGAGAGAAAGTGTGCGGGTATGAGGCTAGCCACAAATCAGGCAGGTAACAAGTAGTAGTGCAGGCGACGGCGACGACGGTTTTTAGTCTTCCAGTCTTCAGACCTGTTCTTGTTCCTGTTTTGCGAACGAGAGAGAGAAACTGCAGATAAAGAGAAATGGAATGGGACCGAATTGAAAAGAGAAGAAGGAATCGAGGGCGGGTATAAGCAACCGAGACGGCAGGGAGGGATTGTTTTTTTTTTTGGTTGTTGACGCCAGGCAAGCCAAAGCAGGGGCAGTTTTAGCGCGCATTCCAACGCGTCGAATCGCGAACCTTAACAAGGCGCGTTTTTTTGTTGCGTGCAACAAACTATTGTGCAATGATTTTTCATCTCAGCCCGTCCGTTTGACTGTTTTGTTGTTTTGAGTGGATGGCGATGGACAAGACAACCTGACTGGCGCGTTCATCCAGTTTGGTGTCGACCGGTGGCGGTGTCATTCATGGTCGATGCTACCGGGCGAACCACAAGAAAGCCAAAGCGCGTCGAATGTTCCATACATTATCCCAGTAGATACGGCAGATATTTATCAACATGTTATTCCAACGCAGGCGCATCTTCAATTGCGGCATTTACGTGCCATCATGTCTGATCAGCTCGGTGATTTTTATCTTTCCTTATATATAAATCAGTACATTCGTCATCTTTATCGCGGAAACCAAAGTCCAACCGAATAAAAAAATATATACAAATATCCGTGCTCGTTTCTATCATGTATATGCAATCCGTATAAAATTAAATGTCATACATCCCCTTTTTCTTTTCTTTTTTTTTTTTCCACCTTGCCGTCATTCACTCCGTCACTCGTTCCTGACTCGATGCAAAATAATCATTCCGGGCCTGAAGTGAAAGCATGTTTGTGGATCCCATCCGCAACATTTGCATTTTCTTGCCAAAACTGCTCTTGGAATGATACGTGCTAGTTAACGAATCATAATGATTGTATCGTGGCTGGCCACCACGCAACGTCGAAAGCGCGTTCCTTGCCGAAAACTTGTCCGAACCTGGCGTGGCTGGCCCCCTGTCCACCGATCCAAGCGACGTTCCTTCGACCGATCCAGATTTCCTCTTATCAGCCACAAACTTTCGTCTCGAATTAATCTCTTCTTGAGAAATATGACCAAACCCGTTTCGGCGTCTAAAGCACGATTGCATCAGCGTGTTCACGTCAATCAGTCGTTTAGGCATCGTCTGCACAAGCTGAAAGATTTCCATCGGATCCCTCACGCTTTCGATTTGAACCTCGCCAAGTTTGAAAATCGTCAAAGCAATCCGGAAAAAAGCTTTGGAATCTTCATAAAAAAAACAATCCCACACCCGGACCACGCTTTCCGTCGGCAGCACTCCAATAAACCCACCTGACTCAAAATTAGTTCTTAGTTTTTTTCATTAATATTCCCTTGCTTACTTACTCATAAACCAGGCTGCCGTGCATAGCGTAATTGGTGGCAAGCGCATAATCATATCATCATGATAGAACCCATCTAATCCGGCTCCAATTTTACTCCACACTGAAGGTAGTGATTCCTTAACACACATCATGAGAACTCCTTGATCAATATTGGCACCTTCCAAATTAATTTCATGCATTCCCGGCAAATACTTT
This sequence comes from Lipomyces japonicus, assembly GCF_038497905.1. Taxonomy (NCBI): domain Eukaryota; kingdom Fungi; phylum Ascomycota; class Lipomycetes; order Lipomycetales; family Lipomycetaceae; genus Lipomyces; species Lipomyces japonicus. The sequence goes on along the minus strand of NW_027117820.1, from coordinate 329,768 downwards.
TGCGTAATAATAACAAGCATCCAAAAGGCTTTTTCTTCATCCATGAAAAGTAAAAGCAAGCCTGCCAAAAAATTTAAACTTTGGCAGTATCCTGTTTTGGGAACATATATCGAGAAAGCAAACAGGACCCTTCGCAATGCTTTCACCATCGCAGTTTCAATCACGGCTGAGTTTCGTCTGCTTGATGACGACGTCGAATCTGGCGTGTCCGGTGAAGATGCCTGAGTCGTTTGAACGTCGGCATTGTTTCGAAAATGGATATTATCCGGGAACGTTCTATGCAAATCTCGTTCGATAAGCTCAGCATCCGGAGTAGACCCGGCCAGGCCTTGCTGCCACAATCGTTGGTACAGGCCCGCATTCTTTTTCAAATATTCATGACCTTTCGCATACCAAAACCAAGCTGCCCCGCGCCATTCAGCCGGTATGCCTTTCCGAATGTATCGTTTCACCTTTTTCGATTTTGACGGGAACGCTTTTGGAATGCCGTCTAGCCCAAGTTCAATACCCGAATCCTTAATTAACGTGTCCCATTTTTTCCGTCGTCTTTGAAGATATTTTTCATATTTGCCAAACCATTCGTCATACTCTTGCGCACTTATATGCTGATTGTGCTTCCTAAATCCATATCTATCACGTTCTTCACTTATTACTGCGCCCGGACCAGACCCATTCAAGGGTATGGCAGGCCTCGAACCTGAAGGCCTTCCATTGCTTGCCGAACTAGAACTTAGTGCATTGAATTTTCTATATTCTGAAGATATGCCCAACTGTGTGTTGGGTTGCCCAATTGGATACTGAAGGTTTGAAAACGAATTACTCAAGCGAATGCTATTTCGCCTGTTTTCCTTACTGATTCCAGGAGAATTACCCAAATATGACAAAACAGGAATATCGGGCGACTCGTACATGCCAATGATATCAAGTGTCGCGTCATCTTTCTCCGCCAGCTTGCTTGTCGTCAGATTAGGAGCACTTCTGCGAGCCTGCAAAAGGTAGTTAGGGAAAACATCAGTAATACTACCAGATAAACCGATTGGTACTGGCTGTAGCTTCGATAAAATCGGGTCTTGCTTAGTATGATGGTGATGATGGTGATGATAGTTCTGATAATGATGATTGTAATAATGCTCATGGTGATGCTTGCGGCCCTTTTGTGAATTGAATGAAGATGCTGAAGAAATAGACGATCCAGACATTGCAGGTGATAACGGAGGTCTTTGAAATGGAGATAAATCCGAATCCGGTGATATCCTGGATTCAACTGGCCCAGTCATGTGCCTTGCAATTAACGACGGTTCTGGTTGCGACAACCGTGACTCAGTCGACGAATGCGCATGCGCATGCGCAGACTGGCTTGGCGTGTCACTTGCCTGCATTTGTTGCCAATAAATTTTACACAGATTCGTAAACCCCGGAACGTCACGCAAGCTCGTTCACTCGTTCGTTCATTTGACGCGCAAAATGCAAAACGCACTTACCCAAAACAAAACAATCCAAAAAATAAAGATATATATATATATATATATAGGCTAAAAAAAAGTTGAATTACTGAGGACCACCTCGCCACATTCGAATTAATATATTTTTGTGTATGGCGAGCACTTTCTTATTCAACACAACTTTGAGAGGTTCATGTCATGTCCCGGCACGATCATATTAGTTAGTTAGTAAGCAACGGACTACAAGCCCCTGTGAAATCACATTTAAAAAACCTTGTTTGTCACGTGCAAAGCTTAATAATGACAGCCATCGCAAAAAGCCAGCCGCACGTGGCTGTGCTGCACCACGACCTGCTTTTGCATGCGCCACAAATATCCACTGCGGGAAAGCCAAAACAAGAAATGTAACATTCAAGCAAAAGTCGCATGCTTTGCAAAAATCTTGTTCTACTCAAAAACACATTACTGGTTTTAACATTGCACTTATATTGATAATATATAGAGTTTTTTTGCTATTACTGCATCTAATGACTTCTGGTTCGTCAACAAGAGGTGGAACTTCAAACTATGCAGGATCCTCCTCCTCCGCCTCCTCCGGCAAGCGAGGAACAGTTAGCACGACTGCCACGTCGAGCGTTGCAAATTCTCAATTGAACGTTGATGATTTAAATGGGTTTTCTGATCCTGTGAGCACAATTTTTTTTTTTGGGTTTGGTTGTTTTTTGCTAAGTTACTTTATAGATTGACTTTGAAACCTTTCCTCGGGCAGCGCTAAGAAAGTACAAGGCAGCATACAACCTATCTACGCCGTCATCGGTAACATTTTCCGGATCACTTCTTGATAGCTCGGTCGGTAAACGCACATATTCGTTCAAGCATCGCAATCGGGTGTCGAAGGATGAACTTGCCTCTGACGTTAAGCGTCACTTTACGTCCGTGCCCGTTCGTGAAACCGACATGATTGCCGGATTTATCTACGCAGCCAAATATCAAAGTGAGCTTGTTTTTTTTTTTTTTTATGTGTTTTAATGTTTTGGAGTTACTCCAGGTTTACTAATTTAACGTGATTTAATAGAAAATGCGTTCAAACTTCGATTTCCGGCCCCCTAGTCTTTTTTTTTTCTTTTTTTTTTTTTTTTTTGAATTGGTTAGGAAATATATATTGCATTGTTTGATTGGGTGGGCTGTGGGTATACTAGGAATTGATTTGGAGTTATTGTTGGCATTATCATTTATGGATGATTTTTTACATATAGTAAATCATTATTTTATCACAACCCAACCTGGAATGTTGTTATTTTCAGTATTGCTGATGTAAGGTCAAAATGATATAAGTTAATCTGATGTCTGATATGGAAATCATGATTCCGATTGTTATACGGATAGCTTTCGACGACATGTCTATAATACAGTCAAACCTATATAAGTATGAGCCGCACTCAATCTATTTAATGCTTCTGACGAATGCGGTGGTCTAGCAACGCTTCGCACTTTGTCATGGGTATAGAAGTGCAGCGGTCTATAATCAGAATATCTATCTGTTCATACCGCTTGAATAAAGCAAGAAACAAGGAAGGGTTGAGGTTTTTTTTTTTAATCAAATAATATTCGAAGCAATTGCAAAACGCCCGCGGCCTAACTCCGCGTCAAAGCGATAATAAACCTTGCAAATCAAAAATTACGTCAAGGCTTAGTATTGTTCAATTGTTTTTTAATAATTGAGGAGATACCCAAATATCTGCCAATACATTATTATTGTTATTGTTTGCGGGGGGCAAGGAACAATCGTTGTGAACAATACTTACCACGTGCGGCGGTTGTTGATATTGTTCGAACAATCAACTTCTTGGTTGCGATTTGTCTATTATTCCAAATCACCAAATTCCAGGTTTGATTAATATACGCTTTTTTTTTTTTGGTCTTTGATAAGACTGTATATCTTGTTGACATGATCATATTATCAATATTTTGCCACTCAGTGGAGAAATAGTATATAAGGACACCTCGAGAACCGACCACTTTGTTTTTTCTTTCATCATCCACCCTTACTCTATTTTCTTTCCGAGTTCAAATTTTGAATTTTCAAATCAATCTTTTTTTTTTATTATCAATGGAGCCCACTACCGCCACCGTTTTCAAGGCCTCTGAGTCTTCTTCTTCCGAGTCTTCCTCTTCTCAACCCTTGGGAGGATGCACCATCATTTAAATCGATGGTCATCGGCACGCCGTCCCTAGTTTTAAATGGATCATGTTCGGTTTTATGTTAAAAGACATCCATCTTGTTTTGCTCTCTTATTTTTTTTTTTTTTTTTTTTCAATTTTCATGCAATGGTGGTTTCGGATTATTTTTCTCGCGGGTTAGAAATCTCAAATTACTCAATGGTGGCCGACGAAAAAAAAAAAAGAAAAAAAAAAATATTTGGTTGGGGAAACTTGATGATTTTTTTTTTAAATGTGAATCGTATTACGGTTGATTAAAACTATACGACTTAATTTTGAAAGTGGTTTCTTTTTTTTGAATTGTTGTTGATTTGAATATTTAAATATACTTTTGGATCCTTAGTTAAAAACAGAGGCGCAACGATTGTATAAAACGAGTAATTGTTTCCCAAACACGAAATCCCAAGTGGCATTAATTACAAACAGTTAAAGCTTGTCTATAGTTCAAAATGTACAAGATTAATTTTTTAACTCTATCTGCAAAAGTTTCTACTTCAATTTGGCGTCGGCATTGATTTCCAACGTAATGCCGCTGATCAATGTTTCCGAAAAATATTCCAGTGCAATCACAAAAACGCAAAGCAAGCTGGCAATGCAGTAATGACTGATGCTCATGCCAATATCAAGCCAACTACCTTCGTCAAGTACCAAATAAAAAAAATTTAATGTCAACACGTCAGAGATTGAAAGAACCATGGTGAACAATGACGATGGCTTGACTCCTAATCGCTGAGTTAAGATGCCAAGGTCAGCTGAAATAATGGCAAACGGGACCAAAATTTTAAATATTAACAATGCGCCCATGGCAAACGGATCAAACACTGGTAATAATCGGTACACTGAATCTAACGAAAACGAAGAAATTGATGCAATGTTGCCAGTACCGAAAAATGCAATCTGAGTAAGGAAAAAGAAAAACAAGGCAATTCTAATATCTGCAAGTTCCAATCTTCTCTCCCCAGTACCCGGTTTAATGCCATTACTTGACACCGCGATTAGTTCTCGCTTTTTACGATCGTCATAAACTTTCGTCTCAAGATCGACCCAGAACACCAGGTTGATGAAAAAAACAACGTAAAAAAGTCCCTCGTATGAAATCGTTAATAAAACAAAAGTTGGCGAAAAAGATAAAAATAATAAAAGCAATCGAGTTCGATAATCATGATTTTTTTCCTTAATATGAGCAAACGGCAGTAAAATGGAACCCACTTTGAAAAAAAAAAAAATTAGCCTTGCCATATAAATGTGCGCGATAGTAACGATTCATCTTACCTAACACTAACCACCCTACAACTTGATTGCCAAAAGGTAATCCATTGCCTTCAGCCAGTGACTGAACAGTGGAAAATGTGACAATCATTGATAACACCAATAATCCAAGCTGTGATCCCAATATGGTAAGCGTGAACACGCTTGTCCTTGAGCCCCCGTTTAAGGACCTTTTAATTAAATAAATAATACCACCTAAGCCGATTACCGTCATAAGAACGCCTGCCAAGATAATTTGCAAAATGCTCTCGATTTTAATAACCGGAAGAAGCGTAAATGTCGTCATGAGCAGGCATGAAATAAACCAGCCCACAACTAAAGACTTGTTTTGCCTCGAAACATCCCGAGATTGAATAAGCGGCCAAAAGGAAAGCAAGGCATAAATAACAGAAAATACTTCCCTATGGAAATATCCGTACACGATTGCTTCCATAAGTAACGCGACAGCAATGATTTGAAAAAAAAGTTTAACCGGCGTGTTTTGTACCTTGCCCTTTGAATTCCACACCAAAATTTTCAATCCTTCAAACAGCGAAACTCTGTATTCAAGAACGGTTTCCAAAAAAAATGCCGGAAAAACAGCATAGAGATAATGCATCAAAGGAGCTTGTTGAAAATAAAACATTCCAAAAATTGATAACAAGGAACCTAACGCAGTAATCGTAAGCTATATAATAATAATATTAGCGAAAAAATAAAGATAACAACAATTGAATACATACCACCGCACCATTGGACGGCTGAAATTTCTCAGGTAAAATATAAAAATCAAGAAAAGCAGTCAAGGCATATAATATCCATCCAACAAATCCAATCGTAACAAGCGACCTTAGGAAAAGCCAGTTATAAGTTTGAAGATAACGCAAGCCCTTAAGGCCAAGATCTATTAGTTCTATTGACAGTCTTATTGTGGCTTCATATTCGCCATCTGATTCGAGTTGAAGTAACCTCGACGTCAGTTTAGGCAGACTGCTGATTGAATTTTCAATAAGAGAAAACCGTTTAAAATTCACTTGGGTCTCGCTTGTGTGTTCTAAGATATGTTAAAAAATTTCCAAAAAACAAACATGATTCACTTTTTAGTTATAATGCAACATACGTTCTTTGACACGGTATTGCTCCAAAATTTCAAACGCGTTAGCCACAATAGCACGACTCTTAATCTTTAAATCAGCATCCACAAATTCAAGCGGCAGCTTGCCCACGGAATTACCAGGATAGTTCAACCCGACCAGGTAAGACATGAGGGATGCGATATCGGCCTGTTCAACATCTACTCGCTTGACATTATTCAAATTCCATGGCCTAGAAAAATCATCATGACCGGTTGGATTAATCTTGTCTGGCTTGGCCACGCCAGCTCCCCATGCTATCAACGGCGTCCGTGTGTTATCCGGATGCCCGTCTCCATGCGAACCCCAGTCACTCATTCCGTGATCGGCAGTAAATACCCAAGCCGTCTTGTCATCCTTATAAAAATCATTAACTTGTTGTTCAAGCCTGCGAATGCCTGCATCGATATGTTGAATGTTCTGATAATATTGCAACGAATACGGACGGGATGCATGACCGGCAGTATCGATTCCCAGCAAATGAAGGAAAAAAACAACTTTATCCTGCCGAAGTGCAGCGTTTAACTGTGGATCCTTGGTCGCATTAAGAAAAAGATCGTCAAGCTTATCGAACACGAACGTGTCCAAATCACGCGTATCCATCGTAAAATCTTCAAATTCATGACCGTACATGAACGTATCAATCCTGTTTTCATCTGATGCACCTTGAGCAAACATGGGGAGAATATCAGGTGATCCAAACGACCATGTATGGCGTGACTGATTGAAAACTGAATCAAAATTTACCGGATTTTCTTTCCAACCTGGAATGTGTTAAAAAACTTCAAGAATTTTTTTTTTTTTTTTTTTGGACGATAGCATTACCTTTTGTAACAGCGCTCACGTCTTCATAAAATCCGGCAATAATTGCAACATGTCCTGGTCGGGATTCCGTAGGCATTCGAGTGTGAGAAACGCCAAACGTTCCTTCTTCGAGCACTTTTGATCGAATAAAAGGCGCAGCGTATTCATATTCACCTAAAGTCAAGTTATATCTTGGTTCGAGACATTTATCCGCACGAAGCCCATCCCCTATTTTTAATTAGTCTAATGCTTTTTTTTTTTTTCTTTTTAATCAATTTGTTGATCAGACGGGAAGTCGCGTCGTACCCACTATGAGAAACAATCGGGTTGCCGGAGCGGTTTCGGTGGAAACAAAATGTTGCATGCCATGAACTAACGGCGTCACAAAATAAATGTCAAATATCGACCATAAATAGGTTAAATGAAACAGAATTCCAATCAGCAGAACGGACTGCTTGCCGAGTCTATTACTCATTGATGTTCTAATCTGCACAAGACAACGCAATTGAATTGCTTTGTCAAGTCACAAATTTTTAAATAACTAACTCGCACGACTTAAAACTGAACAAAGGAAATCAAAGCAGACGTAAAATTTACGGTACTATATGATCATTATATTCGTAAATTTACCAGACGTTGTATTATAGAAATATGATTTTTGGTTGTAGTTTAAATTGTACAATTAAGGGCCTCGGGAATCCCTGCACTCCTATGCAAACGTTTTAACATTTAAATTAATTTATAGGTTATAATAATTGCGATTTATGCAATGTTTATTTGTTATACAAAATACAACAGACTCACTGGGTCTGTTAAATCTCCATGTTATACATAATATACTAGTTATTATTACTAATTTTTTTAAGCCTTATCATAAGACAATGGAATCAGTTTCCGCTTTTTGGTAACCTTCTCATCGTCGTCCTCATCTCCAAACGGCGCTTTGGTCTCTGGCCTCTTGGCCGTGTTATCCACAGCTGCCTTTTTCCCTCCCAGTGCCAATTTAAACTTGGACCCGGTGGTTGGAGCCAACGTGGGCTTGGATATGCCAATTGAAATCGGCTTCGGTTCAGGTTTTGGAGATTCTTCCTTTTTAAATTCCACCTTAGCTTGAAATCTTTCTCGCTTGGATTCCTCACTTGCCTGCCTGGGCTTGCCTGCTGACAACGGCGTGTTTGCCCTGCTAGGTTCTCGCTTGAATTCGCCAAGTTGTTCCAGGAAAGAATCTGCGAGCGCAGACGCGTTAATGGACTCTTTTGGTGCCTCCCGACGTTCACGCTCAGCATCTCGTTCATCATTTTCAAGCTCACGGGACCGAAAGGCCGCACGGCCTCGAACCCACGATGACCGATCACGGTAATATTCCTCTGACCTCTTGTCTGCTTCAATGTCATCATTCCACTCAGCAAGCCGTTTAAGCATGTACTCCTTGTTTCGTAAATAATGATCCTTTTCTTCCTTTTCCCGTCGCAATTCGCGATCGGCTGCTGCTATTCTTGACCTTTCCTCTCTTAAATATTTCCGTTCGCTGTCTATAAATCTTTCCTCTAACGCATCTTCTTCTACTTCTCTTCTTCGTTCTTCAAGAGCCTCATCTGACAAACCTTCTGCATCTGGACCTAACTTGGAAATATCTGATTCGTTCACACTAGAACTTCGTTTAAATGCAATTTTTTCATTTGATTTCCATTGAGATTCGCCGACCGTGATTGGGCTGGCCTCACGGGCAGCGTTCTTTTGCCGTTCAGCAACAATTCTTTCCTGGCGCACGCGTTCAGCAGCTTCCTCCTTCTTGATTCGTTCTCGTTCTCGTTGATTCGTCCGCTCTCGAAACGCAGCAATCTCCTCCAAAACAATTGCTCGCTGCTCGGGTGGAATATCGGTCAACTCATCGTCGCCTCCGATCCTTAATTCAAACCCATTTCCAGCTGCATCGTTATTATTCATTTCGTCATCACCTGAATTTGCTTTCTCCTCTTCCCTCTTAATCGGGTCTTTCCAAATCTCCAATAGCTCATTCACCATGTTTCTTCGTTGTTCTGTATCGTCCTCTTGTGGTTGCTGATCCTGAGCCGCAGCTGTGCTGCTTTCATTAATCTTAATCTATAACAGTTAGAACAATATGCCAAGTAATCACATTCTCTAAATGACTTACCAGTAGCTTAACAGATTTTCTGTCTGCCAGTGAAAGATCTTCGACCTCTTCACCTTCTTCAACCTCAATCACTGACAATTCCAAGTCTTGTAGAATCGTGGCAGCTTCAGTTAGGGCAAACGTATCAGCATATTCGGCAAAGGCAAAATCCTTTGGCTTTCTGAACGCATCCTTAACCCGCACCCAAGCTGTTAATGGTCCCGCAGCTCGCAGAAACTTTGCTAACCAAAAATCATCCAACTCGGATGGCAGTTCACCTATAAACATTGTGTTTAACCCTTCATCGTTGGTAGCTTGTCGCAAGCTATGTTCTACCAAGAAAGATTGATTTCCGGACACAACTTCCTGCTCTTCAGTTTCTGGTTCAGGCTCAGGCTCAGGCGACTTTTCATCTTGGTTAAGTGTCTCTTTTATTACTGGTGGTGGTATGTTGCTCACTGGAGGAACAACCTTGCCATTTAAGAATCCTGCTGGTGGTGGGAACTGAAACCCCGGTTGAGGAACTGGAAATGGAACAGGGAGGCCACCAGGTATTCCTGGAACACCTGGTGGTAAAGCAAATCCGGGAATTCCTGGTGCAATAGGTAGTCCTGGAACCGCTGGAGCACTGGGGAAAGCATTCAGTATTGGAGGAGCTGAACCCGGAGGGAACGATGGATTTTGGCCCGCTCCAGAAACGCCGGGCGGTAGCATTCCTAAACATTCCAGATCAGCAACAGTAAAAAAAAAAACTTATAAAACCATCTAAAATAAATTCTCACCTGGAGGATAGTTTGGATATGACATGGCTTTACTCTAAATTTAAAAGTTCAAATCAAATCATTTCATCTACACTAAATAGTGCTTCGTACAAAAATACGCAAATGTAAAGTTTTTGTTGCAGTTACAGCGCAATCATGGACGTTTATGCGCGGTTGAAAACGTTGTCCGCGAAATCGAAACTCGTCCCGAACTTCGAAAAAAAAACGAAATTGCTTGCGGGCCTTTGATTGCGATACGAAATCATACCCTGTTCTCACAATGGCGTCCATACGCATATTTCCATCAAAACCGGTGATTCGTCGGTTTGAAAGCAATAACGTTGCATCCATGGTTTTTCGAGGCGGCGCATTTCAATCAATTCCGTCACGAGCGTTTTTGGCTTCGCCAACTGCGTTCGCAGGCAAATATACATCGAAGAACAAATATGGAAAGCCGCCATCTTATCCATTAAAGTCAAGTTTTAAATCTCACAATTCTGGTCCAACTTTAATTAGAAGTGACGTGTTTGACGAATACTTGCGAACTGGCAAGCATTCTAGCGGCCCGTCGAAAGGAACTAGAGGAACGAAAGACATAAAGGCCACGGAAGAGACTTTTGGTCCTTCCAATTATACGATATTTAATGAGATTGAAAACCACAAGGTGGTTCCAAAAATCAGGCTCAGAACGGGCGAGAGCCATTCGAAAGTAACCTTGGCGCAATTGCCAACATTGAACTCGTCCGCAGGGCGAACTCTGTTTGTGAGCGACCCACGGAACTTGGACGGCACCATGCGGCAATTGGAAAAATTAGTGACGACTGCAAAAATTAGAGAAGTTTATCACGCACAAAAGAAATTTGAAGACCCGCATATTAAAAGGAAGCGATTGAGAGCGAAGGCAACCTTCACAAAGTTTAGTGACAGTTTGCACGCCATGGCCAAGCTGTTTACAAAATATAGACGAATGGGTTATTGAAAAGATAAAAAAAGCGTTTCCTTCTTGTATATATTATTTATTGATTTTCCTTGGCAGTCAAATGCTCTAGCGCATCACGTGTTTGCATCTTTTTGATATTTAATATATTTCATTTGAATCAAGCTACATCTTTTTTAAAGAATTCAACATGATGTGTTCATGTATGTAAATTGAACCTCGAGTATTTGGTTGACTATTTAATATAGACAACGAAAGTGACAATGGCTGCTAGTTTATTTCTACTAATTGCTCAATAAATAATCTGTATATATTTTCAGTCACGCAGCTAGAGCATGCTTGTACGTATATGTTAAAATATAGACAGAAACAATAGTTAAACTACATTGGTGTCTATATATGTGTGCATGTATGTTCTATTCTTTCGCGCAAACAGGATGCGGAGTTGCCAAATAAGGTTAATGGAAATTTTAAAAAATTCGAACAGATTACTATCAAGGCATGACCCGAAAATAAACAGTAAGCCGAAGCGAATATTCAAAACACATTACATTCTTTTTTTTTATTAGGGGATTGTTTCTGTACAATTAAGGTGTAACTTAACCAGCTTTCACGATATTGCGACGAATGGCAACAACTGCAGCTCAGGCTGCGACCACGTCTACTTCCACATCAGCGTTAACATTTGATATCGTGAAAAAATGTTCGACGACAAAAGCTCGGGCTGCGAACCTGACATTACCGCATGGTTTGGTATTGCAAATTTTATTTTACTTTTTTTTTAAAAAAAATCTATTGGAGAAAACATAATCATGCTAACAAGTTGGTAATGAAGGTCGAGACTCCAATGTTTATGCCAGTTGCGACCCAGGCATCACTGAAAGGGTTGACCCCAGAACAACTCGAAGATTTAGGTTGCAAGCTTTGTTTAAATAATACTTATCATTTGTAGGTCATGTGTTGAAACATTTGAGATAATTTTTTTACTAAAAAAAAAAGGGGACTAAAGCCTGGCAAGGACGTGCTAGATGCAATTGGCGGTGCTCACAAGTTACAGTCGTGGAACCGCAACATTTTAACAGGTATGTCGACAATTTAGTCATTCTTCTTTATTTTTTTTTTTTGAAAACTTGGGACACTAACTTTGTTATAAGATAGCGGAGGGTATGGAATGTCATTATTGAAAACCAATGTTCACGTCCAGTCATGCCTAATCGATTTTTTTTTATTATTTGTTTTATTTATCTAGGTTTCAAATGGTGTCGTTACTGAAGTTGGCTAAAATCACTGAAGAAGGTGTCAGGTTCTTAAGTCCGCACGATGGATCACCAATGCTGCTTACACCCGAGCACTCAATCGAGATTCAGAACAGTATAGGATCAGACATTATGTTAGTTTTCACTGATTTTACGTTTTATTTAGAATATGTTTTTTTTAACCAGGTTTTTAGAATGCAATTAGATGATGTAGTTCACACGTTAACTACGGGAGAGCGGCTGGAAGAGGTTGGTTTGTGTTTGTCACGGTTATTACTCATCATGGCTTACTCATGTTAGGCAATGTATCGAAGCATTCGATGGTTAGATCGATGCGTTGGTGCGAACAAAAACCCTGACAGGCAAAACCTGTTTGCCATCATTCAAGGTGGTCTTGATCTCAATCTCCGACGCATATGCTGCGAGGAAATGGCTAAACGAGACACGCCTGGCATCGCGATCGGTGGATTATCGGGTGGCGAAGCTAAGGATGCTTATTGCAAAGTGTAAGACCCGGCAAATAATTGAGTGACGAGCCATGTTGGCTGATTGAAAATTATAGGGTCAACCATTGCACAGATCTTCTTCCTAAGCACAAGCCTATATACTGTATGGGCGTGGTAAGATGATACCATATAAACTGCAACAGGGGATAGTTGTTGACTCTTATGGATAGGGATATGCAGAAGACATGGTTGTTTCCGTAGCGATGGGTGTCGACTTGTTTGATTGCGTATATCCAACCAGAACTGCGGTAAGTACCCACATGAACGGTTCTACAATGTCTTTTTTTTTAACTTTTTTTTTTTTTCGGTTATAGAGATTCGGGAACGCAATCACGGCTAAAGGAGTGCTTAACTTGCGAAATAATTGTTATCGCACTGATTTTGGACCTGTCGAAGAAGGTTGCAAATGCCCAATTTGCATTCCAAAATATAAAGGAGGCATGGGAATAACTAGATCACTTGTTCACCATCTTGCCGCAAAGGTGGGATTTCCAAATTGGGGTTTTTTTTTATTTTAGCTAACGAAAAAAAATTTCTATTAGGAAACTTCTGGAGCGCACTTACTAACACTACATAACGTGCATTATCAACTTAATTTGATGAGACAAGCTCGAGATGCAATCATTAAGGATGAATTCCCTCAGTTTGTTAAGCAATTCTTTGCCACATTGCACGGAGGCGACAAATCCAATTACCCTGAATGGGCGATTGAAGCACTGCGGGCGGTCAATATTGACCTGATAGAGGAGCACTAGATCTATGTATAGAATTGTAATTTTATTTGAATGTTAGAGAGTAGCTAATTTATTAGAAACACGTGACGTTTACGTAATTTTAATGATTTCGCAATCTTCTTGCGCGGAATCGTTTAATCAAAGTCATTCTTCACCCGGATTTTTGGCAAGTCCTAATTTTCCGATAACATATATATATTAATTTAAGATAGATTTAATTTTTCTTTTAAAATGCGCTTTACTTGTGCTGTCATTGTAGCACTTTCAGCTACGGCGGTCTCAGCTGCTGTGTTGTTTGATAAGAGCCAGGTTCCGTTTGCGACCAACGAGCTCAGGCTGGTACAGACTGACGTCGGCACGGTGCAATGGATTACTGAGACTGATAAGATTCAGTTGAAGAGAGTATGAACCAAATATAAATATGAATATTTATGATTTTTTTATTGTTTGATTTTCTAGTGATTAACGTTTTTGGTGTGAAAACAGGCAGGCAAAAAATTCATGGACATTACGGACACCGCAGGCGAAGGTGATTACAAGCTCGAGTTCAATGTGACGATTCCGACAAACACGTCGTTATCCGATCAGGTCACGCCGTTACTGGCCAACATTAGCATTGCCAACATGAAGGCCAATTTGGAAAAATTTTCTTCTTTTTACACGAGATATTACAAGTCCACGACCGGTGCCGAATCTTCGGATTGGCTTTTCGAAACCGTCAAGACGGTGGCGGCCGTGAACCCGTCCATCAAGGTTTTCCAGTTTCATCACTCTTGGCCACAATCGTCATTGATTGCCCGTATCCCCGGCATTAAGACCGGCAGTGCTGAAGATCGCACGGTCGTGGTCGGCGCCCATCAAGATTCGATTAACTTAATTTTCCCCAATTTTTTTGGCGCGCCCGGTGCTGATGACGATGGCTCGGGCACGGTCACGATTTTGGAAACGTTTCGCGCGTTGGTGGAGAACGGGTTTAAACCTAACAACACAGTTGAGTTTCATTGGTACTCTGCCGAGGAAGGCGGCTTGCTGGGTTCGCAGGCGGTTTTTTCTGAATATGCCAAACGTCAGATCAAGGTTGGCGCCATGTTGCAACAGGACATGACAGGATACGTCAAGAAAACGGTCGATGCCGGTCAGCCCGAGTCATTGGGCGTGATTACCGATTTTGTGCACCCGGAATTGACCGAGTTCATTAAGCGAGTTATTGATTCATACGCTAGCATTCCATATGTTGAGACCGAGTGCGGGTATGCCTGCTCGGATCATGCGTCAGCACAAAAGGTCGGATACCCGTCCGCGTTCGTGATTGAGTCCGAATTTAAAAACTCGAACCCGTTCATTCACAGCACCAGGGACACGCTCGACAGACTTTCCTTCGATCACATGGCTGAGCATGCAAAACTTACCTTGGGTTTTGTGTATGAGCTCGGGTTTGCTGATTTAAATTAGAACTGATTTTGTTGATATTGGTTTCAAATTTTTTTTTTTTTTTTTTTTTCGCGTATACTCATTTATTTGTAATTTGTAAGAGGGGGTGGTGGTTAGAGGGTCGAGGTGGTTGGCTTTTTTTTGGTGTCATGGGGTGTGTGGTAAATGCGTAATTTAATTTTTTTTATTTAAAAATAAAGAATCTATAAATCTAATCTAGAGAATCTACCCATTGAGCGCTAGACATTTGTTGCAACCTACTCAATGCTCGTGCGAATGCAAACCTTTCCTCATCACCAGTGAACATGTTGATGTTTTTTAACGAGTCCACGTTCACATCCATGTCACCAATCATGTCCATCATGCCCTGATCCATCTCCTTATGATGCCCGGCACTGGTACCGTCATCTTCCAAAATGCGGGCAAACGGCACGGCCGACGTGGCCACCAATTTGCCTTTGCTTTCATACACGGCATCTAAAAATGTAATGAACCGGCGGGCCACGTCCTTGTTTCGGATCGTCATGACCGGAATGTCGGTTACCACGAACGCATGGTAATTGCGTGCCAGTTCGAGGTAATCAGCCGCACTAAGCGGGTGCCCGCACAATTGGTCAAACGTGAATTGCGCAACCTTGCCCGATGCCTTGGGCACCAAAACCTGCCTGCCCCAAATGGCATGCGTGGCCGGATGCGGCATATCACGAGGGTCGGCAAAATGGGCAAACCACTTGTCAGCATGAACCTTGGCTGCCGCGTCCAAAGGTGAATGGTACACGTCCTTGAGCGGTCGTTCGATGCGACGATAATCTGTAGGCGAATCCAAGCAAATGACTTGCAACTTTTGCTTGATTAGGTCAATGCATGGGATAAATGATGTGCGCTGAATGCCATTTTTGTATAATTCATCCGGAGCTCGGTTTGAGGTTATGACAAACACGACGCCATGATCAATCAGGGCTTCAAACAATCGTCGAAGTAACATGGCATCAGCCACGTCGACAACTTGAAACTCATCAAAACATAACACCCTGGCTTCGGATGCAAGCCTGGCAGCCAAAAGCGGGATCGAATCAAAATCACTGCCGTGCTCAACCTTGAGAACGTGAGCGCGCTTGTGCACGTCTTGCATAAATGCGTGGAAATGAATGCGCTTTTTGGATAGCACTTTGGTTAACGGGATGGTGGCATAAAACATGTCCATCAACATGGTCTTGCCACATCCAACGTCACCATACAGGTACAATCCGGTGGGCACGCCCGTGACTGGGGTGATTTTCGGTACCTGACTTTTTGCTGATAGAAACCCAAACAAGCCCTTTTTTGGTTTAAGATCATCCACATTTGGAAACTGGACTGCCGGAGGATTGTAATTGATGATTTGATTATGAATATTGTCTAATATTTTGACAATGCCTCTCTGGAATGAATCATCTCTGATAATGCCCCGGCTGACTCTGGAATTATATTCTTCCGACGGTACTTTTATATTATTTTAGCACTCCCATTGCGTAATACTATTTAACAATACATACTTCGAAGTTCTTGCTTGGGCAAGGCAACCGAGCTTTGGAATCTTGTGATGACTAGCGGCCGTAAAGCCGAGGTGCGCAAATTCAGATGCACAGCCTGTCGAGTCAGTATTATCAGGCGTGCGGCCGACGTTCTTCGTGTAAACCGAGGCAATGCCTTACACAACATTCTTCGCGTAATCATTATTGATCGAGTATGTTTGGTTCAATGCCAAATATATATAAAAATACTTTTGGCACCACTTGGTTGCCCGTTTCAATCTCTCGCGATGGATGATTTTTTACTTTGAACGAACGCCCGAAAAAATAAATATATATATACAAAATTATGAATGCATTTACCAACTAATATGCCAAATTTAAAAAACTCAAAAATATTTAAAATGACGTTGACCCGAAAGTCTTTCCGGGGTTGGACGCTGCAATTGCAGGCTGCTCACTCAACAGTAATTGGTTCGGTTTTTTTTTCGGGCTCATTTGCGAACTGAATTTACCGTAAAGGAATCCCGGGTTCGATGGAAACGTAGCGGCACGCCCCCTTGCCCTAGTAAGCATTGCATATATTAATCTTCACGTCATTGCCTGTCGCTTACTGTGGCCAGTAAACGCAAGAGTAGTAACATTGAAGATGGTAATAAGAAAGAGAAGTATACAATAGATTGATGAAACGTGAAGAAATAAATGTTTTTACAAAAGAGTGACAAACAACAAGAAAGCATTAAAAAAAAATCACAATAAATTACAAATAAATTATACAAAACACATTGTCGCACTCGCTTAATTTTCTTTTTTTTTTGGTTTGTATTTTATTGTCACAAAGCAAATATTGTTAATCCGATTGCCAGCAGCCAGGCAAACCATTTGCGTGTTGGCGAAGCGGCACTGGATGAGGTAGCCGCCGCCGCCGCTGTCGTCGTCGTCGTAGCAGTAATAGATGTAGTAATAGACGACGACGTTTCTGATGAAAACGTTGAAGCCGATTCAGCTTGCAAAGAAGCAGAAGAAGAACTTTTAATGGAAGAGGAAGATGCTACTTGAGACGAGCGAGAGGAACGAGAGGACGTCTCAAACGTGGAAGCTGCGGTTCCGGTGAGTGACGGCGACGACGACGAGGACGATGAAACACGCACGGTTGCTGATGCAATGAGCGACGAAATGAGATCCGTGATGGAACCACCTGTAGCGCTGTTGATGGCAGAGTCCGTGACAGAACCCGTGACCGAGGCGGTGTGAGAGTCAGTGAAAAGGTCAGTAACTGACCCGGTCAACGAGACCAATCCAGTGAAATCGCTAAGCAAATCAGTGGGAAATGCGGAGCCAGAAAACCCGGGCAAAAAATCAGTAACCGAAGCAAACAAGTCGCTGGTTGGCACTGAAATGCTGAGACTGGACAGCCGGCTGCGATACCAGGCCTCGGGATCGGTGGCAAACAGCAGGGCCGAGTCAACGCCCTCAGAGGAGAAGATGGCACATGTAGGTACGTACAGGGCGTACACGGAAGCCAGGTTGAGATTAAACCCGCCACAGTTGACGCAGTTCTCCAACGCGGTCGTGCCGCCGTTGCCGCACACGCATTCGATCACGTCGGCCGTGCTGGGCTTGGACAGGTCCACGCCACAGTCATTAAACGTCGTCACCGTGGCCTGACAGACGGACGAGCACGACGATGCCTGGCCGGTTGCAGGCCGCACGACGGCGGCGCAGATGACGCAAGTCAGCAGCAGGGCGGGAAAGATGTTGCAGTGCAGACGCATGGCATCAAGCAGCAGCAGCAGAAGAAACAGCAGGGGTATGGATTACAAAGCAAGAACAAATACGTGATATTGAAACGAGGGTATTCGATGCCATAGGCACTGAGCAGTGGCTTTATGTAATTAGATTAATGTCACTGCAAGCTCAACTAAGCGAAGTGCCAGCCTGTGTCTCGTTGTGGATACGCGAACCAAGAAATCGCAAAGCGCGTCGCGTGGCCGGAGGAGTCATGTGCAGCGAAAACCTTAATGCTAACACCCCTGGCTCCGTTGTTGTGGTGACTAGCGCAGTGTTTATTTTCTGCCGATCTCGGCAAATTGCTTTGTTTACATTGTAATTTTGTCGCTAACTAATACCGAATCGCTCAAAACACGCACAAGCCATTCGCAACCTCAAATTCTATCGTGACCTCTTGTGGCAGTACCACATGCCGCCTTTTTCTTTCCCCCGAACCCCCTTTTTCGTTTTTGTATTTTGTATTTTGTATTTTGTATCTTTATTTGCAGCAGTAACCACTTAGATTTGCCTGTCATGTACAGTCGCTTGAATTCGCCTGGACGTGGAAGTTCGGTCAGGCATTTGTTAAGCGACAACGAATCGCCACGGCAAAGAGAAAATTACGCCCGAATCGACAACAACGACGACTCGCCGGCAACAGGCTATGGAGGGTTGAGTATGCAATTCTGTTTGCCTGTATAAAGCTGCATGTTCTAACATTCGCCATACAGCTGATCCGGCCATTCCATATTCTGCTCCGTCATCGCCCACCCGGTCTACAAATTTTGCCTCGCCGACTCGGTCTAAAGTGTATTCTCGACTTGCGCCTTCAACCGCTGACGAAGGCGCATCATTGCCCACGCAAACCTTTGGCGACCCCATCCCGGCCATAATTGAGTCGCCAACGAGAGCACACATTGAGTCGGGCAGGTCCAGAAATCCACTTGGATCACCGCATGTGTTGCCGCCATCATCTCAACAAGCACTTCCTCCATCATCTTCTTATTCACGCTCGTCTTCACCAATCAGGCCGTTGCCTGTGCCGCCGCCAGCCCTGTCGTCAGGACCTGCCGCCACCGTTGCGGGAGTCTCAGTCTCGGGGTCGCCTACTCCTGCTCTTCCGCCGCCGCCAGTGTTTCCGCCAATTGCTACTCTTCAAAATGGCAACAAGCGTGGATCCAATGCTCGCATTTCAACTGTTTTAGAAAACAACGAAAATAATGAATACCAGGTAAATAATGATACCACTCATCTTTTGAAAGAACCTGGCCGTCCACTCATTCCAGCCCCGGTTTCTTTTCAACCACCTAGCACTTACGGATACTCAGCAGCCAATGAACGTGAAGATAACCAAGACGAAGACGATGACGCAGACGACGATGATTATAGCATATCATTGCCTTCTTACAAATCAGACAAATCATCATACGACTCGATTAGCGACGACGACGAAGATGATGATGATGATGATGGTACCGCATCATATCTCACGACAAACGAGAAGGGCAGTCCACTGATTGAACAAGTTCCCGCGACCGCACAACCTCGACGTCATAGATCGATTGCCAGGAAGCAAGTCCGACTCGTGCGAGGAAACCTGGTGCTGGATTGTCCGGTTCCGACAAAACTGTACAGTTTCTTGCCTCGCAGAGATAATGACGAGTTCACCTACATGCGGTACACGGCAGCCACGTGCGAGCCCGATGATTTCAAGGACAGCGGGTTTACGCTTCGGCCGGTAAACAATGACCGTGAAACCGAGTTGTGCATCTGCATTACAATGTATAACGAGGACGAAATTGCGTTTACTAGAACAATGCATGCGGTCATGAAGAACGTGGCTCATTTGTGCTCTCGTTCCAAGAGCAGGGTTTGGGGCAAGGACGGATGGAAGAAGGTGGTTGTGTGCATTGTAGCCGACGGCCGCAAAAAGATCCACCCTCGCGTGCTTGATTGCATGGCTGCAATGGGCATTTTCCAGGACGGCATTGCCAAGAACTTGGTCAATGGCAAGGAAGTCAAGGCGCATTTGTACGAATGCACGACTCAGATTTCGTTAGATTCAGATCTCAAGTTTAAAGGTGCCGAAAAGGGCGTCGTGCCAGTGCAAGTCCTGCTGTGCCTAAAGGAGAATAACGCAAAAAAATTAAACTCTCACCGATGGTTGTTTAACGCGTTCTGCCCCATTTTGAATCCGAACGTGTGCGTTTTGCTCGACGTCGGCACCAAGCCTGGCAACACGTCCTTGTATCACTTATGGAAAACTTTTGATCAAGATTCTAACGTAGCCGGCGCGTCGGGTGAGATCAGGGCCATGCCTGGCAAGGGCTGGCGCAATCTTTTGAATCCGATCGTGGCGGCACAGAACTTTGAATACAAAATGTCCAATATTTTGGACAAGCCAATGGAGAGCGTTTTTGGTTACGTTACTGTTTTGCCTGGAGCTTTGTCGGCATACCGATACATTGCCCTGCAAAATGACAGCAATGGGCATGGCCCGCTGGCTCAGTATTTTAAGGGCGAAAAATTGGCCGGCAAGGATGCGGACGTGTTTACGGCCAACATGTACCTTGCTGAAGATCGAATTCTTTGTTGGGAATTGGTCGCCAAGCGAGGCGAAAAATGGTTACTGAAGTACGTCAAGTCGTGCACTGGTGAGACCGACGTGCCAGGTATGTTGCCACAAAATGGTTCGACATTGGATTTTGAAAAATTACTAAATTTTTTTTTTTCTTTATAGATGCCATTCCCGAATTTATAAGTCAACGTCGCAGGTGGCTTAACGGAGCCTTGTTCGCAGCACTGTACGCGCAACTTCATTTTTCGCAAATATGGAAGACTGATCATTCGTATATGCGAAAGGCCATGCTTCATGTCGAGTTTATATACCAGTTTTTATCGTTGTTGTTTACATTTTTCTCATTGGCGAATTTCTATTTGACTTTTTATTTCATTGCTGGCAGTTTAAGTGGCACATCAACCGACCCATTCGGACATCACGGAGGTTTTTACATGTTTGTGATTTTGAGGATCTTGTTGACGGTGTTGATTGGGTCCCAATTTATAATATGCTTGGGTAACCGACCGCAAGGCGCCAAGACCATGTTTATGGTCAGCATGGCATTATTTGCCGTGATTACCGCATACACGTCCGGATGTGGTATTTTTTACATTGTCCGGGCCATCACGGATGGTGGTGCGAACGGTCACAGCACGTTTATCAACATGTTGGTGTCTATCTTGTCCACGATTGGTTTGTACGTGGGCATGTCGTTTATGTATTTGGATCCATGGCATATTTTCACCAGTTGTGGTCAATATTTCTTGCTGCTGCCGTCTTACATCTGCATTCTTCAAGTTTATGCGTTTTGCAACACGCATGACGTGAGCTGGGGAACGAAAGGTGATACCGAAGTGGCTCATGATTTGGGAGCCGCCGTGGGCAAGACCGGGCTGGGCAACGACGTGGTCGAGATCGAGATGCCGTCCGAGCAACTCGATATCGATTCCGGTTACGAAGACGCGTTGGCAAACTTGCGCGAACGCAAGCAAGTGAATGCCCCGCCAACGAACGAGAACGTGTTGCAAGAGGATTATTATCGCGGCATTCGCACTCGCGTGGTACTGGTATGGATCGTTTGCAATTGCGTGCTGATCGAGGTTGTCACGCAGGCTTATGCGGCCACGGACGCGGGATCGAACGGATACTTGGCTTGTAAGTTTTTATTTTTTTTTTTTCTTTTATTACAACTCCGGCGGGGAGGCGCTAATAATCAAAAATAGTTATTCTATGGTCGGTTGCCGTGTTGGCGCTTTTTAGAGGAATTGGTTCATTTGCGTATTTGTGCATCAGTGCCGTGCAATACCTTGCCGATACAAAGACACGCACGTTTGAACGCACGCGAGCGTTGACCAGCAAGTTTAATCATTAAAATTATTAACATACAAATACAACATTGTTAAACCAAATCTAAAACATAACCGCCAGCACTCCCAAAAAAAATAAATGCCAAAACAAAAAAGTACAAAATGCATGACCCATTTGGTGTTTTTTTAAACTGACATTTTCATGTCAATCTTGCTCATGGGCTTGTAATCTTCCAGAACGAAATCTTCAAATTTAAAATCGTCAATATCGGTCACGGTCCTGGCGATGCGCAACTTGGGGAACGGCCTGGGCGTGCGGGACAGTTGGATCTTGACCGCATCCACATGGTCCACGTACACGTGCGCGTCGCCGAGCGTGTGCACGAACTCGCCCGCCTCCAAACCACACACGTGCGCAATCATCTTGGTGAGCAACGCGTAGCTGGCAATGTTGAACGGCACGCCCAAGCCCATGTCTGCCGACCGCTGGTACAGGCAGCATGATAATTGCTGCCGCTGTTGGTGTTCCTGGCCCGCCTGCTTTTGTGATAAGTTGGACACGTAAAATTGGGCAAACATGTGACATGGCGGCAATGCCATCTTGGGAATGTCGGCCGGATTCCAGGCGGACAAGATCAACCTGCGATCATGCGGCTTGTGCTTGATTTTCCAAATCAGGTCCGCCAATTGGTCAACACCTTGGCCTGAATAATCTGCATCCGAGTCCACGTAGGCAGCACCGAAATGTCGCCATTGGAATCCATACACGGGGCCCAGGTCACCAACCTGGCGATCGGTTAATCCGACCGCGTCCAAAAATTGCCTGGATCCGTTGCCATCCCAGATATGCACGCCTTGTTGAGCTAGTTTTAATGACGACGTGCCAGCTTGAATGAACCATAAAAGTTCATGAATAATGCCTCGTAAAAACACGCGCTTTGTGGTTAACAACGGGAACGTGTCATCGTTCAAGTTAAACCGCAATTGTGGCGGCGCAAAGATGGAAACCGTGCCGGTCCCGGTCCGGTCGTCCCGTCGCTCGCCTTGATTGATGATGCGCGCACACAGGTCCAGGTATGCCTGCTCTTCATGGTTTGCGGCATTGTTGTTGTTATTATTGACTTGCCCGGAGTCAGAAGATGACGATGATGATGAAGAATTTGGTAATGTGGCAGAAGTCATTATTTTTTTCTCTTTTTTTAATTAAAAAATGCACAATTTAGAGATAATGGAAATCTGAAAAAAAAAATAAAAAAGCGATTTTTATGTGTAAACTTGATTAAGCGCGTTTGCCCCCCCCCAAAAAAAGACAAACGCGTGCGTTTCGCGTACCTGAGCCGGGTAAATAACATGCAATAACATGTTTTCAAACATCCAAAAAATACAAAAAATAAACAAACCCGGTACAAAGAAGCCAAAAAAAAAAAATAGATATGCCACGAAAATCATCAGCAGCAACAATTAAAGCAAAAGCAAAAAAATTAACCACGGTGGCAAGTTTGGCAGCAACGGGAAAGATATCTCAGTTGGTAAACAGTTCTGATCCCGAAGACGACCCGCAAGGTGCAAGTCCGGCTCGAACTAGAACAACAACAACAGCAACAACAACAATGACAACAAAACGGGTCAAGAAAAATCAGCAAGAAGTTACAAATAAGAGCAAGACCAAAACTAATACTACCAATGTTAACGAGAGTAATCATAATAATAATAATAATAATAATAATAATAATGGCAAGAGGAAAAGGAAGCAAGACGACATTGCAAACGACAACAAGACTAAACCCGAAGTCACTGGCAAAACCGATCATCAGGTTAACAAGAATGATGCAGAGAGTACGTTATTATTAATACATTATATACACGTGAAACATGTTGGGAACTAATCAGGAATGCAGTCACAACAGTATCGACAGGGCCAACGACTACAAAGACGAAAAATTCACGATCTGCAAGGCCGGTTGCTGCTAGACAGCAAACACAAGTCGTCAATTCTAAAGAAGAAGAACAACAAGAACAAGTAATTACGGAAGCACCGAACGCAGAATTTAATCATGAAGATGGAGAAGATGAAGATGAAGATGAAGATGAAGATGAAGTTGTTGACGACGACGACAGCGACAACGACAACGACAAAGATGAAATTCAACCAAATCCAAAAAGAAACCAAAAAATTGCAAAAATTAATGATTGGCACAAGTTGTACGAAAAATTGAACGTTCGGTTTCAAAAATTGCAAGACATTAGGGAAACTCATACGGAGGAAGCGTTAATGTCATTCAAGGCCTCGGCCGAACGTAGGTTCGCAGGCGCGGACCTGATCATTGAAAAATTGCGACAAGAAAACGCAAGTCAGCAATTAATAATTAATCAACTTCGTGAAGCTGCTCAAACGCAACAATCAAATCTTGACGTGGAAATTAATCAAAAAGCGCAAGCAGTCGTGGCCGATCGAACTGCTGATTTGCAAACCCGAGTTAAGCAATTGGAACAAGAAAAAAATTTGTTGCAAGGGAAATTGTCTGGCATTAAATTATCTGGATTGCATGCTCAAAAGGAAGAATTATATTCTGACCTGTCCGGATTAATTGTTAGGGATGTAAAGACTGAAAACGGCAAGATCGTGTATGACCTGTTGCAAACCGGACGCAACGGCGCGTTTCATTACAAGTTGTCCATGCCGGTTGCCACGAACGGCGCGGTTCATAATTCAACAATACCGGCAGCAACATCTGCATCGGCAACATTGTCTGTTGCTGGTACGGATCATGAAGATGTGGAAGTAACGTTTGTGCCCATGTTGGATGGCAAGCGGGATGAAGCCCTGGTCGAGTTGTTGCCAGATTATTTCACCGAGCCGCTCACGTTCGTGCGCAGTTCGGCAGCACAGTTTTTTTGGAAGATCAGTCAGGCCTTGCAAAAAAAACCTCAGTCATGATTAATTAAATTTATATAACATGTATTTTTTTTACAATGATATAGTTTCATAATGAGTAAATTTAATCTCGTTTTGCTGTCACGCCAAAGATGGAAAAATCTGGTGCCAGGCCAGCCTGAATGGCGGCTCGCATGTTTGACCTGGCCCTGGCACGATAAGGGAAAACAATGACCAAGAAATAAAAAGCCGCGACAGCGAACGCGACCAGGGCGGACGCAGCACAGTATAAGATTAATGCGACCGACACGACGTCCCTGTCGGATCGTTTGGGCACGCGCGTGTTAATGGAAAACCATCGGACCGAGAATTGGAGCGTGAGATCGTCGCCAATGATCTTGCGTTCCTGGCCCGATGGTGAAGGCAGGACCGGGTATGCCATGCCTGACGTGATGTTCACCGGCACTCGTTTGTTTACGTAGTTGTTATTGCCAAGATTATTATTAATATTATTATGATGACGACGAACGTATTGCTGACCTGGTTGAACAAATGAGAAAATTGCCGAGAATTGAGTGGCCACGTCAATGTGAGATTTTTCAAGCTTGCCCCTGATCGCGACCGTGACTGGCGCGTACGACAACGACACGGACAATGATGATGATTCACGATCGCCACGGTTAAGCGTGGCCGGCACGCGGCATGACATGGGTGCGTCTTGATGCACGTAGAGTTGAAACAAGTGAAAAGTTTCGTCCGTCAACGTGATTGTGCAATTGATCACGTCCAGGTCGAGCCCGACCGGGAACGCCAACGGCGCGTTGGTCTCCTTGCAAACCGGGAACGCATCATACAAAATTTTGCCCGTGTCGTCCTTGCCGTCATTGTTGTTGGCAGCCGTATCGGACACGTGCTCGCCGGTGTCAATGTCCCTGCGCATGCATTCCAACGACACCAGGTCGGATCCGGTCAGTGAGAACCCTGGGACCGAAGGTTTGGCTGCCGTGACGACATGTGACAAAAAAACCGCGACTGTAGCAACAATGGCAAACACTCTACCACGACGAGATGAACAGCGCATTTAAGTCACACTCGGCAAAAGAACAGTCAAAAAAAAAAATAAAAAGTCGTGAAGCCGGCCCATGCGCAACCCAGCCCCGAGTCAATCAATAATTAGCTAAGCAAATAGATTTATTGACAAAGAGAACTATGTAATGTTGACTAAGCATATTTATTACTAAACTATACTACTACCACCAACCACCACTCACTACAAATCCATAACAACGATAAACAACTAAATTTTTTTTTTTTGATTTTAAAAAGTTTTTTTTTTGCAAGTCAACAGGGGCAAAAACTCTTCTACCACAAACGCTCTTCAAGCTTGAGCTCGTTCTGCGGGCCGAGTCCGACAAACGCGCGCAACAGGTTCTCCAACGCGGCGCGCTGCTTGTTCAAGCCATTCACGGGTTCAAATCCGGGACGGGCAAGCGGTGCCTTGAGCCAGTAAGACAAAACGGACAAGACCGGATAAAATTTCTCAAACGATTCTTCGTCCGCCTTCTTGTATTGCACGCGAGAGAAAAACTCGGCAATGATGGCCAGGTCCAAAATAAGCGGTGATGCGAGCAATGAGTCCTCGCACACATTATGAATGGACACCGTGTTGTGGCCACCCATCATGAGCTCGGAATAATACTCGTCCATGGCAACCTTGGAATCACCCACGGCTGGCAAGTACTTGATCACGATGCAGTGATCGATTGAGTCGCCAGATTCCTTGTTGTACAAGATCTGGTTGGACGCAATCATGTCGTCACAAACGGATTTCTTGGAAATCTCTTTGGACCGAAACTGCTGCGGCGCGGACAAGTTGAAGCCGTCATTGTTTCCCAAATGATTATAGGACGCGATCGAGAGCGGCTTAATGCCGGCATCGACCAGGTACTGAGCCAGCACGGACTTGATCTTGGTCTGACCTGACTTGAAATCATCACCACCAATAAACGACTTGTGGATCTCGGCCAATTCGACACATCCGGGCACGAACGTGTTTTGCGGTGAACCATTAATAAACGGCACGCCTTCAAGAATGGCAGCAACGGCGAAAATGGTGGAAGGTGCGACTTCGGAATGCGATTGCTTGATTGACTCGATCAAGTTTTGCGCCGTGTCGTTCACGCCTTCAATAATGTCGGCGTAACGTTCCGTGTTTGCGGTCCACACGATGATGACCTTGTCAAGTTCGTTCTTGACCTTGAAGTCTGCAATGTCCTGCCGAATGCGCTGGACATGGTCCCACTTCGAGTCACCATCGATCAAGTTGTCGGCCCGCTCGGACTGATTGGCGGCAATAAAATCCGGGTAGTAAATCGAGGGCAACGGGTGAACCTGTGCAAGGTACTTGGCAACCTGACGTTGCAGGTCATAATCCAACACCTTGGCCCTGGCGCATGCATCGGCCAAGTTGGCCGAGTTAATGTCCCAGCCACCAACAACAAGGTCGTTAGGGTGAAGCATGGGCAAAATTTGGTTGAACGGCGCGTACACGTCGTTGTTTTGTTCATCCACACCCAACTTCAAGGTTGACGACTGGGTCACGGAACCGTAGTAATTCGGCTTTCTCTCGCCGTCCTTGGTGTTCCACGTAATGCCATATCGATTAGCCAAGATCGTTGCCGACAAGGTCGAGCCGTTGTTTCCGCCGAGACCGACCAACAAGAGACTGATGACGACACATTGCGTTAGCACAAAAAAAAAATTATATATATATATCTGTAACATACCCAGTTTTGGGGACCTTGAGGTCGACTTTGAACTGATACTTTGTCGCAGTCGGCGTGACTTCGAACTGACCATCAGCAGTACGCTTGACTGCAGCATTTTCGTATGTAAAATCAGAAACCAAAGCGTCACCTTCGACCCTGGCCCTGTCAGAAAAGACCTTGACCGTGGTCTTTCCCGACAAGATTTCGGGCACATGAAGGGACGACGCGGCCGCCAATTCATCAAGAGCGTGCGGAGCCATTATTAATATTGTTGTTGTTAGTGTTTTTTTATTATTATTATTTGCGAACGTGAATTGTTATAATGAATTTAGGTCGACTTTCGATTACTCCCGCTGGAACCAGAAGCAGAACGGGAGGATTGATAAGGATGATGCGCTGAACCGAGAAGATTCGAAAACGTTGTGACTACTTGAAGGGCTGAAAGGAACTAAACAGCTCTTTTCAGCAAACAGTGGACGTAAGAATAAAAAGGAAAAGTTGACGTGAACAGAGAGAAGGCTAATAAACAACACAAAAGATTGTTTGTATCAGCAACAGAGATGGTTTACGAACGAATTGACGTGATGATTGGTAAACCGAAGACAGGGAAAGGGGGGCCCTTCTTATAGTATAGCATTTCCCGGGTAAGCCAGGGCAGACCCACTCCGAACCACGAACGTGCTCAAATTAATTCCGTTTAGTTACATTACTCCCACATTTTGCCGGCACAGCCACTCGAGGTCTGCAACGCCCTGCAACGCCCTGCAATGCCAATTTGCCGTGCATTCTTGCAAATAAACAAAAACGCATTGCCAGCTTCAATCTGCCGGGTCCAACCGTTGTCGTTATCGGTCTGACTATGTATGTACTGCATGTCGTCCTAACTGCTCCGGGGATGAGGGGGTGCGGGGGGTTTGGGGTTTGCCCGCCCTTACCCCTAGCGCCCAGCGCGTTGTTGCCATGGGGAAATATGCGGAAACGAATTTGTCGTGCAATCGCTCGACCGGCCTGTCACTCACTCGGCTCATTCAAAATTCAGTGCACACATGGAGCCGTGTAATTCCGGTGCTGTGGTTGACTACTGGCTGGCCGCGAACTGCTGTAGAGGGGGTTAAACTTTATATACTTAGTATTTAGTGCATGTATCTATCATCTTCAACCATGCATGCATACAATACATGTTCACTCTAAAGATCAATTGAATGATCTAAAAAAAAAAAAAAAATCGTATCAAATGAACGCCTAACC
Source organism: Lipomyces japonicus (assembly GCF_038497905.1). NCBI lineage: Eukaryota > Fungi > Ascomycota > Lipomycetes > Lipomycetales > Lipomycetaceae > Lipomyces > Lipomyces japonicus. The sequence continues at coordinate 301,123 of NW_027117820.1, read as the reverse complement.
TTATTTTTTTTTTTTGGTGCTTGAGTTTATTGTCAGCCGAGCATGTAAAGAACAAAGAAAAAATGTCGCTCAATCCCATAAGGCAACTTCTTTGTGTTGGGCAAGAAAGGTACTGTGTCATCTTATACATATATATATATACATGAGTTTACCGGTTGCTCATGCTCACGATGCCATCGCCGCCGTCGTCGCCATTATCATCTTCGTCCTGTGCCCCTCGCCTTCACCAAAAACCCGGTTATTATTAGTGTGTGGATTGGTTTCGGGTTTCAGAATGCGCGGCATGCTTGGTTGACAAGATCATTCCAATGTTGATTACCAGGGCATGCCATGCAATCCTTCATCAAGCAGTTGGCAAGCTTGCCAATGTCACCTCGAGCTCTAATTAAATATTTGCTTTTATTCTTTTTTTAAAAAATAATATACTAATAATATTCCATCATGTTATCCCACACTTTAAAAAATCATTTCACGACCAAAAAAAGAAGGAAAAAAAAAACACCTTTAAACCATAATTATAATAATAATAAAAGAGCAAGAGAAAAAAAATAAATAAATAAAAAAGACTTCATTGTTTAAACTCCTACCCAGGGATGCATGATCAGTTTTACCGTTATGTTATCATACCCAAGCCGCTTAATCACCCATGCGTCATATGCTGGTGCTGCCGATGACAACGACAACGACGACTGTGTGGTTATGTTGGTCATTGCTCTCGTCGTTGTTGGCACGGTGTGCAATTCAACATGCTTAAGCGACGCCGGCATGGTGGCGAAAAACTCCGGTGCCGGGTACCGAAATCCTTTCAGGCTGACCCGTTCCAGCCTGCCGCATTGCTGCAACACCGGATGCCACGTTTTTTGACGCATGGGTGAAAAAAGGCTGAGGTGCATCACAAAATCTCGCAACGTGACCGGCGGGTCAAGGCACAGGCCCTTCAACCGTTCCGAAAACGTAAACGCTTCCATCTTGATCGAGTACCGAACCGTTAACTTGTCCAGATTAACAAACCGTGACATTGTAAACGGATAATTCCATTCGCAATTCATGATTGTCAAATCTCGCACGGAATGCAGCACGGCTGGCTGCAAAAACCCCATGCCGTCTGTGCAGTTGTTGTCCGCATTCGTCGTCACCAGGCATTCAAACTGAATGCGGAAAAATTCAAGCACTAATGACTCAACCGATTTAAACGCATGCAAATCTGACAGGTCAACCAACGCCGGCCTTGAATTAGCCTGTTGAGATATTAATTTTAAACATCGCACACCCGATGATGATTTCCGGTTATCGTTGTTATTATGCAATACCAAATGTCGCAACCACCGGCTCGATCCAGATAATGTTAACTCTAACCGGTCCAAATTAACGCATTGATCAATCACGCGTTGCAACATGTCAGCCCGATGCCATTCACCCCAACTTGATGGCACCGTGATACTAAACCGCGTGATGTAAGGCACGATCATGATCAACGACCGACTGAGTTCTCGTTCAAAAACGTCCAGCATTTGCCAATTTAACCTGATTTGCGAAAGCAAAAATTGTTGACCCTTGCTCAACCTTGTCAATACTATAATAATTATGGCTCACATTGGATTGGTTTACTTACAACTGCGTATAATGCCTTGCAAGTAAACGCTAACGCCCGCAAATTGGTTTTGCCATTGTAATAATCATCATCATCATTATCATCATCATCATCGTCGTCGTCGTCGTCATCATCGTCGTCGTCGTCCTTGCTGCCGCAGCCGTGGCCGTCCTGTTGTTGAACAAAGTCAAATATCCTCATGATAACTTCCAACGGAAGATCAGATATTCGACCCGCCATTAAAAAAAAAAATTCACACGTTCCCTTCACTGTTTTTCCTGTCAAACAATTCTTGTTGCAAACAAATGTTGAGGGTGAGATTCCGTACCCCCATCAATTTACTAATTTCGTAATCGCCATAACCGACAAACCTTATCTGCGCACCGATCCCAACAGAGCTTGCGAAATACTGTTCTTAACAAAAGTAACTAATCTTTTAATTTAATTTTCTATGAAACCAACCCAATATCCTATATAAAAAAAAAGGAAATAATAATAGTAATAATAAATATATCAATAAACAAAAACAAAAATTTAAAAACAAAAATTTCAACATTAATTATAACGATGAAAACCATAATGCGTCGTGCGAAGTAAGCCTTTCCATTCTTCTTAATCAATTGTTATTTAATTTTCTTTCTTTCTTTCTTTTTTTTTTTTTGATTCTTTATGCAAAAGCCTTGACCGGTTCAGGAACTTCGCCGGTCTTCAAAAATGCGGCTGCCGCGCGAGCCAGGGTTGGAGATGATCGCGAGACCGCATCGGTGAAGTAAAAATTAGGCACGACCGATCGCAACGGCGCGCCCGGGATCTTGGCTGATTGCTTGTTGCCATCGACGAGTTGAGCCTTAATACCGGTCGCAGCTAACGATGCCGTGCCAGGTTCAACATGATCGTGGCGAACCAAATGTGGCGCCACGGCTTGCAACCGGTTGCGGATGGCAAACACGTCGTCGTAGGGCAGGCTCACGCCAAGGTACTCTGACGCGGCCCGGATGATCTTCCAATCATCCCTGGCCACGCCTGGCGGGTTAGTGGCCGCCCGCGTGACCTGAACTCGGCCCTCGGTGTTGACGTACGTGCCTGCCTTCTCCGTGTACGCGGATGCGGGCAAGACAACGTCGGCGTACTGGGCGCCAACGTCACCGTGGTGACCCTGGTACACGACAAACGCGTCCCGGGGTACGTCGGCCGCACTGATCTCGTCCGCTCCGAGCAACCACACGAACTTGGGCGTCACGGCCTTCGTGGCCGGGTCGTTGGTCACGAATCCAACATCGTAAGCACCGGCACGCGAAGCACTGCGTTGCAAGACCGAGTACGCGTTCCACTCATCAGTCACGAGCTTGTCGGCATGCTTGCTCACGAACTGACCCAGCACATCAAAATACGCTGCCGCGTCGGCATTCTCAGCCACGCCTGATCCGACGATAATAATTGGCCGCTTGGCGGCTAACAATTTTTTGCCAAACTCGCCAGACAGCGCAGTCTTAAGCGCGGCCAGATCCTGACCTAAATGATCGAATCCAAACGTTGATTCAAACTTTGCACCGACAAGACCGATTTCCAAATCAGATCGCAGCCATTGCTTGCGTATTCTGGCGTTCAACACGGCAGCCTCGTGACGCGGGTTCGTTCCCACCAACAAGATCGCATCCGCTTCCTCAATGCCGTGAATCGTAGAATTAAACAAGTAGTTTGATCGCAGATCGACACCGTGCGCGAGCGGTTCGTTGCCCTTGTCCTGATCCAGGGCCAAATTTTCGGACCCAAGTCGGTTAGCCAAGTCCTTAAGTGCCACAAGTGACTCCACATCGGCAAGTTGGCCGGCAATGGCCTTGAACTCATCACCCTTGGGCGCAATGGTTTCGTACGCCTTAACAATGGTTGATAGGGCCTCGTCCCAAGTAACAGGCTCGAAAGCATCACCGTTCTTCAACAACGGCACGGTCAAGCGTTGAGTCTTTAATCCGTCCACCGCAAACCTGGTCTTGTCCGAAATCCATTCCTCGTTCACATCGTCGTTCAATCGGGGCAGGACCCGCAAGACTTCGACACCTTTGGAATCGACCCTAATGTTTGAACCGATGGCATCCAACACGTCGATCGATTCAGTTTTCTTCAACTCCCATGGCCTGGCCCGGAACGCATACGGCTTCGACGTGAGAGCTCCAACCGGGCACAAGTCAATCACGTTTCCGGAAAGTTCAGAGTTTAAGTTGTTTTTCAAGTACGTGCCAATCTGCATGTCATTTCCGCGACCGCTCGTGCCAAACTCAGGCGCGCCAGCCACGTCATTCGCAAACCGCACACATCTGGTACAATGAATGCATCTCGTCATCTCGGTCTTGATCAACGGGCCAATATCCTTATCCTCAACCGCACGCTTGCCCGCAATCTCACGGAACCGTCCCCGATCGGAACCATACCGGTTGGCCTGGTCTTGCAAATCACATTCACCACCTTGATCACACACGGGACAGTCAAGTGGGTGATTGGCCAAAAGCATCTCCATGACTCCCTCCCTTGCCTTGAGCACGCGATCGGTATCTGTCCGCACGACCATGCCGTTCGTAACTGGGAACGCGCACGATGCCACTGGCTTGGGCGCACGCTCAACGTCAACAAGACACATTCGGCAATTACCAGCGACCGCCAACTTCTCGTGGTAGCAGTACCTGGGCACGAGCACGCCGGCCTTCTCGCATGCTTGAATCAATGCCTAATAAAAATCATAACAAAAATCACGTTTTAGAATCTCAATTGCAATAAAATCCGGTTGGCACTATCTCCATGCCACAACTCACCGATCCAGCTTCAATCTGCACTTTCTTGCCGTCGATCGTGACCTCAACTTCGGCCAATGCCCGTCGCGACGACGCAAACCCTCGCCGGTTAAAAATCGCCGAACCAGAGCTTCGTAATATCCTCAACTGCCTGGCGATCATTCTTTTTTTTTTTTTTGTGTTTGTTTGTAATTGAGCCCACACTAAGAAAACAACAACCAAAAAAAAAAAAAGAAAAAATGTATGGTATGTATGTATGAGTATCGGAGGTGTGAATGGGGAAGTCAGCGAACCGCGAATTGCAGGGCGGTCATTGGATTCTGGGAACTTTTTTCCTTTGGCCCAAAAGCAAGCCCCGGGCGGGAAATCGTTCTACGTAAAAAAACAGGCTGCTTCTGATTGGCCCAAAACCAAAATGAAGTTCACCCCTAACCCCCTTTGGATATAAATTCAACTAAACTCCCCTAGCACTTTTACAATTTTTTTCTTTTTTTTTTTTTTCAACTCATTTAGCAGGGCAGAAATTATTGTAGGTGCAAAAGTTAAGATATATGTATTTTTTATGATATATGTATGTGTATGATTTGCAAGTTTGTAACATAACGTCCTCTACATTCTGTTCTAGAGCGAATCATTACAAGAGAATCTCTTAGCTGGAGCTCTTCGATTCTGCAAGGGATTTGAGAAGAGATTTCCTTACCAAGGGACTTATATATTTATTTATTATTATTTTTTATCGTTTACAAAAAATACATCAATTGTTTTTTTACATTGCATGCATGTCACTGCGGCCATTCAGGATCATACTATCAGCGCATCAGGCGTCTATGAGAAATCGGCTCGTCTCTCACTCGTTCGCGGAGCACAACCTGAACGCGCACAAGTTCATCAATGAATTCAATTCATTGACCGCGACCTTATCTGAGGTACGACCCTTTTTTTTTTTTAAACGAAAGTAAAAATAAAAAAAAATTTAAGGTCCTTTACGAACCCTTTTTGCCAGTTGTAAAAGAATTTTATTTAATTTTTTTTTTTTTTTTCTTTCTGTAGGACGTCCTCGTGCCTGTCACGGTCACGCCGTTATCATCAACCGATCCAAACGCGTACACGTTCAAGGTGCAGACGCCGCCGATCGCGTTCTTGATCATGCGAGCTGCCGGATTAATATCGCATGAGTATCCGCTGTCGGCACAAACGTTCAATAAAAAGAAGGGCGATACGAGGGGCAAGGTTTCACTGAAGCAGGTATACTGGTTGGCCAAGATTAAGCAATCAGTAAGTCTCCCAGGATCGTGAACTTGATTGGGAACTAACTAATTTGCAGGATCCATTGTATCGACATTTTGATGCAAAAGACCTGGTACGGTCCATTTGTGATGTTTGCGATGCCCTCGATATCCAAGTAATAGAATAAGATGATTAAATATATTCCTGTCTATGTACATTAAAATTAACATATTACAAAACATTAAATTTAAAAATTATCCCAAGACACAACAGATATTTAGATACTCCAGTTTGTTTTTTTTTTTTGTTTTTTTTTATATATTTACCGCCCTGCATCAGCCGAAATGCTCGGCGTGCCCACATCATTCACACTATCAAGCACGCCGTCACGAGCGTGCCTCATGTCCACGAATCGTTCAAATTGCCGCACGGTCGAATTCCACTCCGATATCGCATGCCCGGTATATTTTTGACTGCCACCTGCAATTTCAGTTTTAACCAAATGCCGCGCGGCTGCGCTTAACGTGGTTAAGCAGATGGCATCCGCGAATGGCATTTTTGGCACTGGGAACTCGACCCGTTCAGGCGCCGCAACCGTCCTTGCGGACAACTTTCGTCGCGGCGCCGACCGCTGGTAAGGTTGCAATGTGAAACAATAAGTGCGATCGGCTCGTGCTATTGTTGTCGTTGTTGATGATGACGATGATGATGATGAGGGACTTGAAGGTGTAGCAAACTCGTCCGCAATGGACCCTGCCAATGAATTATTTGATCGTGTTGTTGATGAACGCGACAATGCTGTTCTGGTTCCTGTCACTGGTATCTTGCCAGTGTCGGTGTTTAATGAAAAAACCGCTTTTAACGATTTTAACTTGCGCGTAAACAAGCCGAGCGTTAGCTTGTCCTGGCTTGTCGATGGTAACAATATAGAAGGCGGCGCTGATGAAGAAGATCGTGGCGGCGAAGGCGAAGGTGGTGACCAGGACTTAATAAATATGTCCTCATCGTGCACGTCGTACCTGCTCCCGCGTAAGCCGGCCGACCCGGTCGATGCCGAGTTATTGATTGGAATGGACGACAAGAAAAATTGACTGGCCGGGCTGTCCTTGCTCATGCACTGAACAATGGCCAACCTGTGACCAGCTATCGGAGTTAAAGCGGTCCAAGATGACAAGGGCAAATTTTTAGCTGACTCGAACGTGGCTTGCAACATGACCCGCAGGCGATCACTAGCTCGTACCGACCTAGGCGACGTCTTTCGCAGTACACGCCAACACAGTAACCTCATGTAATATGCCCTGACAACTGGTGCCCAGTTACAAAACAACTTGACAAACAACTTGTCCGAAAGAATCCAAGCCACCACATCTAACTTTCCAATCTCGGCTTGTACAAATTGGTCCCAAAACGCGTAAATAAACCCGAGCGCGCGCACTTGCGATATGACTGATTCAGAATAAACAAGCCTGCTGGCAATCTCGATCCAAAATGCCCAGTCCACATCTGAATTCCGGATACCAGAGCCTGACAAGACGGTCAGCGCCGCTTCGGCCAAGTCACACAACGCAGCACAAGCCTCGGCTTCATAAAGACTTGTGCGGCAGGCCATCGTGCGCAAAACCGTCATGTCAAAAATATGAGTAAACGCCTTTGCATACAATGCACAAATTGCCGTACTGGCATCCAGTGTTTCCCTAATTGCTGTCAGGGTTTTCAATTTAGCCAAGTCATGACCGTAACGGTAATGCATGGCACTAGTCGGCACGTCGATTGCAGCAGCAGCAGCAGCAACTGCGTCGACCGAGTTGGGCAAAGTACGCGGTACGTGACCGGCAGTGTTTAATGACCGATGCACGATGGCCTCGAACCTGGCCAAAATACTGGCATGGATCACAAGCAATCCAGGCGTCGCCAGCAAAATGCGCTCCGCCGGAACTGTTGAAATCGATACAACCAAAAACTCACATACAATCACGTAGAAATGTTTCAAGAACGCGGCAAACACGTCAGAGTCCTGGCCAGCCCAGAATCGGTGCACCCACGGGCCAAACAAATCGTCCACGATTCCTGATGGCACCTGTGACCGATCAAACTGTGCGAACCGAGATGCATGCTGCAAGCGCATGCTATCAAGATGTGCCGGGAAAACTGTACTAACTTGACTGCACAATCTCTGATACTGCTTTGCGTCAAGTCCACATTGCTTATGGATGCGAACCACGTCACCGTGTTTGACATTGAGCAGGTGCAGCAGTGCCGGTGCAATGCCAGGCACGTGAAAATAGCAATACGCAAGCACGGTGCCGGCAAAAACGGACACGCTGACAGCAACCGGCTTGACTGCCAGCCTGCCGAGCGCAAACCTTAGCGTGTCTGTTAACGTGTCGCAGTACAGCCCTGCCACTCCGGCCAACGTCAATATTGTCGCGCCGGTCGCACGCTGCCACTCCGGCCGACTCATGATGCCGCAGATTGCTTCAAAATACGCGGCCCGGTCCGAAGCCGCGACCGCATGCGGTGGTCGCTCTCTGAGCGCGGCCAGTGCTCCGGTCCACCATTTGTGCAGGATGCGCACGCGGCGGCACAATTCAAACGCCGGCACCACACGCGATGATTCCTCGGCCGAATGTGCCCGTAAGAACGGCAGCACTGAGGTTCGCAGCACGTTTGCTTTGTACACTGCGGTGCGGGTTACAAACCTGCCAAAAGAACACTACCTGTTAGCAACAATAAACGTAAACCGATATGGTTTGGCATACTTTTGATAGTCAGCTTCGAGAGGCTTGTATTCTTCTACCCAAATACTGTACAGTTTTTTTTTAGCCGCCGGCGTGGCCGCAAACGACGATGATGATGTAGACGAAGTACACGAAAAAGATTCGCTCACGGCTGACAGCTCCCACACGTTGGCAACCGATGATGCCGACGACGAAGGCGGAGACGAAATCGTGGATCTGAACGATGACGACGCGGAAGACGACACGAACGACGATGCCGACGACAACGCAGACGACGAGCGAGGTCGCAGCAGCACCTGTGGTGGCGGCGCCGGTACAGGTCCGGCGCGAAATCCAGCAAGATTACTGCCACCTTGTACCAACACGTCCTGCGTTTGCGTTTGTCGTGCGAGGTTCATAGCCTCGTTCTTCTCCCCCGGCGGTAGCGAAGGCAGAGAACAGCCCATGGTGCCCATGGCTGAAGGTCAAGACTTGAATTTACCGCAAAATAATCCAAGGAAAGATAAAGCAAAAAGAAAAAAAAAGAAGAAGAAAAAAAGAAAAGCAAACGAGTGACTTGGCTGGGAAACGAGTGACGAAACAAGTGACTGAAGTGAGAGCTGATCAATATATGTCCATGGTGACTGGCTGCCTGATGGTGACGATGAAACATCCGGCGGTGATCCTGAGCCAAAATAGAAGCAAGGCAAGACCCGCGCCCAATCCGGCTTAGTGCGGCTCGAGGCGACTCACCAGCAAAAGACCGCGTAATGGGCGCGTGGGCCCTAACCCTTGAACCATAGTGGTTCGCTACATAATATTTACGGCTGCAATTTAGCAAACGTAGCAAAATTAAAATTATACATCTCAATATGGTTACAGCAAGCCCACGAGTTCTTATGCTTCCTCCTTCATGCTAACAGGTCGGCCGGGAACTGGTTAAACACGACCTGGTCCGTCACGTCGCCGCCATCCGGCTTCGCAAATACGATCCGCAATCTCAATTTCACGACCGCACCTTTAGCAGCCGTCACTCGCACGGCCTGTACGGCTTCTTGGCCTGGTTCCAAGTTTGCGCTCGAGATTGGTCGTAACTCAACTTTTTGCGTCTTGGGCACCGCGACTTGAAAATTGATCGCACTCACCGTGCCCGAATGGTTCGTATTTGTAAACTTGGCCACAATGTTCACCACGCCTTCCGGTGTGCTGCCATCCCGTATCGGCGATAGTGTCAACTTGAGTCCATTCTGTTCATATGCAGTATATGTTGGACCGCTTGAAATATTTGATGGCGCTGATGATGCTGATGGCGTTGCACCAAGCAGCCCAACAATATCATTTACACCTTTATTCGTAACCTCTGCCGGTGCTGCCACCTGACCCGCCTCGTTGCCATTACCGTTGCTAAACACGTCGCCAAGTAAGCCCGCACTCAATTTCGCCTGGGACAGTAAATCCCCGTTCGTGGCTTTCACGGTTGACGCTGGCTTGTCATCATCCAAACTCATCAAATCCAGCAAAAGATCACTGTCTGTCTTGGGCTTTGTCTTTACCGACCGCGCCGCCGCCGTTGTTGTTGTTGTTGTTGTTGTTCCATGTTGGCCCTTTTTTCGTTCAGGCTGCAACTTCTCCTTGATCACCGCCGCTGGCATCTTCTCCAACACGCCGCGCCGGATGGCGTCATCTTGGTAACCTATCAATGCAATGTACTCAACCGCCCGCTGCTGTATCTCAACGTCTAAAGCGGTTGTCTGGGATGAAATCAGCCGCCGGACCCGCTCGACCTGTGCCGGCTCCGTCAACCGGGTTGTTAACTTAACCAGCGCATCAAGCACGTATTCCTGTACAGTTTGGGTCGCGTACGTGCTCGACAACACGGTGTCGAAAATCTGAACCAAATCTGACTCGCTCACTTCGTGCTTGACCTCCTCACCGTTTTCTTCTTCTTCAAACGACCCAGCCTTGATCAACTCGTCCGCGTACTCGCCAATAACCCACGTTCCGACAAGCATTAACCCTTCTTGCGTAATGTCTGTCCGCAACAACGAATACAGTTTCTGTACGGCATACAGTTGCAAGTTTGACGTATTCGACACCAAAGAAATGAATTGCGACACAATTTGTTCAGAAACAAAGTTGCCCGCAAGCCTCAACACTCGCAACACAGTGTCAATGTGCCATCTCTTGTTGGGCGCGTACCGCTCTGCCGCAATGCAAATCCGCACCGTCATATTGGGCTTAAACTCCGAGTCGGCGGTTTCCAAAAACACGAGCAGCTCCCGGATCAGCACTCGCACGTTCTGATCATTAATTAAGTCAAATGACAGATCCAAGGCCCGGCGGCGAATCGAAATGTCGCCGTCATGCAGGCATTCCAGAATCGTGTTCCGATGTCGCTGTACGGCATTGGGTTCAATATCGATTACTTTTGACAACGTGTTTAACCCCACGTATTTCACGTTGTTATCCTTGTTGCCCAAAAATCTACCGAGAATGTTGATTCCCAACACTCGCAAGCCGCTGTCACCGTCAATATCCAGAATCGTGAGCACGGTTTCGTACAAAATTGAGTTGCCCACGTTCTTGGACGCATCTGTGTTAGTAGCAATCTGAGCCAAGATATCGTTCATTTGCTCCGCAGATTCTGCATCACCCCGGCCCAGCACTCGCAAAACTCGCAAGATCTTGACTTGCAAAAAAGGGTCGGAAATGCCGGTCACGTCGTGCTCGGGCGTATACCCTGACGTGGTCAGCGACTTGAGCTGCCGCACTAAAGCCGGGATGTACGGTCTAAACTGTGCAATCACGTTTGAATCATCAACACACAAATCGTGCACGAGTGTCAACGCGCAAAGCAGGACGCCGTGATGATGATCGCTCAGTAATGACTTGGCCTTGTCCACAAATCGGTCTTGTAATTCCGGTACCTTGCGTACGATCCTAATCGCACACAGTGCTGCTTTTTTACGCAGGTACGGATTCTGGGTGACGGTCAGCTTCTCCACGTCACTGTACAGGTCCCGTGCCATCTCCTGAGACGCAATGTTGCCTAACGTGCACAGTGCCAGTCCCACGACATATTGATTCGGATGATTCAAGTCACTAAAGCGATAACACCGCAACCAAGATAAGTAAAAAAAAAAAAAAAACAATCTAATAAAACTCACTTTTTTAATGAATTTGTAACAAGTGTCAAAACTTCCTGATTTTCATCCAGCAGTAACATGGTACCCAAATATCCAAGCCTTTTATCTGAAAACCTACTTGTAGCCAATAACTTTAAGCACTCAATCTGGCCGAAATGTGTTCGCTCCCCCAAGGTAAACAGGTACAACAACTTGGCAATGTTTTGCCGTCGCAAGTTTGAATCAGTGAAATCTTCACGAAACGATGTTCGAATAGCTGCAGATTCCTTTTGAATCACGGCCCTTTCATCTGCCATCGTCTTGGCTGCCCGAACGGCTTTGATGAATGATTTCAACGATGACATTTTGTTTGGGTAATGACAACGCTCACTAACGGTTTGCTGCTCTGTGTTGCAACAAGGGCCAAAACAAAAAAAAATCAAATTGTAAGCATAATATTTAGTCAACGAATCGTATGTACATGCATACCTAAACGGCAGTTGCTTCACGTCCTCTGGAGTATCTTTCTTGTTGTTTTGCCGATAGTTTTGTTGTTGATAGAATACGCAACAAGTGAATGCAACGCTCTCCCGCATGTCGGCCGTATCGTGGCCTATACCATGATGTTACGGTACAATCCCCTTACATTCGACCGCAGGTATGGCCAGGTCGACAATGACTCGACAAGTTATGATACGATGTTACACAACATATTCGCTTCTATTACTTATTTAGTATATACATATTTGATTATAGATGTGTATAACCGCCATATGTTGAGTGAAGATAGACAAACAAATACCAACATATAAAGTCTGTACAGCTCTGACAAATTACAACACGAGAAAAGTACATGACACAACTAAGTCAAAAAAATTCCCAAATGCACGCACAAATACCAGGTGGAGAAGAGGAAAAAAAGGAGATAAACAAATAAAAACCAAAAAAAAGAAAAAAGAAAACACCATTATAAAAAAGGTAAAAAGCTTGACCGTTGGATATATATGTCAAAGAGTACAAGGACAAATAGAAAATAAATAAAACAAAAACAAATTCCCAAAAAAAGATTTTGCCTTTACACGGAGTGCAATAGCATTTTAAAAACACGCATAACTTTTGTTCTTCCAAAAAAGAGATACTCAAAACACCTCACCATTGCATGAAAATTAAACAATATCAAGAACCCGCAAACAAAAAGAATTTTTTAATGGCCCGTAATTAATTTAAACCTAATTTTTTTTTAATGCGTTGTATGACCCCGATGATACTTCAAACCATTAAGATTCTTATATCGCTTGCCGCACACTTCGCATCGATATGGCTTGTCTTTCTCCAAGCCTGGGTAGTCAGGATAAGGGAATTCACTATCAGGTGATATAACCGTGAACGTTCCATCTTCATTTTGCCGAAGAACTTGGTTTTGATGACCATGCTGATTTTGTTAGTTAAAAGCAATGTTTGGGATTAAAAAATAATAACACCTACCTGTCTGTGGTATTTCAAACCATTCTGATTTTTGTACGCCTTATCACAACCAATAACTGGACATTTATATGGCTTATCATCTCCCTGATGGTCCATCACGTATAAATGACGTGCGGGGTCGTCAATACACATCTCGTCTTCTTCCTCTTCCATCATCATGGGCGTGCCTGCATCAGACGCCTCTGGTGAGAGAAACACTTCGTTGGTGGACACGGCTTCAAATACTTGCACGGGCCGAGAATTATAAAAAGTTGGTTCGGTAGGAGGCGAAGGTGATATGTGAGCCTCTTCGTAATGTTGCAACAGGTCGTGCAGCGTGGGTAGGCGTTCGCCACAGCAGTTGTAATCGCGGCAGAAATTAGCTTCCAGCTTTGTGAGATACGATCCGGAGTTAAACGACGTTGACATGTTCACAGACGTGCTAAAATTAATGCCGTTGGATGTGGTGATGTTGTTTGTGTTGTTGCCGGCGAACGGCGGCGGGTTGCTGATCATCATGACCCTGAGAGATAGAAGTTAGCGTTGCTTGTCCGACGCAGCACACATGTGTGTGCGCATATGCAAAAATTAAGCTCGTTATTCGCGTCCATGCCGTCGCTTGCAATTAATAATCCCTGAACTGACATGCATGCATGCATGATATTAATCATTAATGGCATATGGTGGGCGAGCTGACCCCATGAAGGTAGCTAGCTCATCAGCGAATGCGCAAGGCACGATAAAAAATAAAACGACCGCTGAAATGCAAGCCAAAGTAAATGACGCCCCACGTTCGTGGTGATGAAACCCCAATCACTACGGTCGAAGAAAAATGCGAATGACGACCGGACGGCGCGAGCTAATAATACTTACTCATCTTTTAGCCAGGAGCCAACACTGATTGCACCCCATGAAATGCCACCCATTCCCTGCGAATGAGCTACGGATTCTCTGCGAAAACGATGACTGTGTTGCTGAGGCCGCTGGTACGATATGTCAATCGGCGCGGGCATCATCTTGAAACTAAAAGTGCGGCTAAATAGGTGGGAATATGATGTGTATGTGTGGTGGACCAATAGGACAAATATAGAAATATATACGATCCACTGATACACAGTTTGAAGAGGCCGTTCGAAGGAGATCTGTCGCTGTCGCTGCTAGTTGCCGAAGTGGTTGATGGAACGGTGTTAGGTAAGTGGAGCGGTGCCTTTTGCCTTTGTGAGCCAAAAACACAATACTAAAACTAACAATTATTAATTTACAGTTTAATGAGTTATATTGATTATCTCGCCGGGACGTCGGGAAAACGGCGAAACCACCTGCAAACCTGCCACGGGTGGCACCACATCTGCACTAACGTTGGGGCATATATGCCAACGCCACATCTGTCGCGCGCTATGCGCACTTGTGTTGCAACTACGTAACCAATGGCCGGTGCAGTTACCCGGCGTGCTTCCGATTAGCTGATTACGGCATGGCAATCCAGTCAGTTCTCGGCTCGAGCAGCTAAATCCAAACCACAACCATCCCCACCACCACCACCACCCGCCATGGATTTCGCTCCTTATCAAAGCGAAGAACCGTCTTCGGGCCGTACTAACGTGCCGTCTTACTCTTCGTCGTCCTATGCTCCGCCTTCATTCTCCGGCTCTTCGTCTGGCCCGCTACCGTCAACGCCGTCTCCTTCGTCTCCTTCGAATCCGCCGCCGTTGTATTCATCGTCGTCATCCAACGCTTATGGCAATAATATCCCAGATGACCCTGCTAATGTGCCTGTAAATCAATACGAGACCAACCTACCCTTAAGGTGAGTTTTGCGCCCGCGCATGGTCGTGAATTACTTTTCATTCAAACATGCGTTGCCTAACCTTTCTTCTGCCCGCCCCTCTTGAAAGACTCGACTGGGAATCAATCATCGCCTATGCCGCATTACCTCCAGTTGGGTCTGTGTTTTTACTTGTGTTTGAGACCAAAAATGACTACATCAGGTATGAATTGTGCATTTACGTGTTGGTTGTTTGACATCGGCTTGCTAATGTCAAATCAGGTTCCATGCCTGGCAGGCTTCGCTTCTGTTCACCCCGCTCTTCATTCTTTACATCGTCCTGTCATTTTCAACCGTTCTCTCATGGCTCATTCTGGCACTCTATATTTTGCTAGCCATATATCTTTCTTATAGAGCTTTCAAGGATTCGGCGGACTTGGTTAGGCTCGAACTGCCAGTCATCGGCAGACTGGCCTCTGATTGGGTTGATTCAGAATAACGTGTCGGCAAATATTCGACAGCAATAACAACAAACACAATAATAATAACAATAATAATAATAATAATAATAATAATAATAATAATAATAATAATTACAAGAATCATAACAATCATAATCACAGTAGCACGAATAAACCCGACTGGCGTTCGTTGGTTCTTTATGTTGTTCAATTGTTGTTTACGCAGCATGTAAGATGCACATCGTTTGAAAAGCTCTTCAATTTTTCTTTCTTCATGTTCCCTTTTTTTTTTTTTTTTTTTTTTTTTTGCATAGTGTCTGTCTTGTGCAGTTCAGGTGGAGGTTTTGTGTTTGTCTTATAATAGTATGTTTCATGCGTCCGGATTCATGGTTTGTTCAACTAGTCTGCTAAATCTGTATATTTTCCTAATATAAACATATATACATGAGAAGAAGAAAAAAAAAAAAAAAAAGAAAAAAGAAGAAAAACCTTCACCAGTACTATCCGAATCGTTCTTTTACAATTTCTTTAAATGCCTCGATAGTCCTAGCTTCTCGCTCCTCCATGGCTTGCCATCGTAATCGACGCTCGGCTTCTCTTTCTCTGTGCAACGCATCTCTTCGCTCTTGTTTTATGCGAGCTTTTTCATCCCTTCTTGCTGCAATCTCCTTAAGCTTCCCAGCAATTCCGCTACTGCTGATGTTGCCGCCCGTACTACTGCCGCCATACAGGTCGTTATCATCAATTTCGTCCATGCCTCCAGGTGACCGGGCTCGAATATACTCCTTGCGGTCCTCATTCTCCTTCATGCGTTTTTCCATTTTTTTCTCTCGAGGGTCCGACGGCAGATTAGAACCCCCTGGTAACAGATTGTCAGCAGCACCAATCAAGCCTGCCTCTTCTTGCCGAATTGCAGCAACCCTTGAATTTCGAGCGTCTTCTAATGACTTTAAAAACATGTCCACGTTTTGCGCCTGGACATCCGTCACGTCTGGCAACGTTGGTCCTTTATTAAACTTGATTGATTTTGGCAACGACGGTCCAATAATTTCTGAATCAGAGCTTGATAGGTCATCGACCTCAGGGGTCTGCGAAGTAGTAGTTGTTGTTGCTTCGACCCATTCACCTTCTTCATCGTCGTCGGCGACATCACCTTGAATTGCCGCATCCTGACGGCTTTCTGACCTATCGTCTTCTCGTAGTCTCTTATGAGCACGTCTATGACCTTCACTGGTACGACTGCTTCGGTGTCTATCGTGACGGCGGCTGTGGTGGTGTCGACTCCGGTCACTGCTTTCCTTGTGGCGACTTCTAGTTCCTGGCCCTGATTTTGACATACTCATCATGTAAAAAATAAAAAAAAATCCATAAACAAAATTATGCTTTAATATTGCGGTGGAGACATATGTTTGTGTGCAGTGATATATTTTGTTATTTTGCAATGAGTAGTGGAAATTGCTGGAGGTCACCATCATATTTTCAGGGGTTGATTTGGTAAATAAACTTGATCCATCTATAGTTATTCATTCACTCGTCACCAAACGTCCACAGATTATAGCATTGCGAAAATAACAAACATCTATGAGTCAGTTATGAATAGCTGTACTCGTCCTTAAAGTTTAAATGAAAAACTACAAAGGCACCGGTTCCTCACAAGCCCATTTATGACAAGTATGAATTGGTGTAATAGTCCATTTACGTTTATGACAAAAAGTATTTTATTCCGCATGCCGACACGCCGCTGCTTACACCAATAAACAATTTTTTCACTGGCCATGTATAAAATACTGGCAAACATCCGTTGCCGTAGTGTTTTATTTTTGTTTGTTTTTTTTTTTACAGCAAAATCTCTTGTTTATCACGCCGTGAAACGGTCTATTTTCACACAACTTCGCTTGGGGAGGGGGGTTTCAATCTTTTCTAATCCAGGACATTGTAACTAGTATTTTACGGCACTCATAAATACAAGTCAGGGCCGAGCTCTTGATCCACACTCTTACTGTCCAGAACAACAAGCAGTGTGAGCGGCATGGGATAAACTCACAAATTTCTGCCAGCTGCCAGAACTACTCAATCATAACGAGTTGCTACTGATACAACCCGGGAATCAAAGCCACTGGCATATATTTTAGCAATTGAACTACTTCATTTAATAGTGTTACATTTTCAGCGTTGGCTGCAGTGGAGCCGGTGGAGCAGATTAGACTGAGCCACGTTGTTGACCAGTGGAGTTCGAGCTCGTAAATAACCTAGTTTATTTTATTTTTTATTTTTTTATTTTTTTCCCAGTTAAAGTCTAATTGGTTTCTAATTGGTTTTTTCTTTCACTTAGTTATGTGATACAAATTTTTGATATTTTGTGTAAACATGCATTATCTAAAAAACACCAAATACATACTACAGAAGGATAGTAGGAACAGTCGTACACTACACACAGGCAGGACGTGCAATAGCCGCCGAGAGATTATGCATATCACAATAAATCTCATACATACAATCCTTTGAGAACGTTCAAAATAAACCGGGTTAAACCACCCTTATTCTATACGTCAGGTCAGTATACTTCACAAACTACTGTAAAAACAACAGCGTGCAATACAACAACATGCAAAACATTTTGAAACAAAACAAATGATACCTTTTCAGTAAAAATTATAACAAGCAATTAAAACAGAAACCATCCCGAACAACCTCCGGAACAGTGCAAGGCATCATCACCAATAACCTGCCATTTGCTAATTAAGCTTATAACCCTAAACCCTGGCTTCTTTTTTTTTATTTTAACTTGGACACGCAGCCCTGACGTGTATTATCTATTCATAATTTCGAAACAAGAAAATGGGACATGCCCTCATGAATGCTTGGAAACTCATACAAAAACAACAAAAAACCAGAAGATTATAGAGACATCAACAACAATAACGAACGTTAAATCAGTAAATCGCGATATAAACAGTAAGAAAAGTAACACATTGAAAACTATAACTGACAAGCAAAAACTCGCGGAATAAGAGAGCATCTTGTGATGCATCCCCTCTGAAAGGATAGCGACGCCGGATTTGATGTAAGTCTTGTACCTCAGAAATCATTATTGCATGGAAAGCTGCCCGGGCGGTTCCCAAGGGGCCGGACATAACCTCTTGCCGTGTCCACCTCTGCCAGAGAGGCGCGGTGAGATCGCAGTTAAAGAAGCGATGGTCTTGAGTGTCTCGACCGCGCTGACACACCTGGCAATTCGGCGCGGTTGTGAGAAAGCAGCCATTCTGCAGAATACCGAGCCGTTGAGAGAAGCTGTGCGGCTTCAGCAGCACGAGCATTCCATTTATAAAGGCGAGTCACGGTGCGCCAGCGGATGCGCCAGCGGATGCGCCAAAAGTCCTCATCGTCTTGAAGGTATTGTGGGTACAGCGGCGGTTTCTGAGCCGAGAGCAGAATGTGTGTCCGCTGGAAAAGGAATGACTGCACCAGTGACCCATCGTTTGTGTGAAATCTATCGCCCGATAAGTGATCAGGTTGGGTCATACCCGGACGGATCGTGTAGCTACTCGACAGAGCTGCATTCGGCTGAATATGTAGTACGGTCATGGATGCATGCGCATTTTCCCATTTAGATGCCGGTGAGACTGTTTGCCAGCGGTAACTCCCTGGAAAAAGAGCGCAACGAATCCAATAATCAACAGCGAAATCGGCATCCCAAAGTACCCACGTAGAATACTTTGGCCGGGTTGTGGAAGAAACAGAGGTCGATTATTTGCTTCTTGAATGAGACATGCGCGGACACAATCCTGCCAGAAGTGAGAGAAAGGCTCACAGAGTTTGTAAATTCATTTTGCTCATGCGCCACAGAGTTTCTCTGGGAGATTCCGCAATCCGAATCCTCCGCGGTCGACTGGGAGGTGGAGCCAGTATTCCCGAACCCAGTGATGGTGACGTCGATCCCAAATCTTTCTACTGGCAGCTTTCCTGATTTTCTCGAGAATGGCCGGCGGAGCAGGGTGAAACTGGTCTAGAAAGACGATTTTCGAATAGACAAATGTATTTATTGTCCAGCAGGCCGTTCTAAGAGGAAGATCGTGGATAAGAAGTTGAGTCAGCCGCCTAGTGACCGACTGGTATGCTCTCTCCCATTCATCCCGAAAATCATCCGTGCCGATGTGAACACCAAGGTACCGAAAGGTAGGGCCAGTCAGCGAAAACCCTGTCACTTCGAGTAGTTGGGAGGTTAATAGAGGGACCGGTGGGCCGAACCCAAATAAAAGAGACTTTTGTGCATTGAGGCGGCCCCCGCCGAGGTCTTGAACAGCCTCAAACGAAGCCATGGCTTGTTCTGCATCCCGCCGAGAGGTCAGGATAAACTAGAGATCGTCCGCAAAGATGGTGAGGCGCATTGGGCGCATACCCGGGTGGTAGAGACCAGGAAGCAAGGCACGGAGTCGATGGTATAATGGTTCCAACGCAAGGGTAAAGAGGACTGGCGCCAGAGGATCGCCTTGACGAACGCCAGAGGAAATATGAAAAGGCTCCATGAGCCAGCCGTTGTATTGAACTCGGCCTTCGAGGTGTGCAGTCGTAGCTTTGATAAAGCTCACGGCCTTTGTCCCAGCCCAAACCGCGAAAGTGGGAAGAGTAGAGAGCGGTCCCGTGTCATCTGCTGCCTCGGTCATTTCTGTGTCACCCACGGCTACGTCAGGAGAGGTCACTGCATGAGGAGCTGATCTCGCCATAGAGCGTGTGATCCGGGATGACTTGCTAGGGCTAACCGACTTGATGCGTCAAATGAGCGACGGAGGTGCCAGAGCTGTAAAAGAAGGTGATGGTAGGGGGCCGGTGGCAGGTCGCTTCGATGGACTCCTACCTCTGGTTTGTCGAGGCGCTGGCGTAGGAGTGGCTCCGACTGCCACAGGTAGTTTGTGGGTTGGTAAACGATCGGTGCCTGAGAAAGGTGGCGATAGGAGTAGAAGGATCCGGGACCGAGGGTCTCGCAAGTCGTGGGCGGGAGGGGCAGCGACGCCATAAATGACCTTGGGACTGGCAGTATCGACATGGCGGTGCCTGATTACAATCCCTGCGGGTGTGGAGAGGGGAGTGACAGAAGTAACAACCGCCGTGATTGGCATGTCCATCCAATCTGACGGGGACTGCAAAAGTTTTTCCTTCATACTGAATACTAATGAAATGAGGGACGGGCTTAGAGAGGTCCGTGAGTTTACAGATAAGCTGATAGTTCCCGTTGTGGGCGAGAGGATGGGGAGTATTCGTGTCGCGAATAAGGTCAATGATTTCCCATAAGGAGCGATAACCGGCTCGAAAGCCTCGAAAGCAGAGGTAGAATCTGCGAAATATGGAACTCTACTGAGTTGGAGCACTTGCTGACTTCTGAGTTCAGCTTCAGTTGGCAGACGGCGAGCCGTGAGAGAGATAGATGCTGCAGCAATTGGCAGCGGGTTTGCAAGAATATTGCTAACATTAGCAGCGGAGCGAGCCTCGAAAGCCATGTGGCGGCCGCCCGAGGTGAGGGAGTAAAAATTACACCCGAAAAAGAAAGTCTCGAAAAGCGATTGGATAAGGGCTTTATTGGACACTTCAAGAGGAAGGTTTTCATAGATTACCGTGTCCGTCATGCGGGCACGTAAAGGGGGCCTCGTGATGCGGGGTCTACTGCCCACTGAGGATGGTGAGAATGATGCTTTCTGGCAGTATGACATAGGCCCAGGCAAAGAGCCTCCATTTGGAAGGAAAATTTTTCGACTAGCAGAACCGTACAATCTGCTGCGTCACACTGCATGTAAAGAAATCGGGTCTACATGAGTTGCAGTCTACAATCACCTGACATGTGACTAGACTGCACAGGACATAGTCGAAGATCTGTATTAAAAGAAATCTAAAGTACATCAGGAAACAAAATAAAGATGGACAAAACAAGTCCTTAAAAAATAGACAATACTAAATCAATACCCTAACCCTGGTTACCCTGTGGATGAACAGAACCTTCTGGCCTGTTCCATCACATGCAACAACACGACTGGGTGGCCAAGCTGGTTAAGGCGTATGACTGTTAATCATAAGATCGAGAGTTCGATCCTCTCCCTGGTCGAATTTTTTTGCAACTTTTTTTTGCGTTTGGATTTTTTTAGTTTTTTTAAACGGTAAAGAATTACGTTATAACTACATGTTCAAGCTGTAGTTAATAGATACCAACCGCGCCATCACCAGCCAGCTTCGGTGATAAGTCAGTCATGGCACAAATTGGTTTTCAATATAAGTGTGCATTTGATGCCGATACAAATAATAATAATAATAATAATAATAATGCATTGTAGACATTGTATATACATTAAATCATTGGTTTTGGTTGTTTTCGGTGGCTCGAAGGAACTCCCCGCCAGCTCAACTCAACGCCGCACAATAAACAGGTACACACGTTTCGAGTTTCGATAGCGTCATCCCAGTCAGAGTCATTATATGCTTCCTCACTTGGGTGTTACGCCTAGCCTGCAATCAATAATAAACATTCGATTAGACGTATCATTCATTGGCATTTGATATTTGTTTTCATTTTGCTGTTGCCATTTTTTTTTTGTGAATTTTCTTAAATGGACCAGTCGCACAGACGGCCGCCTGCTTCGGCAAGGACGTTCTCTGTCGAAGATGCCGGTGACGAATTTCGTCACGATCGAGGGATCGGTGCCACTTCATCTTCCCGTCACAGACCTTCATCTTCTCGAAGACGGTCACATTTAAATCGTCATGATCGTCCGCCGGTATCCGAAGTTCATTTCACCGACGACCCATCCGTGGGCGCAACGTCTACGCCCATAACTGGCAATCACATCCACGTTCATCATCGTCATCATCAACACCAACAGCAGCAGCAGCAGCAGCACGGTTACGCTAATTCCGAAATAGATTTGCACGCTCGCGATTCTCTGTCTCCTGATGACGTGTCGCCGCCACGGGAATCCACTGGCGATGACTACGGTGATGATTCTGGCGACACGCTCATCCATACTACTGACGGCGACGACGAGTTTGATGACACGTCAGATACCGCGTCAATTGAGTCTTTTACTCTTCGCGAACGCCAAGATGCAATCAACGAGACACATCCATTTGGTATTCGTATTTGGAAGCCGGCTCTTTACAAGAAGGACCGTTCGGTTCAGCGACTTGCTGAAGGCGACATTCACGCTGCGCCAGACAAAAAAGTATCATGGGTGGTTTGGGTTGGCAATTATATTTGGGCCATTTTTTTCGGATTCCCGTTATGGGTTATAATACAGATTCCAGCTTGCTTCATCTTGGCTCCATTCGCTTGGGACGCCTCTGCTCGAGAATACGGCCGAGCGTTTTTCAATCTTGCCAATTACTTGATCTTCCCATTTGGCAAGTTTGTACAGCTTGATCAGGATGAAAATTATGCGCTTGAGGACGAAGGCGAGGGTCGGTCGTTGGGAGAGTACGAAGAATGGCGAACCGGCTCCGACAGGGGTCGCTTGTTTTTCGGGCCATCCAAACGCCGAAACACGATTCATCGCAGTATACCAACACGGCAAAATGGTCTTGAGCCCATCACTGAAACCGAGGGACTGCTGAACAGAAATGGCAGGCCTAATGATGGCTCAGGTTCAACAAGTTCCGACACTGACGAGGCTGGTCCATCATCGACGTCGATTGGCTCACAGGAATTTGACGAGGTGCCTTATTTGGTCAAGCGCCGATTGTTTGGCAGAGGTGAATGGAACTTAGGTAGAATTTTGTTTTTCACATGGTTTTACTTACTGGTATATCCATCCCTGCTTATCGTCTCCGCAATTTCATGGTTTTTGGTGTTCTCCATCCCCATGGCTCGTGTTGCGTTTCATCTTTGTTCACATTTAAGACGTCATCCGCTTGCTCTTTCATTTCATCACGATGGCCCAATTACTAGAAGTGCGCAAGAATCGACAAGAAACAGTACAATTTTGCTTTGCACGTATAGAGCTTTTGGTTGGAATTACTACAAGTATACAGTTGATGGTACCAACGTTTTTCTTATGAATCTGGTTTTCATTGTCGTATTTACCATTTTTGATCAGTATCTTATTTCAAAAATTTTGGGTCCAAATACGTTCATTACTTCTCCCGGTGTCATATTCTTGCTTGGATTGGGATCGGTTATTCCGCTTGCATATTTTATTGGCCAAGCAGTAGCTTCAATTTCTGCACAGTCCTCCATGGGCATGGGAGCTGCAATTAATGCATTATTCTCCACGGTTGTTGAAGTGTTTCTTTACTGTGTTGCGCTCACTGAGGGCAAGGGACGCTTAGTCGAAGGTTCTGTTGTCGGTTCTATATTGGCTGGCGTGTTACTTATGCCTGGGTTGTCCATGTGTTCAGGTGCCATCAAACGCAAGACTCAAAGATATAATCCGAAATCTGCCGGCGTGAGTTCGACCATGTTACTGTTTGCCATCATTGCTGCATTTGCTCCTACTTTGTTTTACCAAATTTATGGCTCGGTAAGTTTGTTTAAATATTATATACATGCACCAGATATATGCTAATAACATTTTTACTAGTATCAATTGAATTGCGTCCCTTGCAGTCCTGACCGCGAAGAGGAATTTCCTGGCCCGTCAGTGTGCAGAAGATGTCAATTTTTCTTGGATCCATTGATTAATGACGAGTTTTATCGCAATTCGGTAAAGCCGTTTTCTTATCTTTGTGCGGTTCTCCTTTTTATTTCATACATTATTGGTTTATGGTTTACACTGCGCACTCATGCCGCGATGATTTGGCAGGCATCCGACAATGCACCCAAGCCTGAAACAGTACCGTCCACAGCAGCAGCGCCTATCAATGTTGACGGAAATACGTCATCGAATTCCAGAACGGTAATTAAATTTTTTTTTTTTTTAGTTGGTAATGAACGTACTTCTGATTCGAGTGTTTTATTATAGATTTCATTATTAGGCAGTGTAAATCACGACGGACATCAAGAATTACCGTTGATCGATTTGCCAATCGATGAAGCGACGAATGATTGGGTAAAAACAACTGGTGACGATAACAATGACAATATTGCGGAAGCGAAATTTGAGTCGAAGGGTAAAAAAGTTAGGCCCGAGTTGACGACAACTAATTCACAAGCCAGTTTGAATAGCATTTCGCCAAATGGAACTACCCGACGTGGAAGTGTGCGCAATTTGTTTAAATCAAAATCAGCATCTGTCAAATCGAAGACATCACAAGAACCTGAGCAAACTAACATCGCTGAAGTTTCAAATCTTGTGGAAGAACAACATGCAGCATCTGGAGGGCATGATGCTCCTAATTGGAGTCGATTCAAATCTACAATCATTCTTCTTGGAGCTACCATTTTGTATGCGGTTATTGCTGAGATCTTGGTGGATACAGTTGACGTTGTACTTGATTCCGTATCTATCGATGAAAAATTTCTTGGTATTACCCTTTTCGCACTTGTTCCCAACACAACTGAGTTTCTTAATGCAATCTCGTTTGCCATGAACGGCAATATTGCCTTGTCCATGGAAATTGGTTCCGCTTACGTGCTTCAAGTTTGCTTGTTGCAGATCCCTGCTCTTATTTTGTTTTCAGTTTGGTCATCTGGGCAATCTCAAAATCTCCGTGATTACACGTTTTCGTAAGTTATTGGTTTTTGTTAAACAGGTTTTTGTTGGTAGATCTCATTATTAATCATTTTTTTTTGTTAGGTTGGTTTTTCCAAGATGGGATTTGGTCGTGGTTGTGCTTTGCGTTTTTTTGCTTTCATACATATACGCTGAAGGACGATCAAATTATTTTAAAGGTTCGATTCTTATCTTGGCTTATATTGTCGTCATGGCCGGGTTCTGGTTTTCTGGACTTACCGGTGAAGCCAAGTTATCATCAATTATTCCCGGCGGACCGCACCCTTACCCGAACTTTGGAACTGGACCAGTGATGGATATACATTTAATCTAAAACAACAATAATATTATTAATTTTTTTTATGTCTTTTCTTTTAAAATTCACAAGGTTTATTTTTAATTTTGCCATACTTTATCTTTATTGTGGTGCGCATGCAATTTTTTTTTTTCGTTTTGGAAAGGGATATAAACGTAAAAGAGGAAGCTAATTGTGAGTTGTTTATATAAATACATGGTTTGACAAATGTTATTTTTTTTTGCCGCTTGTAAATATACTAAGCAACATGTTCTTTTTGACAGTTGTATCACGATTAATTCTTGCTCTGAAAATGGGTGTTTACAGTATAATTCCGAGCTTCGGACAACGATTAGTAAGTGCGGATGTTCCGTCGATAGATATTGACGTCAATAAGCATTCTTGCCCCAATGAAATGGCGCAACTTCACCACAATCATTGACGCGCTTACAGGTACATAAATCGTGAATCCACTCGAGGTAACTTACAATCAATTGATTAAAAAGGCAGAATATAAACCTTCTCTTGTCAATTTTATCATGTCTGTGGCATTCGCTGAACGAGCGCGCAAGGTCGTGTGCATTGGTCGCAATTACGTTGACCACATTAAGGAATTATCCAATGTCAGGCCAACCGCGCCATTTTTTTTCTTAAAACCACCATCTTCGATTTTGTTACCGGGTAATGGACCAATTCTTATTCCCAAAGGTGTTAATGTTCATTTTGAGGTTGAATTGGCATTTATTTTGGGTAAAGAGGTTAAGGACTTTAAGGTTGCTGGTCGAGACAAGGCCGAAGTCGAGAAAGAATATCTTGACGCAATTGATGGTAAGCTGAGCCTGAACGTTTGTTCACCAACTGATATTGATTGAATATATGTTTTGAATTTTAAGGA
Source organism: Lipomyces japonicus (assembly GCF_038497905.1). Classification (NCBI taxonomy): domain Eukaryota; kingdom Fungi; phylum Ascomycota; class Lipomycetes; order Lipomycetales; family Lipomycetaceae; genus Lipomyces; species Lipomyces japonicus. Next base: position 275,168 of record NW_027117820.1, on the reverse strand, counting down.
TATGCACTGGCGATTGATTTAACTGGCAGAAACGTGCAAGATGAAATTAAAAAGAAGGGACTGCCGTGGACGACCGCCAAAGGTTTCGACACCTTTTTGCCTCTGTCGTAAGTTTTTTTTTTTTTTTCCTCTTTTTTTGACTAAATTGGAATTTAGAACATTTATTCCAAAGTCCAAGATTCCAAACCCGGCAGATGTTACGTTATGGCTTTCCGTCAACAATCAATCCCCACCAAACCAAAAGGATTCCACCAAGCTCATGATTTGGCCCATTCCTGAAATTTTGTCTGCAATTTCTTCAGTCATGACTCTTCAACCTGGTGATATTGTTTTAACCGGCACTCCCAAGGGTGTTGGCTCCATCAAGCCTGGCGATCACGTGTCTGGTGGCATCGAAGTTGATGGGGTCGCGATTCCTGAGGCCAAGATTGAACTTGACGTGGCCGACAAGGGAGGCATTTATGAATTTAAGAATTAGCAGGAAACCAAAAAAAAAAAGAGAGAGAGAAGTAGTGACCATGATATTCACTAGACTCTTGAATATTAAATACTACTATATTACAATAAATTTTTAAACCTATTCCTCGTCACTGTCTGCAAATCCAAAATTAAATGATGAGGACTTGTCATCCACTAACCTGTCCCATTTAGATTCCCTTGTTAAAGATTCAACCCAATTCTCTATTCGCGAAATTGTTTCGCCTGGTATGTTATCCGCATCATGTCTTATTTTTTGTAAAAAAATTTCAAACAAGTCCACGTCAGGTTGCTCGTCATCATCATCATCATTGCCATGCCTAGATTCTGAACCTTGATTGCCGCAATTAAATCCTGAAACCTGATTTTTTTTGTCCTTGAAAAATTTTAAGACTTTTAATACATGAGCTCGTGGCACGAAATTCTGCGTGATTGCAATCGTGGGCGCCAGGTTGACCACCAAATGCCACCACCCAGATGGCACGTGCAAGACCTCTCCTTTCTTGCAAAACCCATCCACAAAACCCAGTGTTGAAATTGCAACCTTGTGGAAACTAAGAAACCATTCCGCGATCGATAACGGGCTCGTGACTTCGCTTTCATCCTCGGTCGTGAACACGCCAGGAGGTAATGAATCTGGTGGGAACATGACCCAGTATTTTTCTCCCTCAATTATCGCATTCCAAGCAGACGTGTTGTTTGGATCCTTGTGAAACGTACTGCCACTTCGTTCCGGTCCGATAATAATCCATCTGTAATCTGGCCTGATTGATCCCAACAGGTTAAAATAATCGGTTTTAAATATCGTTGGAACTTCATATTGTTTGGCCAACTCTGTCTTGTCTGCAAATTCCTTATCGAATAAGTACAACGGACTTTCGTCCTTATTGGAATCCATGTATTGATCATAAACATCAAGTTTCCATCTTACTGCTTCTTGAATAAAATCAATTGAGCCGTACTCTTTTGCCAAATCAAAAATTTTCCATGCTGGCCATAAATGTGATTCAATAATAAACGGCTCATATGCCAGTTTTGAATCAAATTCCTCTTGGGTTGGTGATTGTTTAAGTCGTCTTATGGATGATTTTGACGTTGCACGCAAATACTCTGTCAGATTAATCGCCGAGCAGAAAAAAGGACGATACAAAACGTCAGAGTAAAAATTTGAGCAGGTGAAATTGGCTGCTTCCAAGGTTTCGTCAAGTTCGTAATATGTTCGCCGCCATGTGCCGCACCACCTGGCAGGCGATTTTCGAGATTCAACATAGAGTTGCTTCCAAATCTCTTCCTGCGATGCAAACGCATTAAATATGCGACTGGTATATCCCAAAAACCTGACTTGTCGTGCGTCCAATGTCTGCAAAAAAAGCAAGATCAACTCATCTGGCAACCTCGCGAAGCTTCCCAATTGCCTGGCTCGCAAGTCTTGACTGCTTCTTGTTTGTTCGTCATTCTTATCGGTCACAATTAAATTCCCAATTGGCTGAATTCCAAGCGGATGATTTCGCAAAACTGTGAGTGTAGTGTTATGGTTGGTCTTGCTTCGTTTGGTTTTCTTTGTGACCTCAATAGGAGCTCGCGTCAACCCGTTCTGTGCAGCTTGATCTGCAGTCATTTTGCAGTTCCTTTTTTTTTTTTTTTTTTTTTTTTCCTTCAAACAAATAAAAATAAAAATTATAATGAAATCATTACAGTCAGACGGTAATGTTAGTATCTGCCGTTGCTTTTAATGAACCGCAAATAATATTTACGTACTAACTATTTTTTTTTTTTCCTCAGCCGGTGGACTGACTTCACGCTTAAATTTTAAAGTTTGCTTCCATGGATTTTGACGCCAGAATTATCAATTTAAAAATGCACATTTGAACATTGTAAAATCGCACAATCAGGAAAACCATTGATTTTACTTACACCTTTTGAAAAAAAAAAAAAGCAGAAAGAAAATATATACTAAATTAATTATCATATAAAATGATTCAATGTTTTCCAGGTTTTCTTTAAGAGCATCAAGCAGAACGGTTCATTTGAATTTCAGATGCGCAAATTGCCGGCTTTGCTTTTACTCGTCTCAATCGACTGTCAAATCAATCAACCCGGTTGAGCAATCATCATGGTCAAAAAAATCAATATCGGAAAAAGATAATCACAGGTCAAAATCAATTCTATCATCATATAAAAAAAAATGTAAGGGCAAAAGAGGCAAAGAAGAAATATTACGGGAAAGTTTGCGCCGGGTTGACAAGATCATTTCAGTCTTGTTTGAAACTCCTCAATCGCAAGATCACAACTCGCGCAAGAAAAAAGAGCAAATTAACAATTCAAACAATTCCAGGACGTTATATTTGCAAACTGATGCAACATGGATGAAAAAAAATGATCTTATCCGGATAATATCACGATATTTGCATCATAAATCAAAAGACGAGCAGGCAGCCAATAAGATTATTCGCGATTTGCATTTCACATGTGAGATACCAAGAGTGAACAGTTTTTTTTCTGCAAACAGGCGTTTGCTAACATGATATGAAATAGATTTACCAGTATTGGATTTAAATTTTAAACAAATTGACAACACATTCCGGCTTCAATTTGAATCACCGACAGTGGCGGAATGGTTTAAAAATATTGCCGACAAATGTGGCATATATGGGCGCAGATTTAATGTGTCGTTTGCCGAAACTACTGCGGACCGGGTGGACCGTGATGGTGATGATGATGATTATGATAAGAACAACGACGAAGAAGGATTAGACTGGGACAGGCGAGTACTGCTGTCCAACCTGCCATCGCATACCACGCGAGAAAACTTGTATCAGGCAATTTCACCAAAATTTAACCTTCAAGGACACATGCACGAGTCCGTGTTTTATATTCAAAATCAAAATGAGGATCGTCATGAAAACAACACGGAATCAAGTTTTTTGATCGTACTAGCAACCCGAGCAGAGGCGGTCAGAATGGTTCGCCGCTTGCACAATTGCATCTGGGCTTTGGATTGCCAAGAACGGCCTCGTGCTAATCTTATAATGTAATGTATAAATCAGATATATTTTATAAACTATTGTTAATTGTAATAGAATAAACTATGCATCAATGCAAAATAACAATACCCGCACCACTCGTAGGGACAAAATAACAAAGCCAATAAAAAAAACGCACCAACGCCAATATGATAAAGAAAGCACAAATCATACAGTTAAACCTTTAAGAATTTTTTCAATTAGCGGATTTTCCGCAAGATTTAAGCGGGCAATTTCTTCCCTGATCTTTTGCTCATATAGGGCCATTTGTTTCAACGTATAGTCAAACGAGTGCGTGATGTCGCGCATGTATGAGACCGCATATTGTTTTAATGAGTCGTCCGTAGAATGCTGCTTTAAAATGTCTATTGAGCGGCAATTAAAAAAAAATCATGATTAGCCATGAAGACTTCAAAAAAAAAAAAAAGAATGAACATACTAAGAATTTGCTGATTAGATTTGTCATGAGTAATGCTGTGTATTATAGGAAATGAAAATTTTCCCTCTGTAAGGTCTTCACAAAACCCCTTATTTTTGGAGTATTGATCTGATTGTAGGTTTAGATAGTCATCCCGGATCTGATAAAGTATGCCAATAAGATTCGCCAGATGCACAAACTCACTGGTGATGTTAATATATCAACAAAATTTGTGCCACAAAAAACAAGTTAACCTACACTTTATTGTTTGATTCTGCTTGCATTAGTTTTACTGCAAGCCGAAATAATCCTCCGGTTTCTGAAAAATAACAATGTTAGAAAAATCCCAAAAAACTTGGAAAAGCAAGCTACGTACTGTTATTGACCATGCTAATGTATTCGTCCTCGGACGGACATACAAGCGAGTCCCTCCAGTAAAGATCCAAGCCCTGACCACGATGAAGATTAATAAGTTCGTCGGTATAGATCTTGTAGACAACAGGGTTGTTCAGCTTTAAAAGTTCACGGAGAGCTTGGAAGTAAACGTAGTTTGACGCGTTAATCGTCTGAGCAACGCCATAGACGTTATGAGCAACTGGAAATCCCCGCCGAAGCGTGGCCGAATCTTCTACATCATCGACCCTAAAAAAACATGAAAATAAAAAAAAGATTAGTAATTAAAATTCTGCAGGACAGATCAAGTGATCTGAGTTTACTTACAACAACGAAGCAGTGTGAAGCATAGCAATGGCACGACCTATGATCTGTAAAGAATCTTCTGATACGTTTAACCAAAAATTAAACGCATCTATGCAAATTTTTCGAATGTCCTTTCCCGGATGTGAAGCCAGGTATGAATACGGTCCGAGAACAATCTGTGAAAAACAACGTGGTGAGATGGAGTTGGTTCAAAAGATAGAACAAAATTGACTTACTGCTTCATTCCGCGGAGACCAGTCCTCGGAAGGCATGACAGTTTATTTGGTCAGTTGAATTTTAAAAAAGTTAACTAAGTAGGTGTACTTAAAAACGATTGTAATGAAGCAGGACACGTCTCTTTATATTGATTTTAATCAATTAGGGGCCGTTGACTACGTGTCACGTGCCCGTCGCTGGACTTTACAGGGGCGAACAACAATGCACATGAACAATACTAACATGCATGACACTTGAGCACCATAAAAAAGGTACGAATAATAGCGACAATAGCGAACAATACTAATAATTTAAACTTATTTGAGTATCAACGACAAAATGCATTCACTTAAACAATTTCCTCAACGAGATTTGACCCTCGTCGTTACGAGAAAGAACCTTGGCGACCGCGAGTTCAAAGTCTTCTTGAGTGACATGAATCCGTCGCTCACGAAGCGCGTACATGCCCGCTTCCGTGCACACGCCCTTAACCTCTGCACCAGAGCAGCCGCCCATTTTCTCGGCAATCTTTCGCAGATTGATCCCGCGAGTCAAGTTCATGGAACGCGAATGAATTCTCAGAATATCAGTTCGCGCCTCCAAAGTTGGAGGAGGAAATTCAATCTTTCGATCGATTCTACCAGGTCGGAGTAAAGCCGGATCCAAAATATCCAAACGATTGGTTGCCATAATGACCTTGATGTTTTTTGTAGATTCGAACCCATCCAGCTGATTGAGAAGTTCCAGCATGGTTCTTTGAACTTCAGAGTCACCACCACTGCTTCCCTCTACTCGACTAGATCCAATCGAATCAATTTCATCCATAAAAATAATACTGGGAGCGTGCTCTCTAGCCATTACAAACAATTCTCTGACCATTCGCGAACCCTCGCCAATGTATTTCTGCACCAATTCAGAACCACTGACACGGATAAACTTGCATTCCGTATGATGAGCTACCGCACGGGCAAGTAAGGTTTTTCCAGTTCCTGGAGGACCATATAGCAACACTCCCTTAGGTTGGGCAATACCCAAAGATTCAAACAGTTCCGGATGCTTTACGGGTAATTCAATGACCTCCTTAATCTCCTTAATCTGCTTATCCAAACCACCAACCATCTCATAAGTACTGTCAGGAACTTTCTCAACCATCATCAGCGAAACGAGCGGATCGACCTTGTTGGGTAGGATTTGATGAAGCGTGTAAGTGTCCGATCTCAAGCACACCCTCAAACTTGGCGTGATCTTTTTGATATCAATGTCGGACGCAATATCTACGACATATTTGCCCTCGGGATGAACCTTGACTAACACTTTGGTTTTGCCCATGGCCTTGACGACTTCGCCGACATATGAACCTGGTTCTTGAAGTAGCTGCAATTCTTCTCTCAAAAGACGAACTAACTAATCAATAAACCAATCAATTAAATAAATTAATCTTGTAACCAACCTTTCGCATTAAGAGCATTTCTCTGTGCTTCCAACCGTCTCAGGTTTTGAGTCTTCTCGTTTATCTGAAGCTCAGTTTCCTCGATCTTCTGCGTGTAGTACTGCGGCATTGTCAGTCGTCTTGCCCCACCCCCGACCGATCCAGATCGTAATCATCAATCAAGTCAAATAACTTACCGGTTTGATGCCGCTATCTCTTGATATTGAGATAGTCATGCTAAATAGCTGTACAATCTTTTGATTTCTCACAAATGATGAAAGCGATTCCCGGGCGGTGGTGACCCAAGGCACTGTGAAATAGAAACCGAGCGAAATGGGCCCGAAATGTCACCCACAATAATTGTGAACCGAAACCGCTCCAATTTAAGCGTTTAACGCAACCAAACCCCGAACCTTGGAACCTGCGTATCGCGATATCCATTAAAGTATGGCGATGACGGCTTGAATGAACTCGTCGACTCTGTAGGTGGCGACGTTTCTGAGTTTCAAAAGATCTTGTTTTGTGGGTCGCTCATGTAATGGAATTGTTGATTATTTATAAAAGAAACGGTTAATCAACAAGAACGTGTATATTCCGACACGCAATATATCATGACGACTACGCCATCAAGGGAAGCCGACCTGGCAAAGTTTAGAGCAGAATGGCAGAAGGAAGTGAGGGAGAGGAGAAAGGAACCTATGGACTTGGGTGAAAGCACGAGCAATAATGCTAATGTGAGAAGTTTTCGGCCCGGCGCTTCCATGGCGCCGAAGGCACAGCAGACTTTGGCGGCAGCAGCATCTAAAAATTTACATGATAATGAAGAACCTTCTCAATTGGACGACGAAGATGGCCTCAAATCTTCCACAGAGGAGCTTGTGCAAAGTGTGGCTCAGCTTGACTTGAATTTTGAACTAGAGTTAATTGAATCTTCAGTGAATAATGCAGATAGAAAACGTCGGGCTCCAGGAAACAAGTTGGCGTCAGATCCAAAGATAGAAGAACAGCCAGTAGAGAATATTGAGGCATCAACTGCAGAAACAAAAAATGATGTTGAAGAGGGAAGTTTGGGGAGGGCGGAACGAGCTTTGAAAATATATGAGGCTGCCGTCGAGAAGGAGAAAATTGGGCAATTAGCAGATGCGCTAAAGTTTTATCGACAAGCATTTAAAGTAAGTAATAACTAGTATTTTATCATTAATTTGTTATTGTTGTGTGCAGAGCTAAAAAGTTCAAAGCTTGATGAGACAGTGGACAAGTTATACAAGAACAAGCATTTTCCTAGCAACTTGTTTTCAAATCCGCAACCAACGCCATCAAAGAAAGTCACTACAAGTTCATTACCGACTGCGAAAACGTCGTCATTGCTTTCAGAATATTCTGAACTTGAAGCCCATCCTGAAGATGAGGAACTTCCGTGTCCATTAACCATGCTTCCAAATGAGATTACGTCAAAGATTTTAAGAATGTTGGCGCTTGGTGACTTGAATTCGTTCACGAAGACAACATACACATGCCGAAAGCTTGCATATTTGGCATATTCAGATCAGAAATTATGGAGGAATTTGTGCATGAAGGAATACCCGAGAATGGCCTATGAAGAAGAAGTTGACGAAGAAGAAGCTGTTCGTCTTTGGAATGACAGTTGGCGGCAGATGTTTTTAGAACGGCCTAGGGTTCAGTTCAATGGAATATATATTAGCATTTGCAATTATCATCGGCCCGGACTAGCAGAAACATGGAGCACGCCATTTCACATTGTGACGTATTATAGATACGGTAAATGAAATGCTCTAAATTTTTTTTTTTGGTTGCCACATAATTAACTCGTGCTTTTCAGTTCGATTCTTTGATGGCGGAACTTGCATTCTTCATTTGACAACCCGAGAGCCGATTGAGGTTGTGCCCGAATTTCACCGGACCATGCAGCGACGAGGCATCTTCAAAGGCACTTGGAAGATGTCTATGGACGGAAGGTTGAGAATTGAATCACAGGCACCGGTTGCGAAGTATTTGTTTTTACAAGAATTAGACGTAAGTTATATACTGCACGTAAAGTATAACAATTTCTTGACTTACACTTGTTTTAGATTAAATCGTCAGGACGAGGACGACATAATCGTCTGAATTGGGTTGGGTTTTGGAGTTTTAACAGGCTTACCGAAGAGCGAATGGTGAGTAAAGCTTGATGATATTTGGACTGTAACTACGATATGCTAATAGTCTCTATAGGAATTCGCGTTGAAGCACGATAAGCCATTCTATTTTTCTCGGGTCTTGTCCTATGAGAGAGAGGGCCAAAAGTTAGGAATTAACAGTGCTGTGCAGGAAGAGACGGTAGAGCAACTAGTAGCTTTATGATTGCATCAGAACTAATTTGATTTTTTTTTTTTTTTTTTTTTGGCCATATCACATACATTTTGTAATTTAATGAATTTTGCTCCATGCAGATTTGCTATATTCGTACACTTTTCATCTTGTATTAATTAAGCCTGTGGCGTTACAGATGATTTGTGCCACATTCACCAGCCACATGCATGTGAAGAACTCCTCGTGACAATTTCGACCCAAGAAGGAATTAGAATTAACGTTGCAACGTTCACTTTGCTCCTCAATATCGCTTTGTGCTTCAATATCTCGGTGGTTTAAGCCTTTATCAGGGTGTTTATTTATTTGTTTACATTTTAGTTTGATTCAGCAGTCTCCTCCTGTGTTAGTGTTCTTCCATTATTGTCATTCATTGTTGAGAACCTACCTCCGCAAATTTGTTTTCCGGCCAATTCAGCATCAGAGGCATGTTTAACTCAGCATGACATCTACTAAGCCTGCTGAGGTCTCTAAAATGTCTATGTCGCAGTCACATGGAAACACTATGACCACGACGGACTCGTCTATTTCTCGCAGCAATCCCAGGCCGGCCCTGGATTCCTCATTTCTTGACGAACATTTCCCACCACCTAATCTACCACCAGGTGCTGCTCTTCTTGATGACAGAGAGTCTTCAGCTTACACTGCGTTTCTTGATAAGCTTGCTTTAGACTCTGATTTCATTTTTGATCCGGTACTGCCTGACACATTACCATCCTGGCCGTTCAATTCACCTACATCAAATAACTCGCCGCCTCCGGTGACTTTACCCTCGCCTTCATTCATACAGCAGCCATCAGTCTTGCCGTTGTCTGTTTTACCCAGACCTTCTATGAATGACGGGCTAATCGACGCTCCTCCGTCTCATATCCCTAGGCATTCGGTGCAGCTGCCTTTACTATCACCAGGCGAGCAGCCTGGTCCTCCACCTCTTACTTTTGATTCCATTCGCGCTGGTAAATTTACTGTTGAAGATCGGGCAAGTTTACTACGTGCTGCTCAGAGGAAGCAAGGCTTAGCATGGGGTTCCGATCCGAGGTTTCAAAAATCTGGATTTAGTGCCGCTCCTTCTTCTGAACAGCAACAACAACAACAATCACTATCATCTGCATCTTCTTCATTTATTACTCCTGTTCATGGAGAATCACAGCAAATAACTGCATCAGAAATATTAAGTAAAATGTCACAGGATGGTAGTGTATGGATTAACGAAGAAGCAGTGCTTGATAACTCAAATTTTCATGCTATGCACGGTAATTACCACACTCAACAATTCGGTTCGCAATCATTATTGCAATCACGGCAGCACGAAACTTCTTTATTAATAAGCGACAACATCCCAATATCTGACCCACCAGAACAATCACAACAAGAAATACAATCGTCATCACAACCACGATTAGAGTCACAAACATTGTTAGAACCACAGCAACCACCGCAGCACAATGAGCTCGAGCAAACTGATGAATTTAGTTCTTCAAAATCACCATCACCATCTGCACCAAGTTTGTCATTCACTTCTATTTCGCCTCCCCAAAACAATAAAAGGCAAATCCAAGAACAACGAGATCCCACTCCTCCAAAATTACACGATGAACAGCAATTGGATAGTAAACGATTTCGACGGCAATCTACTCCTGCCGTTGAACGAGAACTTTTAACAGATGCCCAGCGCAGGAAAAATCATATTTCGTCTGAAAAGAAGAGGCGAGATATTATTAAGAATGGATTTGACGAAATCTGCAGTTTAGTACCAGTTCTTCGAGCTGGTGGGTTGAGCAAAAGCACAGTATTGCAGCATGTTGTTGAATACATCGAATCTCTTCAAGCAAAAAAGAGCAAGCTTCAGAAATTAATTGAAGAATTAGAAAGAAAGAATCTATAAGACTGAGACGAGAACAAATATTAAATACATGGTCGGTGTTGGTTTTGTAATTCTTATTCTTATTATTATTGTACAATAAGGGTGGGGTGTTATACATTGCTTTCATTCTATTATATTTCCATAGTAGACATATAACTCCATTAACAGTGACATTTATATACTTTTCTTTTCATTGTAATTTTCTGTAATTATCAAAGGGGTTTGTACTTAACTTAATCATGTACATAACCACAATGATTTCTAAACTATAATTTTTTGGCTGCAAAACACAAAATATGCTCATTGAGTATTGCCGAATTTAAACTTCTTCTCTTCAGTAGCCTTGTAGCTGGATTCACTTATCTTAGAGCAAAAGAAATAGCAAATGAAAGAGTCACTGGTTGATAATCCTCCCAAGAGGATTATGGCTGTCAGCTTTGGCGTGCTTTCTCCGCAAGAGATTGTACAGCAGGCTGAAATCGAAGTCTCCACCAGAGAGTTATTTGATTTGGAACGAGGCAGAGCGCCAAAAGAGCATGGTGCATTAGATCGACGAATGGTATGGTTTTTCAATTTTTTAAAGGTATTGAATCTAAATTTTCTTTTTGTTTTTGGTCAGGGTATTTCAAACAGCTTTACGGAATGCCAGACTTGCCATGGAAAACTTGCAACATGCCAGGGTCATTTCGGTCACGTGAAGCTTGCACTTCCTGTTTTTCACGTTGGCTATTTTAAGAGCATAATTTCTATATTGCAGAATATATGCAAGAGTTGTTCTGAATTGCTACTGGACGATGTCGCCAGGCAGAAATTTTTGGCTGAGCTGCGTCGGCCGGGTATCGACAACTTGAGACGAATGCAAATTTTAAAGAAAGTCAACGAACAATGCAAAAAACAGCGTAAATGTCTGAAATGTGGATCAGTTAATGGTGTCGTGAAAAAAGCTGGACCGTTAAAGATTATTCATGATAAGTTCAGGTACGCAGGCAAGCAAGTGGTCGATGAAAAAGTTGATTTTGAGAATTCGTTTCAATCTGCAAAGGCTTTTCTCCCTGATTTTGAAAAGTTTCAAAAGAAGGCGATGGATGATTTAAATCCACTCAAGGTTTTAAATATGTTTAAACGAATCTTGCCTTCAGATTGTGAGCTGCTGGGAATGGATCCGCAGGTTGGTCGTCCTGAGATGTTTATTTGGCAATACATTCCCGCGCCTCCAGTGTGTATTCGCCCATCTGTTCAACAAGAAACTGCTAGTAACGAAGACGATCTTACTGTTAAACTCACGGATATTGTTTGGACATCATCGTTGATCAAGTCAGGTCTTGATAAAGGCATGACTGTTGTAAACTTGATGGAACAATGGGATTATTTACAACTATGCGTTGCAATGTATATCAACAGTGATACTCCGGGCACTTCTGGTCCCGGTGCACCAGCAAAGCCGATGAGAGGTCTTTGCCAGAGACTGAAGGGAAAACAAGGTCGATTCAGAGGTAACCTGTCTGGCAAGAGAGTGGATTTTTCTGGTAGAACAGTTATTTCACCCGATCCAAACTTGAAAATTAACGAGGTGGCGGTTCCAGATCGAGTAGCCAAGATTTTAACTTTTCCTGAGGCTGTCAACAGGCAAAACAAGGTCAAGCTTCAGCAACGTATCCGGAATGGTACAGATGTTTATCCTGGTGCTAATTATTTAATGAAAAAAAATGAAGTGGGCAAGCGATATTTGAAGTACGGAAATCGAGATATGATTGCTGATCAATTGCAATTTGGTGACGTGGTTGAGCGACATCTGGAAGATGGTGACATTGTTCTTTTTAATCGTCAGCCATCACTTCATCGATTGTCGATTTTATCTCATTTTGCGAAAATCAGACCTTGGAGAACTTTCAGATTGAATGAGTGTGTTTGCACTCCATATAATGCCGATTTTGATGGTGATGAAATGAATTTGCATGTACCCCAAACTGAGGAAGCAAGAGCAGAAGCAATGAACTTAATGGGTGTAAAAAATAACTTGATCACACCCAAAAATGGTGAACCTATTATTGCTGCCACACAAGATTTCATTACCGGAAGCTTCTTGCTTTCGAAAAAGGATGCATTTTTTGACAGAGCTCAGTTTTGCATGCTTGCTGCAATGATGTCTGATGGCGAACTGCAATTTGATTTACCCCCACCTGCCATCCAAAAACCAGTTGCCTTATGGACCGGAAAGCAACTATTTGGATTAATGATTAAGCCAAATCGGCATTCGAATGTTATAATTAACTTGGAAGCCAAGAACAAGACTTTTAAAGCACCTCCGAAGGGCTATCCCTCAGATATGTCGCCAAATGATGGGTACCTGGTTATTAGGGGCAGTCAAGTAATGTGCGGTTCTATGGACAAGAATACACTTGGAGATGGAAAAAAATTTTCAGTGTTTTATGTAATTTTAAGAGACTACGGTGCCGATGAAGCGATCAAGACAATGGGCAGAATGGCAAAGCTTTGTGCGAGGTTTTTGGGCAATCGAGGATTTTCCATCGGCATTAATGACGTTACTCCTGGTTCGATTTTGAATAGCAAGAAAGATGTTTTGGTCGAGAAAGCGTACGATAACTGCGATGATTTGATTGTCAAACTTAAGGAAGGTAAACTTGAAACCAAGCCTGGTTGTAACGAAGAAGAGACTTTGGAAATGGAGATTTCTGGAATTTTGTCTAAAGTCCGAGAAGAGGTTGGAGAAATTTGTATTAGCGAGTTGGATAAATCGAATTCACCGCTCATTATGGCTACTTGTGGATCTAAAGGCTCAACAATCAATGTGTCGCAGATGGTTGCTTGTGTCGGCCAGCAGATTATATCCGGAAAGCGTGTCCCGAATGGATTCCAAGATCGATCATTACCGCATTTCCCAAAGTACTCCAAGCAGCCGCCTTCAAAGGGTTTCGTTAGAAATTCATTCTACTCTGGACTGACGCCAACCGAGTTTTTGTTTCATGCCATCTCAGGCCGTGAAGGTTTGGTTGACACAGCAGTCAAGACAGCCGAGACAGGATACATGTCTCGTCGCCTGATGAAGTCGCTCGAGGACTTGTCGATGCAGTATGATTCAACTGTCAGAACTTCAAGCAATGGTATAGTGCAGTTCCAATATGGTGGTGACAGACTCGATCCTGCTGATATGGAAGGCGATGAGAAGCCAGTGAACTTTGTGCGCACCTGGTCACATGCGCTGAACATAACTTTCAATAACAATGATACTGCTTTACTTCCATATCAAATTAAAGCAGTGACTGATGAAATTCTTGTTCCACTTGAAGAAGCGATTCGACAGGAAGAGGACGTGTTAATTGAAAAGGATGACGGAACGAAAGAGTCTAAATTGGAAGCGGTAGATGAGTTTGAGTCTGAACGCGTATTTTTTCAGACCGTGCGAGACTTTGTTTTTACTATGGCTGAAAAATTGGCTGATTTACGAAGCCGCCGTGGCTTGAATCCTTTGCGAAACGACTATGACATGGATACTGAAACTTCTTCTAGCCTGGAAGAGACCGGAAAAGAATTTTCCGAAATTACAGTTAATCAAATTCTTAGAATTAGCGAAGCATCACTGCGTGAGTTTTTAAGACAAGTGCTAAAGAAGTACGAGCGCTCAAAGGTCGAACCGGGTACTGCCGTTGGTGCAGTTGGCGCACAGAGTATTGGCGAACCTGGAACCCAAATGACGTTAAAAACCTTTCATTTTGCTGGAGTTGCCAGTATGAATATCACACTTGGTGTGCCTCGTATTAAGGAGATTATTAATGCATCGAAGACAATTAGTACACCGATTATTAAGGCAACGTTGGCAAATAACTCTGACGAATTTGCTGCCAGAATGGTTAAAGGAAGAGTTGAAAAGACGCACTTGGAAGATGTAAGTTGCATGCTAAAGCGTTTTGCATGAGTCGAATTAACGATTTCTAGATTATTTACTATATCGAAGACGTGTATCTTGAAACAAGAGCATACTTGTCATGTAGATTGGATTTGAAAACCATTCAGAAACTGCAACTGGAAATTAAGGTTGAAGATGTGGCCAGGGCTATAATTAAAGCTCCGAAGTTAAAGATTGCAAATTCAGATGTGTCAGTGATGGGCAAGGATCGCATTCGGGTTTATGTTCCAGAAATTGCCGACAAAGAAAAGAGGAAGGCCAAAGTAGCAGCCGACCTTGACGTGTTTTATAGATTACAACACCTGCAGAGAGTTTTGCCGAAAATTGTGGTTCATGGCATTCCGACTATTACTAGAGCGGTCATTAATATCAATAACAACAAGGAGAATGAGTTGTTGGCTGAAGGCTATGGTCTTCGTACGGTAATGAACATTGACGGTGTAGTGGGTGCGAAGACCGCTACAAACCACGTTTTGGAAATGCGTCAAACGTTAGGAATCGAAGCCGCCAGGCATAGTATCATTGGTGAGATTGGTGAAACTATGTCTCAATATGGTATGAGTGTCGATCACCGTCACATTCAATTACTGGGAGATGTCATGACATTTAAAGGTGAAGTTCTTGGCATCACTCGATTTGGTTTAGCCAAGATGAGAGATAGTGTGCTTCAACTGGCATCGTTCGAGAAAACTACTGATCATTTGTTTGATGCATCATTCCACATGAAAACTGATTTTATTGAGGGTGTAAGTGAATGTATTATTTTGGGACAACCAATGCGCATCGGAACTGGCGCTTTCCAATTAATTAGAAAAGCAAGTTCTGCAGATGCTTCCACATCGTCGACAGTGGGTGAAAAGCCTACATTATTTGAAGATCTCTACTCAAAATTGGTTGGATAACTAAAAGTTTTTTTTTTTTTTTTACGAGCATTAATAATTGTTTTTTTAAATTTGCCATTATGCTTTTTTAATTGGTGTTATTGTGGATTTATACAAAAAGGAATTGGAATAAAAATATGAAGTCTGAAATATATTGATCAGTAGAATATAAAGCTGTCGACAAAGCGAAGACGCGGTGCTAAACAAAACTCTGTTTATCTTTTTCTGTTCGGCGACCGCGAATCACGTTAATTAAATTTCATATATCCGAACAAAACAAAACAAGGCCAAGGACTATACTATTTCACCAAATTCGATTTTTAAATCTAACTCGATTGGAGACTATATATACAAACTTTGGTAGAAAGACTAATGGCAAGTGTTGGAGTGAAACGGAGCCACGATGCGAATGACTCGGTTGGCCACGATCTCAAACGATCAAACACCAATGCGCAAAGCAATTCTAAATCGTGGATACAACTAAGATGTTTGGTTTCCGCAAGTGAAGCAGCAGCGTTAATCAATGGAAAAGGAGAGACGATTTCAAAGATTAAGCAGTTGACAGGCGTTAGATCGTCATTCAGTGAAAATATCAGGGGTACGGTGGAACGAATACTGACTGTTTCCGGTTCAATTGAAGGAGTTGCTGAGGTATGTTTGACTTTAAAAATTTATATTGTTTTTGAATCTTCTAATGTTTTTTTTTGGATTTTTTTTTTAAGGCATGCGGGTTGTTGGTGAGAACAGTCGATGATGAATCAATTGAGAACGGCTCACAATCTGAATCGACTAATGAGCGCGCCCTGCGGATGGTTGTTCCACATCAGGCTTTGGGTCCCATAATAGGACGCACTGGGAATCGCATAACTGAAATCAAGCAAACGACGGGAGCAACAATCAACATTTCTGACTCTTTGCTCCCACTTTCAACCGAGCGTGCAGTAGTTATTAAAGGAACGGCCGACGTTATCCAGCAAGCTATTGAAATAATTTCTCGGCATCTTTATGATCAAACTGAAAAATTGTCGATGACTCACATTCAGCACTACAACCCATTACCAGCATGCGGCGTGTTTGGCAGGGATAATCATTGGAGGAATCAAGTCGACAAAAACGTGCGCACGCCGTTTAATCCTTACGGGGTGAGTCCGAATGGATATAGCGCTTCAGATTATGCCAATACGGTGGGGATTACAAATGGGGGGTCTACTGAGGCACAAGCCTCTACGAAAGAATCGGCTGTGGACACTAAGCAACAGCGAAACACTGTTGCGTCTACCATTATTCCACATGTTGGAACGACATCTTTACAAGCTGCTCAACAGCAAGCTCAACAACAAGCTGCACACAGCTTACCTGGTCAACAAGTAATTCAGCAGATTTATATCCCGAACGACATGGTCGGCGCCATTATCGGTAAAGGGTACGTGCTGAATCGCGATTGATTGATGGAGATTGTCTACTAACAATGCAACAGTGGAATGAAGATTAATGAAATTAGACAGTTATCTGGCTCTTCCATTAAAATCAACGAACAGCAAGAAAATAGTAATGAGAGACTAGTCACAATTACCGGCACCAGTGACAGCAATCGTAAGGGTTTTTTTTTTTAGATATAAGGATTTTTATTCACCATTGCTAACGCATTTTTTTTTAAAGAAATGGCTCTATATATGCTTTACTCTCGTTTGGAAAATGAGAATAAGCGTCATTCTTAGCTTGCCTGTTAAGTCATTGTAATTATCTATTTGAAGAATTGTAATTTTAATTAACTATTCGATTTTTAGCTTCCCCCTTTCTGTACCAACCCATTTTATGAAGTCTATAAACAATGAACTAGAAACTGTTGATTTTGGATTAACAACCCATTGAGTCATCAAGTTGGAATAAACACCAGTTAATTGCGCTAGAACACTGGGCCGATCCTCATTATCGCTGGAATCAAATATAACCTTTGCCACAAACAACGAACTCGAGACACATGATTTGGTATGCAAAGTGGAACTAGTATGTGCTGCCTCTTCAAAGATCTCATCTAACAGTTCATATGCGGACTCCGTAGCGCTAGTGACAAAACGGAGTCTTGTGATTTCACTCTGTAGTATGTTATAAATCTTGTTTTTAATAGCATCACTTGTAGTAGTTCTCAACAACCTTGTTAACGGTATCAAAGCTGAAAGAATTAAGCCACCGCGACCGTCACGATCACTGACGCCGTTGCTATCTTTCAGCTGTTTTGCCAAGCTCTTGACAAAAGTTGAAATAAGATCCAATGCTCTCAATTTCGCAAAAATCACGTTTTCTTTGGCTTGCTTGCTAATTACTTTCTTTTTTGTGATTGATTTTTTGTCTTTGTGACCTTGCACTCTGTCTTTGAACATTAATGCAATCTTGCTATCCAAGGCCAACATCTGATCGTCATCCATATCTTCGTCATCGGATCCTGAATCCTCTCCATCCTCACGTTTTCGTTTTACGCCTAAAACCGATTCGAGCTTAGCAGCAAACTCTGCATACTGATCATCATCGTCATCATCGTCATCATCTTCATCTTCATCGTCATTCACGTCGTCATCACGATCGTCATCATCGCTTTCACCAGCTTCATCATTTCGTTTAGTGTTGTCGATTTCCTCGTCAATTTCATCTTCATCTTCATCATCTTCTTCATCATCATGAACGTCAAATAGCTCGTTCTGCCCTTCAAGATTTTCTTTTACTTGTAGCACATCATAAAGAAGCTGCAAAGCGTCTGCATTAATAAACTCTGAAAACCAATTGATCAAGTTTTGACAAAGACTCTTAAGCACGCTAGACTTTTTTGTTGACAATGCTAACGAGGTTTCTACCAAAACTGAGCCTAAGTTCTGTTCAACAATCTCTTTGTCATCAACCACTTTTGACTTTGATTTTATTTTTGGATTTGTACTTGATGCATATTCTGAAAGAATTGTACTTGCCAGTTTGTTTACATCCAAAAGTTCATCCCATAACGATATTCCGAGAACTGAAAAAACGAGCCCAATCGACACTAAAATTTCGACCAATTGAACACGTAATTTCGCTTCCTCTAAGTCAGTTTTCGCATTCTTGTGCTTTCGTTGGCTCTTTCGAAGAGTGGCAACTTTTTCCAAAATTTCAACAGAATTTTGAAACACGTCACGATCTATTTCATAATGATCTCGCAATTCAAATGTATGAGGATCATGCTGAAGTAGTTCAATTATTTGTTTAGCTGCCGCGACGGGTAACTTGATTCGTTCATCATCCCAAGACAGTTTTGCCTGTGTGTCATTAAGAAATTTCATGACTACCGTAATAGATAACTTGGCAGCTTCTGCCGTAGTGGGATCAACTGCGTAATCAGTTTCAAAACCGGGACTTTTAACAAAACATGCTGTACTTAAAAGTAATCTAAATGCGTACTCAATGTCATCCGACACGACAACATCTTTATTCTTACTTGGCCTTAGGAAAAAAACTAAATGGTTCAAAATCTTTTTTCGAAACTCCACGATGGACGACAAATAATTTTTCGGTGGAGCTTTAAACAGAAGAGCCAATGCTTGGATAATACCAGAATGAGCAGGTGCGAATGAAAGAATACCATCTAACGTGCGATCTTTGGCAAAAAAATCTGGAAAATCAGTCACGATTTCACGAAATAATGTTGAATACTCAGAAAGTCCTGTTTTAACTCGATGTAGAAGTGCCCTTGAAATCTGTTCCCGCCACAAATTTGTTTGCTTTTTGCTCCTAATAGTTTCAACAATAATCTCTTGAATATACTCGTTTCGAACTAACAAATTAGCATTCTTCCCATGTTTTAAAAACGAAGCTACAACTGCAACATAAGACTGCCTATCAGACTTCGTCCATAAAGGTGCCGCACTATTGATGAAATCGCTAAGTTCTTTGTTTTCTAGTTGAAATATGGCATCATAAACACAATGATACCTTGTATTCCATTTCCATTCATCACTAAGGGACTCAGATTTATACAAATCACCCACACTAAATAATTTCACGAAGCTTCCGTTATTGATTATCTTGGCACCTAGTTTTTTTATTTCGCCTACTGAATTTGTTATAAGTTTTCGATCAGCAACATCAAGATTAATGTTATGTTGTGATGACAAGGCCTTCACAGTTAAAAAAACTGCGATTGCGTTATTTGTGACTGGCGTCTTTTTAAAAGATGAGGTAATGGAATGCATTAGCGACGGTGTCAATAAGTCGGCAGATGTTATTGGAAGATGACGTAGTAACACTAAAACGCAAATCTCTGACCCCCATTCCGCTCGATTTGCTAGTTTAACCAAATCTTGAAAAGCAAGAGTAATCGATTTTGACGACCGGAACTTATTAACCGACAAGAAAATATGAAGCGCAAACAGTGCCCGAATAAAACCATGAACATCGCTCTAACATTTCAAATTAGTCCGATTGAATATAAATCAGTAAAGAAAACCATACATCTTTTGGTTTTCCCTTTAAGATCAGAGAATCGATCTTTAACACTTTACGGTATGATTCAATCTTTATATATTCATACTGTGTTTCCAAAAGCTAAAAGTTTCTATATCAGCAAAACATTCCACTTAAATGGACCATATACCACCAACCTTTGACAAAACTTCACCATACACTGCACGATTCCCAGGTTTGTCGGATCCAAGCTCTAGCACAGTTTTCTCAAGTATTGTGTTCAAATGCTCATCTCGTGACGACTCGACCCATGTTATGATCAAATCGCTCACTTTCTTAGGGTCCTCTTTAGGCGATACTAGCCTCTCTAGCAATTCTGCAAGTTCTGGTCTTTTGTTCATTCTTACAGATCATAACTTAAAACGAGTATAGTTAAAAAAATAAATTTCAATAATCGCGCTCAAAAAATAATTTTCAGATTTAAAGTTAAACATCATTCTCCATCTTTTACACTATAATACGGTTACAATTCATTCACGAGATAATCAATTGGTTTACAGAGATTTGTAATTAAAGCAGTAACAAATTTGAAAATTTTGGTACCACTGGTTTTATTGAATATCAATTCTTAAGTAATTTTTTTTGCTCCATAAAAACATGATTCAATCATTATTACTATACAAACGCGAAAAAATTTTTGCCAAATTGGGGTTCTCATATGCCGGAGCATGTTGCAATGCGCAGCCCTTTATAGATAACTTCTGTTCATCCTTCTTCCTATTCTGTGTCTAGTGAAGTTCTTGTGGAGAGTGCCTAGTGTTCACAAGATCGGCTCAGCGTAATCTACCCTGGTTCACGTTGTAGTTAACTAACTAACTATATATGATTACTAACCGATTGTGTATTTTTTTACAATTTGATTCTGCCATTAACGCTCTTAGTTATTGCCAATTCCGTAAGTCAAATATAACTTTTCATACCTAATTAGAATAAACAAAAGCATACGGATTCAATAATGTAGTAGAAATTGTAAGATTGTGATATGTTTTATATATATTCAAACTGAACGCGTTTGTTGATTCGGCCCGAATCGCAACGCGTCTATATATTTTTACGTTAGATTGTCTGCTAAACCAGCCGAGGGGATCACGATTTGGCTTGATCCAGATTTACGCAGCCATTATTATATCCATACATAATCTAAACCCTTTTTAATTTTTTTTTTTAACTTTCACTTAGCTAGGTATAATGTCGAGTGAAAATTTGTCACCTGAAATCGGCTTTCGCGTCAAACTCAAACTGCTGGCCAAGCGAGGCCGAGAGGCGGTTCGCAGGCATATTCATATTGCATTCAAAGCACATGACCGTGATGGTGCCAGAAAAGATAATGAATTTGCCATTCCTAAACTTGATCCTTATTTTGTTAAGCAGCTTGCCAGGGAAGCAGTTATGGAACGTATTTATGACCAATCAACGTGGGACCAGTCCATGGCAAGTCAATTGACCATGTGCACGCCACAATACAGCCACGCCCTTGATTATTTAAGTACAACTTGGGCAAAAAAAAAGTCAATTGTAAGGTTCCGTTATATGAAATTAATATTGCCTCATTTATTTAAGCCATTGGAACTTCCGCCTGCAAATGCGGTGGGAAATGGATGGCAAGATGAGCAAGTCTCGATTGATCCGCACTTGTTTGACACTTTGGAATCTGAATTTGTGGATTATACTGATTACGAAGAATCCGAACGTTCATCGGATGATAATGAACGTGTGTTTATTAACTACTGCAAGCGATATTTTGTTCGATCGTTTGTTGACTGCACGATCAATGGATTACCGGCTCCGGTAAAATATCAGTCTCAACCAGGACTTGATGTCCCGCCTGTCCCATTACGGTGGCAATAGTTGTCAAACCATGATTCACGTTCTTATTTTACAATTTGCAAAATTAACAATATACCTTTTGGCGTCAAATAAAATAACACTTTACGCTGATTGTCGATTCATGATACCGCTACATTATCATCTTTGTTCTGCTTATGCTCTAAATCAAAATTATAATGAACAGTAGGTATAGCTTATTTGGATTTCATAAATGAATGCAGTTATATAAGATCAAGCCAATTTATATTAAAAAAATAGTTATATTATAGACGTCCACCATATGTTAACACATAAAACACCAGCAAATAAAAAAAAAAGAAGCAAACGATCAAATCAACCGACAGTACCCATCCGTCTAACCATTCTTCGTGCACCGTCACCTACAATACTAAAAATTCCTTCTTGCTCTAACCCTCTCATGACATCACCAAATTCCAAATTTTCCACATGTTCATTCGCCTGATCATTCAACGCTCTCAAAATGTCCGAATACCGAGCCGCGCCACCGGACGTTGCCGTGAGCTGGTCTACAATCCTGACCAATTCGCGTTTAAGATCAGTGCGCATTCGTCGCTGCGCTGCAGACGTACCTGTTTGGATTAAGTCCATGTCAATACGGCCAGTAAGCGGGTCAGTGGCGTATTCCTTGATGGCCGATCGAATCAACCGCACGGCTTCCTTGACATCTTCGACTTGAACTTCCGATCGGAGATGCATCCTGGCATGAGCCTCCGACAAGCGGATCATGGATTCGAGTTGCCGAGTGGTAGCCGTGATGCGCTTTTCGGAGGCACGAACGTCTTCACCAAGCTTACGAAGTTCCACGTAGGCCTTAACCATCTCGTCCTGAGCTGCTTCCGTAATGACGGGGTTAACTTGTTGTCGTGCGTAGGAGATATATAAGGTAAGAAATTCCACAGGGAGAATTTCTTGGGGTGATGCCGTTTCAGGAGCATCTTCCAGATACATTCCGGCAAGATGTTTCGCCAACCGGCGATCGTTAAACTCATCTACCTTGTCAAGCATTAAATATACCAAATCAAATCGCGAGAGCAAAGTCGGTGGTAAGTCAATGTTTTGCGGAACAGACAAGTTCGGATCATACTTGGATCCAATAGGGTTAGCTGATGCCAAAATAGAAGTCCTGGCATTTAGCGTAGTAATAATACCGGCCTTGGCAATAGACACAGTCTGTTGCTCCATGACTTCGTGAAGGACCGACCGTGTGGAATCAGACATTTTGTCAAATTCGTCAATGCAGCAAATTCCGCCATCAGATAACACCAGGGCACCACTTTCCAAAACCAGCTGCTTCGTATCCTGATCGCGAGTAACATACGCAGTCAGGCCGACTGCAGATGAACCTTTGCCGGATGTGTATACACCTCGAGGAGCAATTTTATGAACGTATTGAAGCAATTGCGATTTAGAAGTCGAGGGATCACCGCAAAGAAGTACGTTAATATCACCTCTATACCTTGGCGCGCCACCTTTTTCAAACGTCTTATGCGTGCCACCGAAGAGCTGCAATAATACTCCCTTTTTAACATCATCCATTTCGTAAATACTGGGAGCAAGAGACCTAGAAAGTAAGCCATAAACGTCAGGCCGACTGGAAATTTCCTTAATTTTTCTAATATCTTCTTCCGTAATCTTTCTGGTTTCTTCAACTTCAGAGCTTGTCGTGCTTTGCGTGGCGACTTGCTGGGCAAATTCTCCTTCCAACGAAAGCGTGCTAATATCAAGCCCCATTCTTCGTTTGTCCACTTTCTGAATATGAACAACGTCAAGGTAGGTTTTAAACAAACTCTTAACTGTGCGCTTACGAGGATCGACACGAACCGGGTCAGACCTGAAAATACCAGTAACTTCAATTCGATCACCAGCCTTAACCGCATCCACAAGTTCATCGTACACGCAGAGTGATATCGAATGAGGCGTCTGTCCAGCAGGGATAACGTCCGGCGTTTCTTGAAGCTTGATGACTTGCCGATCAGAAAATTCGCACCGGTTGTGCACGATCTGCATGGACAATTTGCTTTGGCAAGCCTGTCGTGGGCATTTGGACGGCTCTGTAACCATACCGCGATCGATTTCTACAATCGTGACGTGATTGCAAACCGAGCACTTAAAAAACGCGGCTTTCATGTCGGGCACGATCGGCGTAGCACGAAGGACTAGACCTTTCACGGCTACGAGCTTGTCAATATCACCAGGATTAAGTTCACGAAGACCCTTTTGAGCACCGTCTTCAGCATTCAGGTTAAATGGCCGGACCTTGTAAATATTCCTGCTCTCATGTGCGGCAATCTCAGCCTCGGGCAGATTCAGTTCACCCGCCAAAAATTCAACCACGCAATCACGAAGAGATTGATCCATGACAGGAATTAGTTCCTGCGGATATCGAAGGAGATTATAATATAAACTGACGGATGGCGGATATGATTTCAAATCCTGCACGTCAAGATTGAGATTGGTGACTCCTAAATTATACATGTCCTTGATCATGTCGACATAAACAAGTTCTTCTCCCTCACCAGGAAGAAGTCTGATGCCATCATGCCGAAGCCTATATTTTTTCCGAAAATTAAGTAGAAAGTTGGTGAATTGGCGGGTGGATTCACTAAGGGACACGTTAGTACCCCAAACCACCCGATGCGGCACGTGGTTGGCTTCTGATGACAGTTGGTCATCAGCAGCAGAAAAGGTGGCTGCATCAGATGATTGCAGCGCGGTATTGCTCGTACCGTGCCTGGAACCAGGCTGTTGATGAATTGGGGTCGAAAAAAGGCCGGATGAATGAATGTCTCCTCGACGCCTAGATTGCCGCGGCGTGGCAGCACTTCCTTGTGAGCTATATATCGGTTAGCAAACATATAAAACAAATAGCAAGTTACAAGTACATACAGTTCTGATTGAAGGTTATGAACAGATCTTCTGCCTGTGACACTGCTGCTTCTCGCCCTAGCCGGAGAAGAGGACGAGTACCTCAAAGGAGACGACACCTCGTCCAGTCGGCTTCGCCTTGATGTTGCCGCAGATCTTGCAGACGCACGAGGAGTCGTTTGAGAATCAATATCACTTCGATGAGGAGCTGGGGATGAAGAAGGGTAAAAGATTGGTGAAGAGACACCTGCATGACTGGGCTGTTGTTGAACAGGCTGCGTATCAGCCAAGCTGTCGGACGATTGAGGAATGTCTGGCACGTCAGACGAAAAAAATGGCGGTGGCGACGACATGTTTTATATGCAAGACCCAACAAACTGAAAGAAAAATTTCCACGAGTGAGATATTTTAAAGATAAAAAAGAGATCTTGATTGAAAATTTCCTCTTGGGTGGTAGGGACTTTCGCCAGGGGTCTTTTCTTTCCTTTACTCAACCCCTGGCATTAACTCAATTTAAACTACGCGTTTACGCGTGTGCGCGTTTTTGCCCCTTTTACCAAGACGGTGTTTGGCGCGTCGTTTTCACGTCATAACGCGAGGAAACTGACACGAACGTTATCATGTACACTCCAATGCAATGATATATATGTAACATAAATAAAATATGTAGGAAGTACGCAACCTGCCAATCCTTTCAAGGTAAGCAATCAAAACCAACTTGGATTTTGACATAGCTACCGCATCACCCTCATGAAACCAGGCTGCCAATTAGCAATTACTTGAAAATAAATATAAAAGTTGGGCAATCAAAAAGATTAATATCTTGCAACGAAATGTGAAACCATCATCCAAATTGTGGAATGGAGTTACAATAAGTAAATTTATATATGGAAGCCTGCTACAGTATAGGGCGAGTGCGGTCATGTGGCTAAATGGCTGTAACGATTAGAGGGAGAGCCCTAATTGGACCGATATAGTTATTGGTTTACATATTAAATATTTTGCGGGTTGTGCCGAATCGCAAACGTTTTAAGTAAGTACAATCAGTGGATAACTACATTGACAGGCCACCTAGGTTACGTAAGGTATTACCGACGTGTATAGACAAGGGGGTCGTACCCTGCCACAAGCTGAGAAAGCTGTCAAAGTCAGTCGATTACAATAACCAAGAAAATTAAAACGACTGTACCATTTCAGGATAGGCGTGTGACATGTTTCATTAAATATTTACTTTTGTTACACTAGAAAATCAAAAAAAATTTCACTTTTCTCATTTCCTTTTCAGCTTGCATTGTCCATTTAAAACTGTTGCCAAGGTTTTCTTAATTTTTTTCGTGTTCGGTCCGAATACGAGATAGCCAGAAGAACTCCTTTTGCAATCTTTTAAACTATGGCAGTTGTCGAGGACTCTAAGAAATCGTATTATCCACCTCTGGACCTGAGCAACATGGCCACAAGACGGGTGGCCTTGATTACTGGGGCAAATGGGTGAGAAATACAAGATAATCTACAAAAAAATTATTTGGCTAATGTGTTATTTTTTTTTTTTTTTTTTTAATTAAGCGGACTTGGATTTGGCATTGCTTGCAGACTTTTGGATTCCATTCCAACATCTGTTCCGCTTACGATTGTTTTGACGGCTCGATATTTGCGCAAGGTCATGGATACGATAAGCAAGTTACGCAAGTACGCACCCAATCGGGATCTTTTATCATTTGACTACGTACTGCTTGATTTGGGGTCCGTGACGTCGGTGTTGGAAATCGCGCACCAGTTAAAGTCGCGGTACACGCATATCGACTACGTTTTTTTGAATGCTGGTGCTGGGGATTTTACTGGAGTGGACTGGACTGCGGCGGTGGTGGAAGTGTTGTCCGGACCCAAGGATGCCGTGACACATCCACGGTTTAAGCGCGAGCGGGTGGGCAGGTTGTCGTCTGGTGATGCCATTGGTTGGGTGTTTCAAGTTAACGTGCTGGCCAATTATATATTATTGCGACAACTTGTCGATATTTTAAGAAAAGGTGGTCGCGTGATTTTGATTTCGTCGGTTGAAGCCGAGATTGCCAATCCATTCAACAAGGATGACATTCAACTTATTCACTCGAACCAGCCCTATGTGGACTCTAAAAAAGAACTTGAACTTCTGCATACGGCAATTTCCAAAAAATGGCAAGCCGAGTACGGCATTGACATATATTTAACGCATCCGGGCATTTGCCACACGTCAATATTTGCGGAGTATCTTAATTGGTTCACCACGTTTGGCATGCTGCTACTTTTTTACATTGCAAGATGGCTTGGAAGTCCCTGGCATGTGGTTTCGAGTTATAACGGTGCGTTGGCGCCGGTATGGGCTGCACTTAAGGCAATTCCGGAAGAGAATAAGGTCTGGAACGTGTCATACGGTTCAGCATGCGATTGGAAAGGCACGACGTATGTCAAGAATGATACGCTTGCAAACGATCAGGATCAAAAAGATGCTATAATATTCCTGTATGAACTAGACAGCTTAACCAAGACTTTGCTAGAGCGAAGCAATCAACTAGAATTTGAGTAGCCACATTTGCTGCAGTTTGCATTATAAAATAGGTTCTAATATACACTTAAAAGTTATAATATACACACAAATATACATGGTTTTCTTTTCCTCTCCTTCATGCACGTTTCAAAAACTAAGATGTTCTAGCCGTTTGTGCATGGCCGCATTCCCTGAATCCAGCGGCTCTGCCGAGTCCACCTGCACGGCTGCCCTGCCAGCATTCAGCCCTTCGAGCAAAACGCAGGCCTTGCATATCCGGTTAGAAGAAATATAACCACACCGCTCGCACGTGCCCATCTTTAGTTCTTTCGTGCCCTTACGGCGCCGGCTGAGCACGAACGTTTCACCAGACCGGATGATGTCCACGATCGCGCTTGGCCGAACGGTTTCCAAATTCTTAATTAACGCCCGTGCCGTACCTCTAAACGCTTCTGGAGAATAAGTGCATTCAGTGGAAAAATAATCTAATTTTTTGTAATGCGCGTACAGCACGATTTCCTTTTCGTACGCGTACTTGAGCGGCTTGGACCGCTTCACAAGCGAATCGGCCGACTGAGTAATGATTTCTGTGCACCGGTCCAGCCGGGCCGTATCTCCACGCAGCAAGTTCATGAGAATGGTCTCGGCCATGTCGTCTGCGTTATGGCCGGTCACGACGTGACGGATGCCGAGCTTCTGGGCGCCACGGTCGAGCGCCTGCCGACGAAACACGCCGCAATACGTGCAGTTATTCTTATTACCGATCTGGGCAACAATATTGTCCATGCTCCACCCATCGTATAATTCCACGTAACTGACAATTTCCAGTGGCATGCTATACTGCACTTTGTTGCGCTTCACGGTTTCTAACGAATCATCCCGATAGCCCTTGATGCCTTCGTCCACCGATAACAACACAAACTCGACACCGTAATTATACCGCTGGTTAAGTGTCATAAGAACGTAACCTAACACAGTCGAGTCCTTGCCACCAGAAGCTCCAATAGCTACCCGCTCGCCCCGATGAAACAGCTTTGCCGTCTTGATCGTGTTATGAATCTCGGTCTCAAACACATGGAAAAAACATTCCTGACAAATCTTTTGCCCAGTCTTTGGCCTTCGCAAAAATGGCTTTCGACTCTTACACAACTCACAAGCACTCATTTAATTTTTGTGTTGCAGTCTTGATTACGGGGGACTTGCCATCAATATAATATAATAATTTTCCGGCCGTATCGACGCTGGCATAATTAAAATGCTTTGGCATGGTTATCGCATAAACTTTACAATGTTGAGTGCATGCGGCGCAATTGTTGTTATCCCACGTCCTTCATAATGAACGCCTTTTTTCGGCGGAGACAGATTGGGCAGGCCTTTCCATGAAAATTGTATTTCTATTTGGAGTTCTGAATTCCCCGAGAAGCTAGCCTGCAAACTTGACTTACCGATTATTCGGAATTTTTTTTGTTAAATTCTAAATGTCAGGCTCTACAGTGACAGGCCGACAGAAATCGGCACGGATAGCGACCAAGGAATCAAGGCGATTGTCTGTTGACCGGGCCAACGCCAGGCGGCAACAACCCACGGATCTGTACCCGGGACTGAACGACATTTCAGATTTTCTTGAAGCTTTCCCCATGGAAGTAATTCGATATTTTTCTCAATTGCGTGAATTAGAAGCCAAATGTTCCAACTACGCCAACTTGCTTGCCGTGCTGATTCCACGATTTCTGGCCACCGGGCAAGAAGATCCAGCCCGCCTGCAACAACTTGCCGAGTTGCACCAAATTATGGGTGAACTTGTACCGTATTTTGACGAGAAGGCGGTAGTGGCCACGAACGCGAGTGAAGCCGTGGCACGACAGATGGGCAGGCTGGACGAAGATTTCGACCGCATCACGACTGGCGGCGAGTTGCCGGACAGTGTCATATTCGGGCCGGCAACACACCCAGCATTGATTAGTGACGGCGGCAAGGATAATGATGGTGCAAAATCACAGACTCAGGCTAGTGCTCGCAGCGAGAGCCGGCGGGAAGCCATTGCCGCCAAACGAGCCGCGCAACAAATCGAAGACGACAATAATAGTAATAATAATAATAACAACAACATCCACATCATCAACAACAACAGCATTAATAACGTCAACACTAGCAACATTAACAATGGCACCTTGCAATCGTCAATTTCCAGTAAGAAGCGAAATACTAAAACGAGCAACGGTAGCACCAGTCATCTCCAAAATAACAACGGCGACACTAACATCAACAGCAGCAGCAGCAACAACAAAAATGCTGATTTACATTATGCGAATGGCGTTCACAATTCAGGAACCAGCAGTTACGGTAACGCAAGCGTGGTAAATTTACATACACACAATGATAACGCCAACAGTAACTACAACAGCAATGGCAGCAACAGGAACCAGGACACTCCAGAGTACGCACCGGTGGCGAAACGACGAAAGCAAACTACTGACAAGAAGGATGCCGTGTCAGGACAAAATGGCGGCAACAGTGGCAGCCATTTGTCAATATCGTCTGGTGCAAACTTTGCAGCATCTGCAGCCGCGGATACGAACGCAAGAGGGCAAAGTCCTGTACGGCAGGGAACGCCATCTCATCAACAATCAACATCATCCTCATCGTCCAGACGAGGCAGCGGACGAGCAGTACAGTCACGGAATTCCAGGCGGCCTCCCGCGGCAGCACCACAGGCATCGGATCCGGTCTCGCCTTCCAGGGACGATGGCGAGAGCGAACCGGTGTATTGTTATTGCCAACAAGTATCTTATGGTGAAATGGTGGGCTGTGATGGTCCGGATTGTAAACGGGAATGGTTCCATTTGCCTTGCGTAGGGTTGACTGCCCCACCAAAGGGCCAATGGTTTTGTAATGAATGCGCGGCAAAGTATAAAAAATCGAGAGCACGGAATTAGGAGAGTAAACTTGACGAAGACGAGAAAGAGACTTATTTACAATTTGTATATCTTTTTTCGTAGTTCATTGGTTGGAACGGTGCAAATAATACATGACCGTCTTTTCTTATTTATCATGTGGAAAAAAAAAAAAAAAAAAAAAAAAAATTAATTAAATACCCAATAAAAATCAATGCAACCCCGCAAAACCTTTCATCCAGTTATGCGCAAAAACAAATCACACCTGAAACAAAAAAAAAATGAGACCCCAATAAAAATACAATATACCAATGAAATGACTTTAAAAAAAATACAACACAAAAAGATTCTTAAATTAATCCTCTGCCAACTCGTTCAGTACCGACTATTGATTCTTCATCTGCCTCGTATCCGCCATCATGACTGACGTTTTGCTGACTGTCCCATCTGCCTTTGCGTAACCTCCGTTCGACAAGCCATCCCTGACTGGCACGAACGTATGCGACAACGTGGCGTTGTTCTAATATCTGTGGCGGTAAATTGCAATCATGGGGTTCACCTGATACTGATTGCCAAGAAGATAGTGCGGTAGCCTGATCATCGTACCCGGTCAAGTCGGCGCACAAGCTATCATGGTCATGAATCATGATGCCATTATTAACTTCATCAATCCACATGTCATCAAATTCGCTATCGTCATATCCGGTATAGTCAATTGTGTTATAGCATGACTCGTCAGTGAATTCAAACTTGGTCAAGTCAGCGATTTCATCTGCGGACAAAACCTTCTGCGATTGATTGACGGGCAACAATATTTCATGCTGCGGTCCGAAATCAATCACTGGTGGCTGCGAGTTATTCAATGAAGAATTGATCATCGTAAGCGACAAATAGTCTTCGTCATGGTCTCCGTAGTCATTTTCAACGTAATAATCGTCACCTGGTAAGGTTCCGGCTTCGGAAAAATCATCAAACGAAAATCGCCGCCGGTTTTCCCTGATGTCTACTGTTCGGCTAGAAGAGGTTAGCAATACCGTTGGTTCATCGTCATTGACCATCATGATTCCAAGCACATCTGGTACCGGCACTTCAATATCACTGTTATCATCATCTGACTCGGATGCAGTAATGACCCGGAACATGTCGTTGCCGTGATTAATGTTTTCTTGCTCATGCGGACGATGATTTGTCAAATGTGGCAGCGGTGGCAACGGCTTATGTCGCAACATGCTCTTAGAAATGTTTATTATCCGCCGCATTGTGTTCGCTCGACGGACAAGCTTGTTATTGGTATTGGTGTTACCATTATTGCTGTAATTGTTATTGTTGTGATTTAACGGTAAACTAGGGAATATCGGGGATGACACGGCCGTCGAAGTCGTAGTATCCCAGTCATACGTCCTGGTACCATAAATCACTCCGGCGGCTTGCAACTTCATGTCCGGGATCGGCCCGCCTGCCGAATTGTGATAATAATGCCGCCACCGCCGCGGCTTGATGCTAATACTGGCCACGTTGGACGGGAATAATTTCAATGGACTGCGCCTTATAAATGATAACTTATGGTCTAAACTGTTGGCATGTGGATGCAATGAACTGTCAATGGAGTTGTGCATAATGATTGGCGAGCCAGTAGCAAGCTTTGCAGTCATATCCCTGCTGTTGCTGTTGCTCCTTCGCCGACGAGACGTCAGCCAGTAAAATATTGACTTCAGCATATATATAAGCAAAAAATGGGATGTTATATAAAATATATAATTCAAGATACGGTCTGCATCATAAAAGTGTAGTCAGTATATACAGTTTGAGAAGACGAGGCAAAAGAAGCTGCACCGACCTAAAAATCCATTATGGAAAACCTTATCCTAATCTAAAAGGTAAATCTTTAATTAGTTATAGTCACGCACATTACATAATATATTACGCGACTATCATACAGTAAAAACTAGTTATATATACAAGTAGTAGATATTTGGTTATCAGGTTTTGTGCCTTCTGCCAAATTTTAATCGCCACGTAGAAGACAAGCCACTAGTAGAATGTGACCGCTGCCCATCAGTCAGCTTGCTTGTTTTGTTGCCAGCCATTGATGCTACGGTAGGTGATTGAAGGAATACGCTCCTATTAGTTTGATCGAGGCTGCCTTGTGGACTAACAAGACGGACTCCTTGATTAGTTAAAACATAGTATGGCTGATGTTGCTGCTGCTGTGACTGCGTCTTGACAGGGACCGTGTCCGAATTTGATCGAGGTGAGACCGCGTTTGTGTCAACACTGGTTTCTTCGGCCAACG
Organism: Lipomyces japonicus; assembly: GCF_038497905.1. Lineage (NCBI taxonomy): Eukaryota > Fungi > Ascomycota > Lipomycetes > Lipomycetales > Lipomycetaceae > Lipomyces > Lipomyces japonicus. The sequence goes on along the minus strand of NW_027117820.1, from coordinate 242,960 downwards.
CAGCCGAATGACTTCGAGAAAGAGCCTTTGATGAAAATCGAAATCTATGTTTCCCTCGTTTGCTGCTTCCCAAACCTGCTGTTATTGGTATTGGAAGTAACGGGTCGATTTGCGAGCCTGAATGTAACGAAGACGTAGATGCCGATGTGGTGGTTGTAGCTGTCGTAGCCACCGATGAAAAAGATTGTTGCGCGGGAGCTCGTTTGTTAACAAACACAAAGCCGTGTGCGTTGATGGGTATATTTGGCGTTGTGGAAGATAGTTTGCTTTCCGATCGGTGAGGTAATAGCGTGGCAGTTGCATATGCGGGGTCAACTAGCAACGATTCGATTTCGTCATCGCCGTCGTAATCATCATAGTTAGTTTCAGTATCAATATCGGTGACCAATGTCGGTGTGCTCGAAGTTGCCGAACTAGTTTCTACACGACAAGTTGGAGAAACTTCCCTATCCGACAATTCAAAACGTGGTTTAATATGAGGAGGCGTGCCAAATCGTGAAGATAATGCGTTATCCGTCATTCCGGAGGTGCCATAATTGACTTGCTTAAATTTGATCGGTGCATGCCTTATATCTGTAATTTCACGTGAATTGTCCAGTGACTTTCGATACAAAACTTCATGGTTTTTGTCCGGCGCCGGTACGAAACACCAGGATGATAAATCGTCGTGGTAATCAAGCATGTCTTTCTGTTGCGGCAAATCATCGGTACTGTTCCCATCAGGTGACTTTGGCGCATAAGTTCGTAAGATGTGCTCAAGAGTGGATATTTCAGAAAGCGCCGAGGTCGCTTCGTAAGCCCGACCTGCTGTATTAGTAGTCTCGGCTAGTTGTTGTTGTTGCTGCTCCTCGAGCACGACTTCAAGCGATGGCGAAGTCAGATTCGTCCGTCTTGAGGACCATCTTGACCTTGGCGACTGCTGACACAGCTTGCGAATACGACAGTTGCTAGAGATATTGTTGCAACCCACGCCGGTCTGTGCCGCGCACAACGCAAACAGGCGGGTGAACGTGATTAGGAACAGGTCGACATCGTGGGTCGAAATGGCAGGAACGTCACAAACTGACATGAACCAGGTATAAATTAGAGAGAGATTTTTGCTGAATGCTGATAAACAGTGTCGGGTGCCCAAAAAAAAAAAGCAGGGAATCGTGGAACGTGAGTAGGCACGTTGGCAAGCTCAGGCCGTGTCCGAAGGCGGGGTCGATGAGTCTCAAAAATTGCGGAGAGCGTTTGCACGCGCCACGATTTGACAGGTGAGCACGTGACAGTCACGTTGTAGTGTCGGAACACCAGGTTAGGGCTACGTCGGACACCGCTCTCCTCTCCTTAGCGTCAACTATCTGCTTCGGTTCAGTCTTCTTGGAGCTTGCTGGTAATAGATTATATTATTAATTTTCCTAACCTTAACCTGCCGGTAGGGTCATTACATGGTGACCACCCTGGGCCTCGAGATCAGATGGCGTTTGATCTTCGGAGGACTTAGTGTGGTCGAAGTTTTGGACACTTCGGAAGTCTGAGCGCTTAAACGAACGTTCCATTTGGAGGCTTACGTGATCTCAAGTGTTATTATGCCTTAACCCTGATCCTTGCGTGGACATCGCACGTAATACGACATCGTCTTTTAACCAAATGCAACAAAGCCAAAGGCTCCAACAATGACTTGGTCATGGCTCAGAATTGGGTTTCTACTGTAAGTTCACGTTACACTGTTATTAGGAGTAAATAGTGAGTGCAATTAGCTAAATTATTTTTTTCGAATTTAGAAGTTATGTCCTTGTCGTCGTGTTTGTGGCATTGAACCAGCTGCGTGCTGATGGCGGCAGCCGCAGGGCTGATAATGCCGTGTCCGGTCGATGCGCATCTTTTGTTAATGTGCAAACAACCGAAAACTTTACAATCACAAACACGGCTCATTACCGGGCTGGCACGTTTGATTTCAGGTCCGTGCCGCAAGCCACGCTGCCGTATGGCGGCGTGACTTACAACAAGCGCCCGTTCTGTCGAGTGGTCGGCCAGATCTCGAACTCTGCTTCTCAAGCGATTGGGTTTGAACTGTGGCTGGTTGATCCGTTACAATGGAATGGTAGGTATCTTGCCATGGGCAATGGCGGACTTGCCGGCTCCGTCACGCAGGGAGTGTTTTCGTACGGGGTCAACAATGGCTATGCCACGTCGCAATCAGATTCGGGCCACAGCTTTAATCAATCGTTTGCTGCTGAAGCGGGTGTGCATGTAGAATTTTTGCACGATGTCGTGCAAACGGCAGATTGGATTCGTGATTCAGTTCATTACACCGCGCTTGCGTCCAAGTTCTTAATTGATAATTATTATCAACACTTTACCGCTGCTCGTGACGGTGGCAATAGTCGACCTGTGCGGTCATACTATCAAGGCTGTTCGACCGGGGGCGCGCAAGGGTTTGCTCTAGCTCAGCGACATGCTCAAGATTTTGATGGCATTATTGCCGGCGCACCTGGAGCTTATTATTCTCATCTTGCACTGTCGTTTCTTTACAACGCCAGAGTGACCGCCGGTGATGGTTTTTTACCGGAAAACAAGTTGCAACTAGTACAAGCTGCCGCCATCAAGGCGTGTGATGCGAATGATGGCCTGGTGGACGGATTAATATCAGACCCGGAATCGTGCCGGTTTGACCCGTTCACACTTGTTTGCGATGACAGTGATCAAAATGGCAATCGTCATGATCCGTCATCTTGCATAACAGAAGCGCAGGCGCACGCGTTAAAGAAAATTTACGATGGCGTGTTAGATCCGGTCACAGGAAAACGGCTTTATAATCGGTTTTTCCCCGGATCAGAAGCCGGTTTGGTGTTCCAAGAAGGATTGCTCGATCAAGCATTCACCGAGATCTTGATGCAAAACCTGTGGCGCAAAGGTTTGCAATATAATGGCACGTCAGATTTTGATTTTCATGCTGACGTTGCCTCGTATGATGAAATCGTTGGCCGTGCGATTGATCATAACGATGATCAGATTTCTGATTTTTTACTTAATCACGGCGGGAAATTGCTTGTTCACCAGGGCTGGGTTGATCAGTTTAATGCTCAGGATTACCCGATCGATTATTTCAACCGAGTGGCTGACAGGTTAGGATTAAGCCACGCCGAATTAAATAATCATTTTCGATTGTTTTATCAACCGGGAGTCGAGCATTGCGGCGGCGGGTACGGGCCCAGCGTATTTGACCCGGTGGCGGCCGTGGTGCGATGGGTCGAAAACGGGGTAGCGCCGGACGAGATTGTGGCCACGCAATATGTGGATAACAATGCTGATCGTGCGGTTGTGAGAACAAGGCAGTACTGCGTATGGCCCAAACAACCGGTTTATCGAGGTTACGGCTCTGTTGATTCGCACGTGTCGTTTCGTTGTCAATAATGTGAGGGTGAACAATTCTCAAATACAGAATTTTATTATAGACTCCAAAATGTAGAAAATAAAATGTTTTTTTTTAAATATAAATATTGTTCATGTTGTATACATACATTGTAACAGGGTGCGGGAATTCGTAGCCTGTATGCCAAACCAGTTAGTCTTAATTGGGATGACGAACTGGGCATACCGGGGAAACATTCCTCTATTCTATTCTAACCATTCCTCCACCCATATAGTGTACATCTTATGTGCGCTTGTTTACAACATCGTATCATAAATAAAGTTGCAGCGCGCGTACCAAAACTTTGGCTTTCGGTTACTTGCCGAAGTTCCGTGTTACGTCATTCAAGTTTTATAAATTATTTTTAAGGTTTCTCATTTGCATTAAGTATCACCCTGGCCAAATAATAGGCATAGAATACTGCTGCAACGTCCATAGTGTCAAGCAACACGCAGGTGCATGTCTACATTTGTATCTACTAAAAAAATAAACCTATTTATGTCAAATTTGACTGAATATTTTGGTTCTATTACATTATTCATCAATTACTGTATATAAAAAAAAGATTCAATCATTAAACTGAGTTTGTAAAATTCTGGTTGAACCGTTGAAGAGAGATAATTAGGAATTTTAAGTTATAATGCTTTACAAAATCACTAACAAATTCAATAGTTAAAACTTCATGGTCATAAGCAATTTACGAATGCTCTAAAAAAATTTGCAAAACGTTATATTCATTATAAAAGAAGAAAAGAAACTAAACGATAATTATCTTAGCAAGTTGAAGAAGATTTAACCATTACAAGATATAAGCAAAAAGAGAAAACACAAACGATGCAAATTGAATAAAAGCATTAGGTGCAAGTTTAAGTCCAAAATTACCTTGCGACGTAGACGTTGATGATGACAATGACGACGAAGCCGCTGATGAAGATTTTGAAACAAGCGTTAGCGTACTTAAAATCGTCGTGGTTTCTAATGTAAACGCATTAGTCGTAACAGATGGCACATTTGTATTTGTTTCGGATATTGTTGCAGTATCAGAACTAGACACGGTTTTTGTCGTCGTAACTAATCCGTCCGACTCTTCGTCAACGACTTCGTCTAAACTAGGCGGGCATTGAGAATACTGAAAATTACTCGAGCATGACGTATTCATGTCCGCCGGTGCACTAATAATCTTGCCAGTTTTCCATTCAATCTCAACATCGTCTTCAGAGAATGGAATTGAACAAGCTAGAGATAACGTATGCATCAACCCTCGCGGCAAATTGAAAATGTTATAATCATATTCCGCCACGGTTGAATCATCATCGTCATCGTCATCTTCATCATCATTGGTGTCGCCGTCAGTTGCTTTTTTGTCTTCAACAGCTTCATCTCGTTTAATTTTTTTATTTCCTGGAGATTCTGGATAAATGGGTCTGTCAGAGCATTCTTCTATATTTCCAGACGTCTTGTATGGACGTCTAAAAGTGAAAAAATTTGCAAACATGGAAGCTCTCTGTTGACGTGTAAACGGGATCTCACCCGCCAAGATATTTCCCACCGCACCGCTATCTTGAGAATAGCTCATAATATTCGTAACTCTGATCAGCGTAGTGTTCTCGCATGGCTTTTTTCCGCAACATGCTGATTGATAACTTTGAAATTGATAACTTGGAGGATATCCAGGAAAATCGATCGTATCTTCAATATTATCTTGTTGGCCATCACAAGGAGATTCAGCAGTGGCTCCCTGAGCAAAAGTATGTTTCAAACCCAACCAGTGTCCAATCTCGTGAACTAGCGTGATTCCATTGCTATCATGAGATCCTCGAAATTGGACACCGGGAATTGAGTCAAAAATAATAACACATCGATCCATCGCAACATCTCTATTTTTCTTGGATTGAGGGTAAGTGCAATATCCAAATGTGTACCCAGTGTCAGTGCATACTTTGCGAATTTGTTCGACAACAAATATGTTAAGCTCGTCGTAACGAGAACTTCGATATTTAGTAAATACTTCCTTTTGAAAATCTTCTTCACCCGACAGCAAGCTATTGTCATAGCCATGTTGAGTAAATTGACGAAATTTTTCAGTTCCATAATGTCTTCGCGTACTATATAGATTGAATTGAATGCCTAAGCGATTGTAATAGCTATTCACAAGGTCTACTTGTGACTTGATTATTTCCGGCGTAATCAATTCGGAATTAGAACTGTTTGAAGCAAAAATATGGAAAAAAACCTTGATGTTTTTAATTTCCTGGGGCACGCAAGCTGGATATAATGGCTTGACAGTTCCAGTTTTTTTGGACTTGAATACAGGTCGTTTTGGGCGACGTTTGAATCTTGGCCAACCTGTAGTTGATTAGCAATTTTCATATAATGGACAATATGCTCATAAGACACTCTTACTGAATTTAATACGACCAAGGTTGAACCGTTTTTGCAAATTAGAACTAATGGTTGAGTTTGTTTCATCGCCATCGGATTCAGCCGGATCCTCTTCGGCATAGCCATATAGTCCACAATAAGGCAAATCGACGACTGGATGATCAGACACTGGGTTCTTGGCGAACTCAACAAGATAATCCAGTTGAAGGTTTTTAAGCCTGGTGTACTCCAATTGACTTAAAGCCAAATTATCGGGAGCTTTTTCAGCTTCAGACAAGACAACCTCATCATCTGCACGAGCCCGTAGTGACGCAGGTAAACAGGCATTGCACTCCTCGCAGAAAGTGGGCGTGTATGGCCCACAGTCAGCCAATCTACAGGGCGCCGTGAAGTTTTGAGCAAGCACTGCTGCAGCAAACAGAAAGAAAATAACGAGATTGTGTGTCATTGTATCGCACGCAGAAAGAAGAAGAACCCAACAAAAGGCAAAAAGAGTGGCTACGACTCATATAAATGACAACACCCATTTGGTCTGCTGGAGGGGGTGCAGCCAGTAACAACGTTCTTGGCACAGCTGTTAGCTAGGCGACACTCAACCGAGAATGAGAGCCCATATGACAAGCGGTTGCGCAGACTTGTGGCCAAAGCCCCGTGACATGCCAGCTGCTTCTCGACATGCATGAGTTCTGTTATATATATAATGTATAAAGTGGCAATTGTCTTCCGCTTGGCAACAAATACGTGACCAAAAGCCAATGCACGTTAGACTTTAGACGTAGCCAATCGATTCTCTTGGCCCGCACTGCCAAAACAATCGTGCTCGTTCAGGTTTGTGCATAAGCCACCGTTCTTTCCAGATCAAAACCGCTCATGAAAAATCATGGGTTTTGCCACCTGCTCGATTTACAAAGTTCTTGATACCCGACTGTTGCTACCGTTTTCTTTTTTCTAAAGCCACACCACAACAAATGTGGCTCAGCGAAGAGCGCGTAAGTATTTTACGCGAGCAAAGGGTATAAGGTTTGCTTGCACACCCGAAATGGTTTTTAGTTAACCATCGCAGGTGATTTTAATTTACAATTATTACACAAATGCTTCAAGTTTTCTATCCGCAATTCTATTCTTAAATTTTAAAAAAATAACATTGGTTGCAATGTCTTCTACGTGTTTTCTATAGGTTTTTGTTTTATCGTTGGTTTCTTAGAGCTGGGTGGTTTACGCGAAAACTGCTCAACGTGCCCAATCTTTATTTTTCATCGTTCCGCGAGTGCTTAAATTCAAAATTAAATATTCATATATTTTGAAGTTGAACCAATAATTCTAATTTTTATTTTCTGTAAATTAGTAAGGTATTAATGAGTGCTGGAAACCGAAAAAGCCCCTCAAGCCTTTCTTGGACGTTCATCCGCAATAAATGCGGCTCGACCCAATATGCATTAAATGGAAATTTTATTCTTTTTTGTGAACCAATTAATACAAATCACAAAGAAGCAGCCGTTTAACTTTTTATTCATACATACAATAGTTATAAAAAAAGTAGTATTTTTTTTTAAAAAAAAATAACATTTGCTACTAAAGTGTTCTTTCTGGATGATAAACAATAATGAATAATCTTCGCAACTTTACTGGTAAAGCACCGTCCCGGCGGTTGATCCTCCGGACATACAAATCTCTTCTCTCAGAACTTGCATATTTTTTTGATGATCATGTACGATTGGTTATCAAAACTCGAATTAGAGAAACATTTAAATCTTGCAAAGAAGCGGAAGACTCAATTTCCGCAGAGACCTACCATCGGCAAGCGTTGAAAGCGCTTTTAAGAATACGGCGGGCCAATTTTGGAGAAAAAGGGCCAATTTTACGACTTTTGAGGTATTCATATGGCAAAATAGGGCCTCTTAAAAGCCTGTATATGAAGGTGGAATTGGAAATTATGTATTTTTTTTTTTGGCATTCTTCTGACCATTAATATTAGCAATTAATCGACTATGAAGCCAGTTACTCAGACAACGTTTTTGACGCTATTCGGTCTAAACTCGCAATCCACAATGACGAGCCGCTGTCAGAAACACGGCTAAACCAGTTGGAACGACTTCACGAAGAGCCTGGACTAGAAGATGCAGAATTAATGAGGCTATTTTTTTATAATGAGCAAATTCAACTGATCACACGCAGAACAGAGATGTGGAAAATCGGAAAGCAAACTGCATCAGACAGCAGGATTTTCTTACTGAATTTCAAATATTTTGCACCATCAATATATTATCTTCCATATTCTGACTTGAGTCGTCCACTGCCCAAATTGAACCCTCCAATCAGAGCATTGGCTGCGTATGCCAAACGTACAGTCACGCCTACCATTCCGCCGGTGCCTATACGACACAAACGCCGCCGACAGTATCATAAGCCTAACAGAATTAGAAATATTTACCGCAGGCATTACAAAGACATTTTAAGTAAGATAGAGTCACCAACACCGCGGTCTTTAGTTACAGCAGTTGAAGAGAAATTAAAAATACTGCATGGCCACATTCAAGGGGACCCGCCCAGGTTTAGGACAGAGATGACCTTTAGACTTAAAGGAATAAAGACTCGGTATCGAGGTTCTAGATACGCATTGGTATATACCAAACCAGATGGGACCTCTAAACAGTCTTTAAAAAGACTAATTACTCGTTGTTATCAAGATTTTTTGAAGACACTAGTTTCATTGAAACATAGTCCGACAGAAAAGAAGTGGTCTGCAATAGCTCCTGCAAAGATCTTTAGGAAAGAAAATGTACTACAACCGTGGATGCTGTGAATATGTGTAAATTATTATCTACTTGTCTCAAAATTAATTTTGCAAAATTGACGTAAATGTTGTAAGAACGTATAATAGATTAAGTTATCCAATATCAGATCCAGTCACATAATCTAATCTAATCTATTATCACGTGATAAGTTGTGCGGCTCAAAAAATCATTCGATTGAACTTGGCAAGTTGACGTGTTTGTGGTCGGTCGTTGTCCAGACCGAAAAATGCCGGTTGTTTTGGACCGTAATCCTGGGCTTGTGTTGCATTCCTTTTTTAAATGTCTTTGACCAAATAGTACGATATCTTATATTTTGTAGAATGACAAGCTCGAAATCTTTAAGGGATGCGCTTCCGTTTCTGAAGTTTGCGCCGACCCTGGTTTATGAGTCTGCGATGCATCTGGCATTCCAACGAAATGCGTCTGAAGGATGGGACTTGAAGACTCATTTGACCGTGGCTGCGGTCAAGAAACTTATTGAACCGAACGGGCTTACAATTGAACAGATTCAAGAGAGAAGCAAGAAGTCATCGCCGCTGGCAAAAGGAATTGAAGCAGTACCGGTGACCATTACAGCGCCCGAGGACCAGACCAAAATTGATTATATCATACGACTTATAAGAACAGCGTCGGATAGAATTACAAAGGAGACCTCACTAAATGTCGAGCCGACAATACCAGATGCCACCGTTTCAGACGTACCGGCTGAATGGTTATTACATGAAAGACATGAAAGTGAGCAGGATGACCCCCTCGTTACCGCTAATGATGCTGTGATAATATATGCACACGGTGGTGCTCATTACATGGGTTCAGCTGCTGGTCACAGATTTATTACCGGAACATTGGCTGCAACTTCAAAAGGTTTGTAGATTTGAATCCATTGCAATGGCTCTACCATGTTAATTAATGTACAGCAAAGGTGCTATCACTCGACTACAGGCTTTCTCCGCAAAATCCTGTTCCCAGTGCGATTACTGACGTGCTTGTTTCGTATCTTTACGTTATTGAGACTTTACATGTTCCAGCAAATAAGGTCTTTTTTGCTGGAGATTCCTCAGGTGGATGTTTGATTTTGGGTGCGCTGGAAGTACTTCTTTACGGCGAAGACAATGAAAAAAAATTTCCAATTCCAGCAGGAATAATATCTATATCTCCATGGATAGATCAAACAAGGTCATTGCCTTCTGAGAGCTCGATAAAAATTGGCAAATATGACTACATTCCTCCTGCGAACTACTATCCTCTCATCAAGGAGAGCGAGTCATGGCCTGTAGAAAACAAACGGTATTGGGTAAGTTTTAACAGTAATTCATGAATTGCATTGTACTAATCACGATACTACAGCATTATGCTGAAAATAATGCGATTATTCACCCACTGGTGTCTCCTATTCTCACACCATCGTGGCGTAATGCACCACCACTGCTTGTGATTGTCTCAGAAGAACGGTTGCTGGATTCTGGCTTGCTGCTTGCTAAATTTTACAAAGAGTCTGGAAATAAAGTTCGCATTTATTTTCATGAAAAATTACCCCATGTCCTTCACCTTCTTGGTCCGGACCAACCCTCAGTTGCAAAATCTTATGCTGAAATTTCCAATTTTATTAAAGCTATCGTTCAGGCAGATAATTCGACAAATTTCGAACAGAAGGAAGTTACGATCAATTTACAAGGATCAGAACGTCCACTTGATCGCCAAATGTTGGATTTGACTTACGACCAGCTAAAGAAGAGAATGTTGGACAGGGTGTCAGAGATTAACCATCTTCTTCCATTTTTACTGAAAAAGTAGCATTCAATTGTGTTTTATTTATTGAGTGGTCAGGATTGTCATTTTTGCATATTTTGCTTGAATGATCGTCTTAATTATCAATGAATTTTTAATTTTTTTAAAAAGATAAAACCAAAAATTTTATATATCACCATCTAAGTTGCAAGTTTTTAACATGAAATTCCAGTCAAATAACCTTATGCAAAAAAAAGAAAAAAGAAAAAAGAAAAAAAAGAAAAAGTAAAAATGGAAATGGAAAGAGAAAAAAAAAAAGGGAAAAAAATTCATGTCCAATAAATAAAGAAAAACGTTATGACGAAAAAAAATGCAAATATCTTCATCGTCGACTTATAGTGAAGTCTTTCTTTTTATTTTTTTTTGGCTCAAACAAGGCTCAAACAAATTCTTCCTCGGTCGATTGTACCTCCTCTTGATCAGCTTCATTGTCATCGTCCTCCTTTCTGTGCAAGCCAGTCCCGGTAGAAAATAACGACGCGACCAAACCCAAAAATGCGGCAAGAGATGACGCCAAAAAGCATTTTCTTAAAGAAATACTGTATCCCTCAATTACTAACAATTGAGTCAATTCTGGTAAGGTTTTGATATAAGTAACGGAGTGAATGACTTGATTGGCAATTTCGAAACCATCAGGAACATCTTTAAGTAATGTTGGAAGAACGCTTGAAAGTGAATTCTGATTAATCGCATTTGAGACCGCAACACCAAGAACCAAACCAATCGATCGTACCAAAAAACTAGCACCAGTTGCTACCGCATGATCAGCACGTGTAAAATGTGCCAGCATGGAGAATAAAACTGATGGCATTAAAATTGAATTTCCAAATTGCGTGGGCATCAGGAAAGCAAGATATTGCCAATTTGGAGTTCCTGGTCCAAATGAAGCGACTAATAAACAACCACTTAACATAATTGTGCATCCAATCTTCATTAACTTGGCAAGGTGACCCCAGCGTGACATTACAATACCGGCAAAAATCGAGCCAAAAATTCCAACAAAGGAAGGAATGATCAAGCGTGCTCCAGCAACAGACGCTGAATCAAGATTTACGGCCTGAAAGTATAAGGGCAACATGAAAAGTTGCTAAAATCAATTAGTTTTTGGAAAAAAAAAAAATTTTGTTGACTTGACATTAACACTTACAGAGTTGTTAGCAAGACCTGTGAAAAATGTACAAGTAAGCGAACTAAGCGGTAATCGACCTTTCAAAATTCTTAATGGCAGAACTGGCATGCGCGCAACTTTGGCTTCCACATATACAAAGGAGAACAGTAAAACAAAAGCTGCAATACCATACCCATAAACATTTTTGTCAGACCAGGCGTAATCATTTCCACCCATGCTTAAGTACGCCAATAAACTTCCTAATCCAAAAACCAAAGTCACACTTCCGGCAAAGTCAACATTGCTCAAGGTTGCCTGGGCAGGATTGGCCGATGGAGGGTTAACAATATAAAGATATCCTAAAATAATAGAAATCAAAAATATTGGAAGCTGGAATATGAAGACATATCGCCAGCCAAACGTATCAGCGATCAAACCTGCAGTTGAAGCACCAGAAATACTTCCAAACCCCCAACAAAAATTCAATGCGGATTGGTAAATTCCACGTATCCTAAATGGTATCATATCTGATAAAATGATAGTTCCAAGAGTGACGAGGCCACCGCCGCCAATTCCAGTTATGGCTCTAGCAATATTCAAAGTAAAGAGCGAGGTAGCCATCGAGCAACCTAGAGTACCAAAAAAGAAAATGTTGATGGCAAAAAGAAAACATATCCGTCGTCCAAATATATCAGAAAATCGGCCATATAAAGGTTGGAATGCAGTTGATGTTATAAGATATGAAGTAGTAATCCAACTAACATTGTTGGCCGCGTGAAACTCTGAACCAATTAAAGCATAAGTAGAAGCAGTGCAACTTGAATCCCAGCCCATAAGAAATACATTCGTGCATGTAACGATCTGAATGAGTCGCAGTCGAAGCGTAGGCTTCCAGTTTGGAGAATGTGGGCTTATATAATCACTCGGAAGGCCGGTTCTGTCTTCAGAGTCAAGCAGCGGTGCGCTTTCCACTCGATAATTGGTTTTTCCCAAATAGCCCTCATCATCTGTTTCGACGTCGGTTTCGAGCTCAATAGCAAGCGAGTCGTTATCCGTATCAGAACTAGGATCGTTCATTTCTGCCGGGTTTAACCTCAACGGTCTCACCGTCTGTCCGGGATTGTACGCGATGCCCGTTCGACCACCATTTGCGTGCAATGACTCTTGGACTTCTTCCGACAATGGGTCTACGGTGCGTGAAGCGGTATTGATAGTGGACATTTCATGAACCAGTCGACAACGACTTAAACCCCTGTGTTTTCAACCTTCGGTACTTCCGAGATGTAATGTCCCGTAAGTAAAGTCAATTAACGACAAGTCGTAGAAATTTAAAAAAAAAGAACGCGAGTAAACTTCCTCAAGCAAGGAGCAACCAATTTTCAGTTAACAGAATGAGTCAGAGAATGATATTGATACTTGTGGCGCGTGGGAGTAGAGTAAGCAAAATACGGACCTGAATTGCGATTTTTGATTTGAGCTGTCGAGGAAAAAACCTTATCTGCGGAGGCACCAATTCATATTTTATATGGAATATAGACCTTATCGACGTTGCAATTTACCCGGAACTCGAGCAAAGTCGTAACCCAATACCGTTTTTTCAGCCTTCCCAGCAAGAAGCTAGCTCCATTGTGCAAACATGCCTCGAACTTCGTCTGCAACTGTTTTTATCGAGCAATCGGGTCGACTACTTCAAGCGCGACCGACGACCGTAAGTTTTTAGTTGTTTTCAGGTTTCGTTGAATCACGTCTCATGCAATTTATAGGCCAAGATCACATATTCATACAATGTTAATGCAAAGACCCAACGAGGCACGTTGTCATTGAAAACATATGATCCAGTCTCTGGCGCCTGTTTTAGATTTCGCACTATGAAGATTAATGATTTGAACCGAATATTACGTGCTGTTAGCAATTTAGCAGAAGTACAAGCCGGCACTGGGTCCCCGATATCGGCAACAGCTGGAGCTCTTGAGTAGAAGCTTGCGTTTATAAAATCGAATGTACAATATGAATTTATGGTTTTGTAATATACAAATATGATCTTTAAATGAGTCATGCTTATCCAGACGAAGTCACATGGAATTCAGTTCATTCATCAGACTTCACTATACATTTGAATACGACACAACAAAACAAAAACAATAAAAAAACAATATACCATTAAACTTTTCTAGTTTCACGCTCAGAACCGATTACTCCATCTGGGGAAATTCCTAATTGGCGCAACTTGACTGCAAGTTCGAGCAAATAGTCAATAGCCTCATTGTAAACTTTTGCCTTCCACACTGTCTCGCCCCACACATATATGCCATGTCTCCGAACTATGACCGCAGTTGATGATGGATACTTCTGAATTGCGTCGGCCAAGGTGTCCTTCAAATCTTCTTCATGGGCAGTGTTTTCAATAATTGGAATGGTGAGCGTGTCAAAAAATCCCAGGTAGCCGGGTTCCGTGATTTTAGGCAGAGCTTTAATTTGCTCAATATTGGCAATCGTGAAAACTTCATCATAGAGTAAAGACACCAAAACAGCATTCTATCTAGCGTCAGTATATATCGTTATAATTGACTCGTGCGTGCCAAGCTTACCTGAGAATGCGTGTGAATGCATGCGCCTGCATCACGAATAGTATATGCAGCTAAAAACAACGGCGTGCAAGCAGATGGCTTATAAATTTTTGGTTTTCGAAGATACTCCTGGTCCTGCAATCTCATGACGAACATATTTTCCGGAACCATCCGCTATTTGATGTAAGAATTTCAATTAAGCATTCCCAATATGATATTCCATACCTCCTTCTGAACCCCGGAAGCCGCAATATAAATACGTTCACTAATATTACAAATTAAAATATGCGATAACACTATTAAATAATGCAAATACGAACCCATCACGAATACTAATTCCGCCGCCAGTACCAGTGACCCAGCCATTATTGTAGAACAGCTTGCAGAGTTCACAAATTAGGTTTGCCGGATGGTTTGGATCATGAGAATTAATTAGAGCTTCACTGTCTGTAATTTCACTCATATTTTTAATAGCCTGGAAAATTAATTGTCAAGAAAAATGAGAATTGGATTTCCCTTCTTAATAAAGTCCGTTCCCGGCGACGATCAAGCAACGTGCGGCTTTTCCAATGCAATGCTGACGCAAGAAAATTGCAATAATGACTAATTGTACTCCGCGCAGTATTGTGGCTGTGCCATGGCGCAGCAATAATGTTTGCTTGTACCAGCCACAACTGCATTTTGTAAACAAACCAGCACCTACTATATTATTTCGACCGGGTCCTATCGGCATTGTTGCTTCTGTTTCGAAGTCTCCACTTAAAGCATTCGGTTTTTTGTCGTGTTTTTAATTTTCGATTTTTTTTTTTTTTAGATTGAGATAACAAATTTTCGCAGCTAATGAGGTGAAATGGTCTTTGCACAGCCAAAGAAGACGACGTATGGCCGAAGAGCACACCGGCAGTACCATTTCCAGGGCCTAGCTGAAACGGACCTTTGGAATAGAGCAAGTCCTACAAAAAAGAAAAGCTTTGTTGCTCATTCTGCAGATAATTTGATGGCCGATAATCATAAGGAAGGGCCTATTGATGTACAAGCAACCACTACTGAAAATTTGGCGAATGGTAGTTTCAGTAACAAAGAAAACAACGTACCCTTCACCAGCGGCCAGTCACCTAGAAAGTCACATCTTGCAAAAATTAAAAGAGTTTTATCATCAACAAAGCTTGACAATGTTAAGAATTCAACTCCTTCGAGCCCTCGAACTCCTTTGCTCATGAAGAATGCGAACAGATCCGAATTGGATAACCAACAAATATCAAATGCGTCAGATATAAAATTAAGCCAAAATGAAAAGATTTCATATGTGATTCCCAAACAACAAAAGCTTAACTTATCTGATCTTTCTGCTTGTCTAGAAATACTGTCAGACGCTGATGGATTCTCATCTTCTGCTGAGTTTTCCGTGTCAAGTTTACATGCCAGCGATGACATTGAATCTAAAGATGATGTGTTTACTACAAAGTTGCAACCTTCTCAAGATGTATTAAGCTTGCGTACTTCGCTATTTTTGGAATCTGAGCTGTCAACGGAACACCATCAGCAAGAACAGCATCAGAATAGATTCAGTCCTCAACAAACTGAGCAAACTACATTTTTAACGGAACGACCTGTGAGATTAGATTCTGTTCAGAACTTGGATGGACCATTATATTTACCCGAATCATCATCATCATTATCATCATCATCATCCCCTATTTTATCTGATCTTCAAATGGCTACAAAACCGTCGGACGAGCCGTCAACGCCTACCTCAATCCCAGTCCAAAACTCTGTGTCACCTCAACTTGTTCATTTTGCTGGAAATTCCTTGAATTATAAAGAAACATCGATATTAGTTAATGCTTCTAATGCGTCGTTTAAGTCTCCTGTGCTTGAACTTACACAAAAACGAGCGTCTCTAGCTTCTCAGCATTCGCCTCAAACAACACTGACTTTGGATTCACCTCAGTCTTCATCCTTAACGACCAAAAACCGCAGTTCGAGTATAGGTATCGCAAAGCCTCCTCTTGCATCGTCTCCACTTCGACAGGTCATGAATGCCAATGCAGTTTCTGAGCCGACTAATAAAATACTTTCTGAGCTTGACCATTTATTGCAAAACTGCAGTATAAATCACATTTTGGGATTTGAAGAATATATTAATTCTCTTTTGCCTGTGAATGAAATCAAGAAATTGGGCGAAGCATCGTATAGCGAGGTATTTTCTATGGTTGATAAACGCAAAGGGGAAAAGACCGTTTTAAAAATCATTCCTTTTGGCAAGAATACTGACGAATTGGAACAAGTGAATGTTTTGGAAATTACTAATGAATTGAAGATTTCCAAAACATTAATGCAGTTTGATGGATATGTTCAGCTTGTTGGCGCATATATCGTCAGAGGAGCGTATTCATCGACTCTTTTGGATTTATGGGATATTTTTGCTAAAGAAAAACAATCAGAAAACGACAGACCTGGTTAGTTTTATATAAATTCATTAAACGCTTTACATTGTTCTAACATGTTGCAGACTTTTATGACAATGACCAACTCTACTGTGTCATCGTTCTTAAGCATGCCGGTACTGACTTGGAGAATTTCGAATTAAAATCTTGGACGGAGGCTGCCATCGTGTTTTGGAAGACTGCCAAAATACTAGCCGAAGCAGAGCAGAAAGTATGGTTTGAACATCGGGATTTGCACTGGGGCAACATTGTGTTAGATCGAGAAGAAGACCTAGTAGCAAAAATGGACGGACTATCACTTTCACCAGAAAATGAAAATAATATAAGCGTTACTATTATTGATTACACGCTTTCTCGGGCAGTTTGTGATGGTGAAATGGTTTGCACGTCAATGGATGATCCTTCCATCTACGTGGGGCGTGGTATGTAATTTTTCCAAAACAATTTTTTCTTTTGTGTCATGTTCTAATCATGACCTAGGCGATTATCAATTTGATATCTATCGGTTTCTGCGAAAACTTTTTAATCCATTAGACAATAATGAGGATGATTTGGAACATCAGGAGGATGTATATTTGCCGGGAGGGAAGAAGCCGCGAAGAAAGTCTTCTGGGAGGCAACACGTGATTAAGTACGATTGGACAGAGTATCAGCCCAAGACAAATGTTTTGTGGTTACATTATCTTACTGAGAGACTTATTTTTCATAAAAATTTACCAATGCCCCGACTGGGACGGCAGAGTAGTCGAAACAACAACAGCAATTCAGTCAACGTATCATCACAAGATGTTGTGGCTTACAAGGTTTTAGATAATGTGTATCGCACGATCGACCCTCGAAAAAAGAAGTTTGGTAGCAAAAAGAATAATGATGAAATATCAAGTGCTGAGCAACTTGTGCGCTGGGCAACAGACAATGATATGAATCCATGATGCATGCGATCTGTTACGAATTGGGGAATGTAAATTACATGAATGTACATTATCTACTTGTGGCGTGCTTTGTTTTTGCTTGTTATATAGTTCATATTATTGTGTTGTTTTAAGTTAAACGTTCAAGTTACAAATTAAAAAATAAATTACCATCTATTACCACAAATAAATTGTAATTTCTGAGCGCCACTCGTAAAGAAAAAAAAATAAAAAAATGCAAACGCCGGAAAACAAAAAACGAGTTTAATTGATACAAAAATAAAAATTTTACATTGGAGCCGCAACACTGCTAATAACGTCATCAATGACTAAATCCGCAGTCCAATGTTGCAAAAAGTTTTTTACGGCATCCAGGTCACTACCGTAAATCATGGTTCGTTCCTCTTCTGGGAGAGGAATAGCAAGACGATGACTATATACTTTTCTGGTTGCGATGGACACCAATATCGGCGTGGCAAAGTTGATGCCATGAAGCGGGGCAAGACACTTGACAAAAAGTTCCATATCCTTTGACGCTCTGGCGGAAATGCCACCACCTACTGCACGATGAAGGCGTAGATGTACAATAACATCGTGCATATATCTCCGAATTTCGGCTGATATTATGACATTATTGGCAATGCTTGATATTGATTCAATATCCTTAACAGAAACTAAACATTGAAATGAATATGGTGATAGTGGAAAATTGAATTTTTTCGATTCGTCAATATCGACAGGTATTGATGGTTCGTAGTTATGACTTATAAAGAAATGATCCAACTATAACGCATTAGCCATAATTTTTTTTTAAAAAAAGAATGAATGAATGAATGAACCTATAAAAAATCCTTACCAAATAGGGAAACAACTGTACTTGGGCAGAAGTCTTGACCAAGAGCGGAATGACCAAAAAAGGAAATGAAGTAATAACAACTCCCTGGGAAGTAACCAGTTTCTTTGAACGTAAAATTTCCAAAAGCCGGGCTTGAACGTAATTATTAGACTTGTCTAGTTCCCGAATGACAATTAGATTTGGAAATTTTTTAGTAAGATTTAAACTAGATTGATCCAAATTCTGAAATTTATTAAGGCCGTTATCCAACTCTGAATAATTTGGGTCCGGCAGGCTGGTAGTGTTGACGCTTGGCAAGGGCGAAAAGCTACCGGATACGTGCTTGGTTGAGACCAGTAATGCGTTGGCAAATTCCCTCGATGACATCTCGGGAGAGCAAACGACTGAACTTGTATTAAATCCAAAAATATTCGATCCAATCTGAATGCGCTATGTTATTTTACTTGTGATCATGCACACGACGAATGACTTGAAGCTTACTAGCAATATCATTTGTTCAATATAGTCAAGATACTCTTCACTACTAACCGTGACGATTGCATGTTGCTTACCAACAAGTGAAGCCAGCATACCCACGAACAAATCATCATCAAAATCCAAGCCGGAATTATCCTTTAAATACGCGATTTTGGAGAGAATATCCATATTATTCTTATCTTGTCGAAGGGTATGGTCGGTTCCATTCACTTTTAATAAGACTTCAATCTGTAGCTGAAGCTGATGCAGGCATTGCGAAGTTTGACAAGCTTTTATTCCGTCTATTTGAATATTTCTCACTTCAATTCAAAGACTGAGGAATCGAAACGTAAATTGTTCAATTGATGTCACAAATAGTAAACTAGAGTTACCCGGACGTTTGCCAACGCGCGCCAAAAAGGTCAATGTTTGGCTAAAAATAATAAGCGTGAAGGCACCATACGAAGAAAAGAACGTCGCTTGTAGAAAAGTCTTCAATTGTGCAAGGTCGAAGTGACACAGCTTGGTGTGAATTGCGAATCTGAATCCTGTAAATTATAAAAGAAACTTTATTTTTTTGTTTTTACTGGTCGTCTTAATGGGTAAGTTCAAGTCGCGGTGTCATATCGAGCGAGTTCTAATGCTTCTTTCGTGCACAGTTCGAGCTCTGGATTTATTCGTTAGGGAACGCAGGCTTGTAAAAGTATTGCCACTTGCTGCGTTGAAGCAATCTGTTGTTGGAATTGATGCGGAATATTTCTTAGAACAGATTATCCGTAGTCATAAGGATCCGATGGCACCAGCTATTGGTGGCCTGCCGACGAAGTTTGAATCTAGCATTGATTCATTCCTTTCTGTGTTGAAAGCGGAAAATATTACACCATTGTTTGTGCTCAAGGGACTGGATGTGGTTTCTAGTCGCAAACCATTTAGTGAGGTCGATGCTACGGAGCAAAAGAGAAATGAGGCTTGGGATGTGTATAATCGGCGGCTGTCTTCAGAAATCGTCAAAAGCTTCTCAGCGCTTGGTATGAATGACAAATAAATTTATATTTTTTTTGTTGTTTTTGAGACTAATCGATTGTGTATAGATAGCATTCCAGTATCAGAGACTACAAGACTGTTCGAGAAGACGCTGAGTGACAGGGGAATCGAGTACATAACTGCCCCGTACCTTCCCTGGCCACAACTTGTTTATCTGCTTAATCACTCCAACCATTATGTTGATGCCATATATGGACCAGAGGAGGTTTTGCTTTATGATGTTGAGCGTTATGTCAGCAACATCGATGTAACAGCGGGGACGTTCTCATGGGTTACCAAGCGCTCGATTTTAAGCGATTTGGGCAACATTACTAATGAACAGTTTGTGGATATATGTATTTTAGCAGGCACTAGAACTAATCCGACTTTCCCCATTCTTGAGTCGAAGCAGTACGGAGGGCATCAAATTCTTAGGACTGCCAGGGAATTGCTACGCAATTATGTTAGTGGGTACGGAGCTGTCAATGCATATGCGGATAATAACCTTGTCCGAAGCTCGGATTATGTTGAAGTTTACAAGCGAGCATGGAGTGCGATTAAATATCATGTGATTCTGACTGACAGAGGAGCTGCGGAACCGATCTCATTTGATGAACCGCCATCGGATATTCACGATTTCATGAGTCAAAGGCTACCGGATGAGTTATATTTCTATCTTTCTAAGGGCATAGTTGGATCGGAGATATTAAATGTTTTAACATCTGGCAAGTTGATTGAGACGCCACCACTAGATGGTGGTCAGCTCCTAGAATACCGCAAGTTTTTGTCTCTGCTGGAAGGTGTGAGGTGCCATATTCTAAATTTACTCACTCAACCGTTGCACCGATTTTATCAAGCCAAAAGAGTTTCTGCGGTCTATTGGTTTGAGAAAAATGTGGAACATGAATTACCTCACCGACTGACGCCTCCGCTTTATACAACAATATCGACCTGGGGTGTCTCTCAACGGTTGGTGGATCCAAAATTGAAGGATCTCAAGACGGGCATTACTATTGACACTGCGGTGGTTTCCCTATTGGACAAATCATTTGTGGCACAGTCATTTAGCGAGAGGAGTCAACAACCATTTAATGAAAGGACTCAAGAATCGGTAAGTGGTTTTTTTTCCGCGTGATAAAAAAAAAGAATATGTTACTGATTAGTGAATAGCAATTGACCACGACCGATGAAATCTTGATTAATGTGTTCTTTAGATTTCTGCAATTAAGAGAGTTTGTAGATACTAAACATGAACTTACTGGATGGGGAAATGCATTAGCAGCTGGATTGGAAGCATCTTCTATAGATGATTTGTTTGGTGCGCCATTGACGATTATCTTAGAGCTTATTCGATGGAAGTACCTTAACAATAGTGACTTCAGTTATACCGGTCCTGAGCGGCAAGTTAGTGAAGAAGATCGCAGGCATGTGAATTTAATTACGCGGGTGGCATCGTTGTTAAATTTGGCACATAACAGCACCGGATTTAAAGGTACTTTAAGCCGAAACTTACTTGCGTTTAATTCGTTTGTCGCCAAGTATACCGAGACGGCACGGTCATTGCTGGAAGTGACAACATTTTCGCTGCTTGCCAATGACGATGCAGACAGGCTGGTGATCGATAACTGGTCCAGTCTCGGAGTTACCTTACCTTTTGCCACCGTTGCCAGTGGTGGGCTTGGCATAGCGGTTAAGACATATCTTGAAGAAGTGAGTGTTGCGAGTGACCCAACCAGCAATGAGGAGCACAAAAGGGCTCGAGAATATATCAAGAATGAGATTGAGCACGCTGCCGACGTGATTTCCGATCTCGAGCGCTCATTCAGGCTCTGGGATGCGGTTGTAGAGTCGGTCCGGGTCGGCGCCAAGCAAGGAGTGATTTCGTCGACCGACGCGGCCCAGTTTTTGGCTGCAGATGAGTGGTTGCAGAAGAGACGTTGAGTTGTGCATGCAGCATATTTGTGTATTGTAGTCTTCTGCCAGAAATGGCCAAACAGCAATTTCTCGCTATTCACTGTAGTCATGTCGTTCTTTGGTTCTGTGTTTGGTTTTGAAGTAGGTTTAGGAGGTCAACAAGCGCCCTAACCCGCAGATGCCAAAGACCGGAAAGTGGCGCGCACTCTGCATGTGACTCACGTGCCATGTCAATGATATAGACATGAAGAGATCTGCGCAATATAACAATAACAATTATGATTATATTAATCTGGCAATGTAAATATAATTTACTAGCTACTTTGCTTACCAGAAAAATAACACTTATGGGTTGTATTGTAACTATAGATGGATATCCTCAGGCCACACTTCGGCGGTCGTGCGTCCCAACTTTATTTGGCGAGTGCATCACGGCATAATGATCGCCCCATTTTTTTTTTTTTTCATTTCCTCTTTCACTCGACTCTTCCTGGTGTTAGACAAACAGAAAAAAACAAGCAGACAACTTGCAAAAAAATAAAATATAAAAATGGCATGTTGGAATTGTTGTTTTGATCAGCGGCCTAAGCCACCTTCCTATTTTTTTGATTTTGGTTTTTATGCCGAGCAAATCCGCGACGGGTTCCCGCGAAGGCTGGCCAGGCAGTCCTCGTTCAACAATATAAGTTTGAACGGCGATGATGAGTTTGAAGACGACGAAATTGACGAGCTTACACAATTACTTTACGCAAGACGGCATCGCATCTGGTCCGACAATACTTTCTGGGGTTGGCTTTGTCGATCAGGGTACGTATGAGTTTAACGAGCAATATGTCTGATATTATTGAACTAAAATTGATTTGATTTGATTTTTTTTTTTTTTTTTTTTTTTTTTTTTCACTATATGTGCAGACATTCAAAATTTGACTTATACAAATCTGCTCAGAACACGTTTTCCAAGTCGAGAACGCTTTCACTTTCATCCACAGGCAGTTTTTCAGATTTTTTGATTTCTTCCCAGAGCAGACGAAGCATTACCAACAGTTTTTTTTTAAAAAATACAGGCACCAGCGAAAGTGAAGGAGAAAGGGGGCTAACTGAATTTGATGACTATGGAATACGAGACGCTCAGATTGTGCCAGATAATTTTGTCGTATCAGTTCCGTTGCGGCCTGCAAAGCCAATGACCATGCCTAGACAAGGATTTAATCAATAATTAATAGCTAATATTTTCCTTCATTTATGCATATACGGCGTTTGGTTGCTGTATTTTCGTTTTGTTTTAATTCATTTTTACAATGCTCACATCGTTGATCGCGCGATTTAATTACAAGATAACGCATGCACTGAGCAAAATAGCGATAATTTTAATATTTTCAATTCTTAATTAATAATTTTATTGTTAACACTAAATTACTTTACATAAAATCATCAAATTCGTCGTATCTGGAATAATTCGTAGTGTCAACAGCGTCATCAATCTTGGCAGACGCATTTGACAGGCCCGGCTTGGACTTCTTCTTAGTTTTACCTGTCTTTTCGGCCGCTTTCTCTTCGCGGATCTTTTCGTTCGAGACTGCAGTCAGTGTCGACGTCAGCTTCTTGACTTGTTCACCATTCAACGGGGCCACAAGACTCTTAATAAACGCCGGCAAAAACGTGGTGTTGTATTGCGCATTATCCGACAATCCGGCTAGTAAAGGTCCAAGCTTGGTTTGCAATTCTTCAAAATCTTGCTTGGTCCTTGGCTTAAAGACTGCTAGCGTTGAGATATCTGTCTCTTGTGTGCTTTCCAGTTCCTTCTTTTCCTCGTCCGTAATGGATACTGCGCCGCTAAATAAATCCGCCGCATTGTTCAAGTCCGCCTCAATTTCTGCCTGACGAAGTCGTTCTCTCCGGTCCGCCGGTGACTCTTCTTCTTCCAACGCTCGTTGTGCTTCCTCTTTCTCTTTGGCTTTTTGAGCTTCCCTCTCAGCAATACGTTGCTTTAATGGAACCTTTTTCTTAACTGGCGCCACCGTGACTGGATTTTTATTTTCGTCATCAGAATCTGAAGCGTCCCACGATTCCGCCAATGGTTCGTCCGAGTCTTCTTCATCGTCCCATTTGGAGTTTCCTGTAAACTGTGTCTCCTCCTCTTCGTCGTCTGTTTAATTTTTTTGATTTCCAAATTAAAATCAGCAAAACCATGTAATGTCTTTTTTTAATATATAAGTATTACGCACCCCAATTAGTCATGTTTAAATTACTACTTTTGTTGTATTGAGTTAACAGTTGCAAAAAATCTTCAATATGATTCTTTGAACATTGCAATTTTTTTGCGCTACAAACCCCTTTGACTATTTCATATTATGACTTGTTTTGTTTTTGGGTTTCAAGTCACGGAAAGAAGCTATCTGCTGAGCACAAAATTGTGTCGCGTTTTCGTTGCCAAATTAGATTAAAAATTGCAGAAAGAAATTTTTTCATGACAACACTCCGACTAATTTTTATGTTTCTTTTTGGCGCAACTTTGAGACTCAACGATTTCACATCATCATAAACATTATGCCTGGTCGTTTGCAAGAATTGGATGATGAGGAGTACCGCCTCGATACCGCAATTGTGGTTGATGGCGCTCCCATTGTGTCTGAAAAGAAGGTCGAGACATTGACTAAAGTTCTCAAGAAGCTTTTTTCTGAAGCCGGTCGCTTGAAAGAGGATGGCTTTTCCATGCCTCTCGGAGAAGACGGCAAGTCGAAAGGTTATTTGTTTATTCAATATGAAACTCCCGAGCAGGCTGATGCTGCGGTCAGAAAGTTGAACAACAAGAGACTTGACAACAAGCATACCTTGCTTGTGAACAAGTTCACGGATATTGAAACATATGGCGCTGATGACGAAGAGGAAGAATATGAAGAGCCAGAATTTGGTGATTACGTTGAAGGGGTAATTCAATTTATTTATTTTAAAAAAAATGTAAACTTTTTGTTTCGAATGCTAACAAAAGTGATTGACAGGAATATTTAAGAAGCTGGCTCAAGGAGCCTAACGCTGTCGATCAGTTTGTTATGTTTAAGAACGAGGACGTTGGTATTTACTGGAATCGCAAGGGCGAAAAGCCTGAGCCAGTGGTTACGAGAAGCAAGTGGACTGAGACTTATCTTGCCTGGTCGCCGCGAGGAACGTATCTTTGCTCCATCCATCATCAGGGTGTTCAGCTTTGGGGAGGTGCCAACTTTGAAAGAAAGGCCCGATTTGCTCATCCAGGTGTTCAGCTTATTGATTTCTCCCCTGGTGAAAACTATTTCGTGACCTGGTCGCGTGAGGGAATTCAGTTGCCTCCAGATGACTCTCCTCTCAGAGCTCATCTCCCGTTTACTTCGGATGACGAAGGCAAAAATTTGGTTGTGTGGTCTCTCACAACAGGATTACCGGTACGATCGTTTTCTTCCTTGCCAGATGAGCAGAACAAGAAAATGAACTGGCCCGCGTTTAAATGGTCTGCTGATGATAAGTATCTTGCCCGTGTTGTTCCCGGCCAGCAAATCTTTGTGTACGAGACTCCAGGTATGGGTCTTCTTGACAAGAAGTCAATCAAGGTTGAAGGCGTTGTCGATTTTGAGTTTTCGCCTGCGCCAGTCAAAGGTACTGCCAAGAAAGGCCAGTCTGACGAGTTTGTGATTTCGTATTGGACCCCAGAGAATACGAATCAGTCGGCAAGGGTGTCTTTGATGACGATTCCTTCAAAAGAAGTTATTCGAACTCGTAACTTGTTCAACGTTGCCGAGGCCAGACTTCATTGGCAATCAGAGGCCGCGTTTTTGTGCGTTAAAGTTGTCAGATACACGAAAACCAAAAAGTCCACGTTTACGAACCTGGAATTTTTCCGCCTTAATGAAAAGAACATTCCGATCGAAGTTGTTGAATTAAAGGAAACGGTTCTCAACTTTGCTTGGGAACCTGCTGGTGATCGACTTGTGATCATTTCTACTCCTGATGCCCCGCCATCTCTGGTGCCTGTGCCTCGCACAACTGCTGCTAAAGGTGCTTTATCTGGCCCGTCAAAGACGATCGTTTCGTTTTACGGTCTTGAACGTTCAAAGGGTACCGCGGGTCAATTCCGTTCGATTGCGTCTGTTGATCGCAAAGCGGCGAATTCGATTTTCTGGGGTCGCAAGGGCCGTTTTGTCGTTGTAGCTGCTGTCGGCGGCACGTCCAATAATACCGGTGAACTTGACTTTTGGGATTTCGACTTTGAGGGCGAGAAGCAAGAATCCTTAGCCGGTTCTGAAGACGTGTCCGCGAATTTGATTCTTATGACCACCGGTCAACATTATCAGCTTACCGACGTGGCGTGGGATCCGACTGGTCGCTACATTGCGAGTTCGTCGTCTATCTGGGGACACGCGCTTGAGAACGGATATCGTATCTGGGATCTTCGTGGCCAGTTGGTTAGAGAAGAACATATCGAAAGATTTAAGCAGTTCCTGTGGCGCCCGCGACCTCCAACCCTGTTGTCCAAGCAACAACAGCGTGAGATTAAGAAAAATCTGCGTGAGTACTCCAAGATTTTTGAACAGGAGGATCTTGCCGAGGAATCTGAGGCTTCCAAGGAACTTATTGCCCAGCGTCTCCGCGCCCTTGAAGAATGGCGCGCGTGGAGAAAAGTTGTTGAAGCCGAGCTTGCGGCAGAGAGAAATGGTGTTGTGCCACTTTCGCTTCGTGACTTGGATGATGAGAGTGATGTGATTGAGGAGATTGTTGAGGAAGTTATTGAAGAAAAGGAGGAAGTCATTGAAAATTAAGTCACTTTTTTGCTCATGACTTGAGGTCTCTTTTGTTTACTTTTACATAACGACTGTGGAATAATAAAATTTTGTCGAATTCATCTATCTATATTAGGGCCACCAGACTAAAATAACTCTCACCGGATTAACATATATTTAAAATGACTTAGAACACATTAGCATATGTTTTTATATATATAAAGAGCAACTTTAAAAATAACCACTGGCTTAGATTATTCCCCTTCAACCGAAAAAAAAAAAGAAAAAAGACAAAACAAAACAAAAAATTATGCAAGTACAAACATCCTAAACAACAACTTTAAACAAGCAGATCAACATATTTAACTTAAAAAATTAATAAATAAGGAAAAGAAAAGGGCTTCGAGCATAAACCAGGCGAGATATTACTTCCAAATAGGAAAACAAGAAAAGAAAAAGAGAATTACAAAATACATGTGAAAAAAAAAGGAAACAAAAATAAAAATAAATAACTCATATTAAGAAATCTTAGCAGGTACAACCATTGTTAGAGGCTGCTGGTGCTCGTCGGCCTTGGCGATTCAAGTCAACGGCCTTTGGAGCAACTCTCTGTCGTGTATTCGCAGTCTCAAGCGGTAATTTTTTGGCTAAACATACACATCAGTACTTCTACCCCTCTTCCAAAAAAAAAAAATAATCTCCAAACGAAGGCTTACCGATTGCAGTAAATAATTCAGTAACATTCTCGCCGGTCTTTGCGGAAGTTTCGAAAAAAAGTAAGCCTGACTCTTGAGCGTATGCCTCGGCAACCTAAATTAAAGAATTAATCTTTTAAATTCGGTACTGTGGCGCGAACTATGCAAACATACGCTAGTTTCAACTTGTCTCTTTGCATCAAGATCTGTTTTATTTCCTGCGAGCGCAATAATGATGTTTTCGTTCGCTTGTCTCTGAAGTTCCTTAACCCATGACTTTGCTTTGTCTAGTGATGCGGCTTGCGTAATATCATACACCACGACTGCACAGTTTGCATTTCTGTAATACATTGGGGCTAATGATTTGTATCGTTCTTGTCCAGCGGTATCCCTAAAAAAAATGTTAATACCCTCAGCGAGTTTCACGAAAATAAAATAAAAACCATACCAAATTTCAAACTTGATAGTAGTAGAATCATCAAGGGCAATTGTCTGAGTTAAAAATGCAGCACCAATTGTTGATTCCCGGTAGTCATCGAATTGATCCTGTCAATTATTTAGATATAGCAATTTTAAATCTCGTGAATGGTACCAACCTTAACAAATCGTAATACTAATGAACTCTGTTGGTAAAAGTTAGCATATATTGAACCCATAAGATTTTTATAAATATTCTATAGCGTTCACAATTAGACCACGAAAATTCGTGTGGCCCCACCATTGTACAGAACTGACAAGTCGTCATCGAATGCAACAGGCTCTCCATGCACGCTATTTAGTCAAGACATACTTTTCCAACAGCAGACTCGCCTAAACCACAAGTTAGTCAATGAACGTATTTCCAACATGGCTTATTCAAAGTAAGCTTGCCAATTTTGACCAGAGTTCAACCGTTCAAGATTGGCCCTCGCGTTGATTCTCTGGCAATTGAATTGCCGCAGGCCGAGACCGGCTTACTGCCAACCAGATGCTGTCGATACATACCAAGCAAAACCAGCTTAAACTGGGCAAACCGAGTAGACGAATTAGACTCGCGACCGGCCATGTCTATATGAATCTGGATATGAAAGCTGAGCGAGTTGCAGGGTTGAAGTAGAGCACGGTACAGCTAGTTAGTGGGACGGGCTATATGGTTGAGCTCTGCGCACAAGTGCACCGGCCGCTTCGCAGTTACGTCGTAACTTCACCGCCGCGGAGGGTTCCGTGTAAGAAGAAGAATGTGTGCGCCACCAGTCCGTTATTTTTCTTGAAACACATTCGAAAACAAGACAAAAAGACATTTATATTTGATGTCTGATTCAGAATTATTGGAACAGATAGCCAGCTTGGCAGGTAAATACCGTTTTTTTTTTTCTTTAAATTTCATTGTGGGTTGGTGCGTCTAACAGATCACAGGAGCTATTAACCGGCACAAAAATAGTGGCAGCAGCTATAACAGTGATCATGTTGTTGTTCGTGGTCGCGGGACATACAGAGGCGCACGAGGTAAGTCTTTTAGTACGTGCTTGTCAAATTTTTTTTATATTCTAACTTGTTTCGACAGCTCGTGGAAGAGCTTCGATTTACCGAGGATCTGCAGTTCCTCACCGGAATCGTACATTAGTGCTCAACAAGCCGTCCGCGTCAGCGCAAACATTGGATTCAGCAGCCACGCCAGCCGAACCTGCAGAGCCTTTGAATCCCACGTTTGTCAAGAAGCGTGATCGGCATATGCAGCTTATTAACTCCAGCGTATATGACGGTCTTGCTCAAGCTAGAACAAAGGCGATAGAAGAAACCCGGGTGGCCAAAGCGAAACTGATTGAAGAAAAAAAAATGGGGCGACGGGCGGCACGTGAAGCACTGAGGGCGAAAAGGGTGGGTCAACTGGAGCAGGTCGAAATCAATGGCGTCAAATACAGGGTCGAACGTGGCGGCAGCAAACTGATTCGTGACACCGGTATGGGCTTATTGTGCTATCGCTTTTTTTTATGAAATTTAGTTTTTTGTTTAACTTGAATGAGCAGTAGAAGATACAGTAGCAAGTGCGCCAAAGAAAGTTGTTGTTGGCGGTGTTACATTCTTGCGATCAAAGACTGGAAACCTATGGCGAAAAGGCGTTGTCAAATCGAAAACAAGGCGGTACGACGGAATTTTTTTTTTTTTTAATTTCAGAACTCGTTTACTGACGTCTTAAGGATGTTGAAATCGATCGATCAACCGTGCAAGTATTTTACAATGACTGGTCATATCCCTTTTTTATTACTTTTGTTTTGTCTTTTTTTTTTCACTTTTTATCTTCGTTGTTTACGTCAGATTTCTATGACTATTTTTTTCCACAATACCCATTCTGGCTGCGAACATAAAACACAGAAAAGAAACAAAAAAAAAATGTTCGAGCTACTAACTAGGTTTATAGGAAGCTGTGCCAGGGGCTTATCATGTCCGTATAATCATGATCCATCACATGTGGCCATATGTCCACAATATTTGCATAACAAATGCCAAAACCCAACCTGCGATCTTTCGCATACCCCATCGGCGCATAACACACCCTTATGTGTTCACTATCAACGAGGTAATTGTTCGAATTCACAATGTAAGTATACTCACATGAACGTTTCACCCAACGCAAATATTTGCAGAGATTTTGCTTTGAATTTGTATTGTGATGCTGGTGATAAATGTGACAAACGACATGTGTTTGAATGTCCAGATTTTGAAGAAACAGGCAGCTGCCCGCGAGGTCCAAAGAAGTGCAAGCTCCCGCACATCGTACGGGCCAAGGCCGGGCAAGTCTCCGAATCCGGAGACGGAATATTATTTACGGATGATAATGTGTCTGGTAATACTGAACTGCCTAGTGATGTTTTGCAAGCCGTTCGGGAGCATATGCTTCAAGATGAGCGACAAAATCAGGAAGCTAAAGATGATGACGACAACGATAGTGACGATAATGATAGCGAGGAGGAGGATGACGATGCAGAACAGGAGGAATTTGACTCAGATGTTGTGGACCAAATTGAATCTGACAGCGATGTCAGCGATTTGGATGGTGAACGTGAATTTATTCGATTTTAGCAAATAAATAAACGTACACATTAAAGAATAGTATTGTGAGTTTTAACGCTCCAAAAAAAATCACAAATTCACAATAAAGAAAATACATTTTAAAAAGTTTTTTAAATGTCCAACTTGGTCCTTAGTAAATCTGGTAGTCTACAATCTACAAATCATGTATTTAACTGACTTGGCAACATATACAACCTCTCAACTTTTTGCAAGTTAAGCTATTCTTCTACAAACTCTCAAAAATTGGGGATTCAGATGCATGCTTGGTCGGTTAACAGAGATATTCAAACCTGCAACAATGCAAAGGCACGATCTGTGACTGACACTGCATGCCGTAACTTGTCAAAATTTAATTGTACAAGAAGCATTAGACAGGCAGCTTGTTAGTAAAATAATGGAATTTTTTTATATAAAATTATACAAATCAGGTAACTAGACTAACTTGAAATTAAGCCAGAATAATAACCACAACATGGCGAAGATCGAAGGAATAGCCTTGGTCATATGCAAACGGTATTGTTTCGAAACTCTTGTTTTCAGCAAATCAAAAATAGTATTGGATTTTATTCATGACTCGATAGATTCGTCTTGGACCGGATGCCGGAGCAATAACAAGCTACTAATGAACTCCAACAGGATGACATTTCAATGTCTTTCACAGCAGATAATGACAACGACAGACTTGCAGTAGAGATTAACGAATTGTAAAAAAAAAGAAAATATTAAAGAAATAAATTTTATGTTATGAACTTATGCAATATTCTACCCAATTATCTAGATTCATGTTTTTGATAACAGTTGAAAAGTTTGCACTAGAAGTATTTGCACAAATAGTTTGCAATTGCTTTTGGGTAACATCATTATTGTTGTTGATGTTGTCGCCCTTGGGATATTCAATATGAAAAACGGGTTTGCCTGTTTCTATGAACGGACGATACGATTCGCATTCGGCATATTGAACGCATTGTTCGTTGACGCTCCATTGAACATCGTCAATAACATTTAAAATAATGTCGGCAGCGTTTTTAAGCCCCAAGGAAAGATTCCGCGCATGACTCTCATTGGCAAGAAATTGGACAAAATTAATCGCGTTATTTTTTGAAAGGTTGAAGCCGTTGTCATTGTCGTAGCCGTCAATGTTGTCCGGATCAACTCCGTCACATTTTTTGTCATGTGCCAAATCGAGACGGTGTTTCATGATGCGCCTGACGTTAAGTGAGCTAACGTTCAACCAGCTCTCGCCTGGCCAACCATTTAACGGCGTGCCGATGTCGGATGAGCGGAATTCCGAGGCATCAGGTCGCCAATTTTCATATGATCCGGCGGAAAAGTAACATATTACTTTGCGTTCGTGATCATGCAACTGAGTGATTGTAGAAGAATTGGTATCGAACAGGTCGACATCGTAGATTTCGGCATCAATCGAGGTATCGTTAAGTGGGAAGGCAAGCTCAATCTGCCATTTCGAGCCCACTGGAGGGGACCAAATGGATTTGGCGGTACCCGATGAGTTAATACTTGATGACACGGATAACGACGTGTCATGATGTCTTGTCAGGCCCACGCCTAAACCGACTCCTAATGAGACACCAAGGATAATAACGGACAAAATCACAATTATGCCAAATTTAGTTCTATTTTTCATGTTTAATCATTGTAAAGAGCATCATCATTTCAATCTATTGAATATATACAAGCCGCACAAAGAAAGTCTAAAGAGAGGAAAAATCAAAACAAAGTCTGGTGAGTAAAAATATAAAGACGGCATTGCCCTAATCCCAAAACGGTTTCAACAATTATGTTCTAAACTTGTAGACACATACATGTGATGGTGGTTCGGCCAGTGGTACATGGATTCAGAAGGACGCGGTGGCCATGTTGTCGTCGATTGATTCACGGAAAATCAGCTGGATTTTTCCCGGGTCGGTTACAGATCCCAGATTAAGATTTGGTTGCCGGTGCTAATATTGAAATCAGGGCAAGGCCAGGAGCGTCCAGGACAATTAATTGAATTTCAAAAGAAGTTCCCTCGAGAAGCCGCAGAAGCAGTTCAAGCACTGCGACAAGGTTTGCCAGGGTCTCAAGGAGAAGCAGTAGAACGGTTCTTGCTAGATGAGACAACAGAGTACGCGAACGACACATCAATAGCGCAACCGGCAAACTTGGTATGCGCCGTGGCAGCATATAATACGAAAAAAACCGTACATGATTTTTTTTTAGGACATTCGCTAGGACAGATATCTGCTTTTGTGGCGGCTGGCGCGTTGAGCTTCAAAGACGGCGTGACTGTAGTCGGGGCGCGTGGGCGGGCAATGAAGGCGGCAGTGCCAAACGATGGTGATGACTACGGCATGGTTGCGGGTCTGATTCGCGCCGGTGGGACAGATGCGAAGGAGCGCATCATGAATGCGTTGGCAAGGCTGCGAACCAGCGGGGCCGTACAGGGTGTGGTCGAGGTTGCAAATTTAAACTCGCCAAGCCAGATTGTGCTATCTGGACATGTGAAAGACTGCGGACGCGTGCTGAAAGCGGCAAAGATTGTGGGAGTCAAGTTGCAGGTTGCCATCCCATTCCATTCGTCGTTGATGGTATTGGTGAGGGAACCGATGGCCGCAGTAATTGCAAACGTGCATGTCGGGGACGCTCAGGTGCCTGTTGTGAGGAACGACACGAGCCAGCTAGTCATACAGGCTGATGAAGTCAAGAAGGCCATACTGGTCGGTTGCTGGGCTCCGGTTGACTGGGTCGGCAATGTCGAGCGGGTGGCAGAGGCCGGTGTTACGGCATTCACGGGCTACGGCCACGGCGTGGACGTGCAGGCTAAGCTGGTTTCCTTAATTGTTAATAGCCGAGATAATCACTCCTCTTGTAGCGTTGAGACGTGTTTTTGACATACGCGGGCAAGGGGAAATGGTAGGCTACAAGGTTGCTTGTCCGGCCCGTTATTGCCATAATGATGATGATCACAGTTTTAGCAGGACTATTTTCGGTCACTAACGGACAGCGAACCAAGATCGATTAAAATTGAAAAGTAGTTAGTTCACAGTATGATTACACAATAAAATGTAAACCACGCACGTGCGTTGTATATGACATTGTGAGTATGCATTTACGCCGCAACTATATTTTGCAGTGACAGATTCGCCGCACCGCAGGCAAAGTTGCCAGGTGTCAAACTCACACTATGCGG
This sequence comes from Lipomyces japonicus, assembly GCF_038497905.1. NCBI lineage: Eukaryota > Fungi > Ascomycota > Lipomycetes > Lipomycetales > Lipomycetaceae > Lipomyces > Lipomyces japonicus. The sequence goes on along the minus strand of NW_027117820.1, from coordinate 209,632 downwards.
GGAGGCGCTTGTATACCAGCGGATTCTGTGCGGTTCTTTGCCTTTCTCCAATCCTTCAACTCAGTTCAACTCAATCCCATCTCCCAACGCCCAACACGCTTGTTCACGATGCGCGGTCTTACCTCGTATTCTCTTTATCTTTTGGCTGTCACTCTTGCAGCTGCTGGCGCAAGAGCTCAGGAGGAGGCCGAATTTGATGAGTTTGTTAGCCAGCCAGAGGTCACCGAAGTCACTGAAATTGCGCATCCTACGTTTTCTGTAAGTGCCAATCAATTTCTCACTTGGTCGAATTTTAGAAGATTCATGATATCGGGAGTTTTATTTTTTATTTTAATCCTGGCGTTCTGATTCGATCGTTTGTTACGGAGTTCAGAGCTTTGCTTCGATTTAATATGCACGCAACGTACGCGCTCGCGTAGTGACCGTTACTAACACAATCTAGCCTTACGCTGGCAGTACCGAATCTGCAGTGCTGTTTGAGCAATTCATTGGTGACTTAAACGATCGATGGAATCCATCATCGGCTAAGAAGGATACCGAAGACGGCTCTGAAGCGCTTTCCTATGTTGGTCATTGGGCTGTTGAAGAGCCTACTGTTTTTCCTGCTTTTTCTGGTGACAAGGGTCTGGTTGTTAAGGATCGTGCTGCACATCACGCAATCTCTGCCAAGTTTGATGCTCCTTTGGACAATACCGAAAAGACTCTTGTTCTTCAGTACGAAGTCAAGCTCCAGAATGGGCTTGAGTGTGGAGGAGCTTATCTGAAGCTATTAACTGAAGACTCTTCTCTTCATGCTGAAGAGTTCTCAGACAAGACCGGCTATCAGATCATGTTTGGTCCGGACAAGTGTGGTTCAACTAACAAAGTCCATTTTATTGTTCGCAGAAAGAGTCCAGTCACTGGTGAATACGAAGAGAAGCATCTCATTGGTGGGCCACATGCTATTATTAATAAGCTTAGCAACCTTTACACACTTATTGTTAAGCCGGACAGTACTTTTGAAGTTCGCATTAACGGTGATATTAAAAAGGCTGGCTCGTTCTTTGACGAGCTCAACTTTCAACCATCTTTTAATCCACCCAAGGAGATTGAAGATGCTGAGGATGTCAAACCAGAAGATTGGGTTGATGACGAACTCATTCCTGATCCATCTCAGGCTATCAAACCTGAAGATTGGGATGATGATGCTCCATATCAGATTCCAGACCCTGAAGCTGTGAAGCCTGAAGATTGGGAGGAGAAGACTTCAGAATTTATTGAGGACCCTGAATCATCCAAGCCTGATGACTGGGATGACGAGGAAGATGGAGAATGGACCGCGCCTTTGATCCCTAATCCCGAATGTGAAGAACATGGATGTGGCCCGTGGAGTCCTCCGTCTATCCGAAATCCAGATTTTAAGGGCAAGTGGGTTCAGCCTACGATTGCCAATCCTGATTATAAGGGACCTTGGTATCCACGTAAAATTGCTAACCCTGACTACTACGAGGACTCTACTGTTTCCAACCTCGAGCCTATTGGTGCAGTTGGATTTGAACTTTGGACTATGCAAAACAATATTCTATTTGATAATATTTATATTGGACATTCGGTTGAGGAGGCTGAGGCTATTGGCAATGCCACATTCATCGCCAAATACGAAATTGAATCACTTGAAGAAGAGGCCACCAGGCCGAGCGTTGACTCTCCGTCAACTGAACCTTCTCTGTGGGATTTGTTCAAGGCAGACCCTGTTAACTTTGTCACTGAACAGCTTACTATTTTTTTCACCCTTTTCCCTCGTGATCCTGTCTACACTATCAGGGCCTATCCGGAAACCGCTGTCGCACTCGGTGTCGTCGGCGTCACTGCGTTGGCAATTTTCTTTGGCACCATCTCCGCCTTTTTCGGGTCGAAATCTGGTGCGGCAGTTTCTTCATCGGGAACTTCTGCTGAAGCTAAGGTCGATAGTGCTGAAGGATCTAGCACTGGTACGGAAGCGTCTGCTGCCAAGAAACGGTCAAAAAAGAATTAACCATTTAAATGCTTTTAAAAAATTATGTACATGATATATGATATATAGGTTATTTTAGGACGAAATTTTAAAACAATAGATGTCCGAATTAAATGTACGTCTGAAAATATTGGCAAGAAAGTTACGAAAACAGAAAACTGGCGCGCCCCCTGAAAGTGTGTGCGCCACCGTCAGGGGTCCGAGCCGCACGCCGTGGCTTGCAATGTGCCCGATTAGGAAACGACCCTGCCAACCGAGAAAAATCCTCATTTTTGCAAGTTCAAATAATTCTAGTATCTGATAATATATTTATATTGTTTTCATTGTTCGTTTTGACCATTTTAGTTGACCATTTTAGTACTATTAGCTTGATAAGCAAGTAGCTGGACGAGATGATCAGCTTTTCGTTAAAGACGCTCCTGGTATGCGGGCTAGTCGTGGCTGAGGGCATCTCGTTCCCAATAGCGCAACGAATGGTTACGGACCATGTTGATCATCCTCACCTTGCAATTCCACCAAAATATCGGACCGGACCAACACAAAATTTAATTCAGCTACAGTCTAAAAGAGCATCAATAGGAATATCACGGAAATCTGCTGTGTATACGGTTGACGTTGCCGTTGGCACGCCGCCGCAGATGCAAACATTGCTTGTGGATACAGATAAGTTATACCTATCTATTAATAAACTGCAATTTTTGTTGGTATTAACTTTTTTATTTACGTAGTTCTGATGTTGTTATATATTCTGCTTCATCGGATCAGTGTTTATTATCTGACTGGGGTTGCAGTGGCGGATATAACCCCATCGCTTCATCAACATACGAAAAGATTGATCATCAGTTTTCGTTTGGATTTGCAAACCACAGCAACACAATTGCGGGATCGTTTGTCAAAGATGATTTAATTCTTGAAGGTCTCGTGGTTTATGATCAAGAATTCGCATTGGTGGAATCATCGCTTCTGGATTTTGATATCGCTGGAGTCCTTGGCTTGGGATTTAAGTCTCGGCAACAATCTGACTTTAAATATGAAACCGTAATTTCAAATCTTCATAATCAAAAAAGCATTAATCAAGGTCATGTATTTTCACTTTATCTTGGTTCGCGGCATGATCAAAATAACAAATTGAACCTGCCGAACGCGTCGTTAGATTTGGGTTACCTTGATCCTGCAAAATACGCAGGCGACCAAATGACGTTCATGCCTTGCAAGTCAACCGACAATTTTTCAGTGCAAGTTAGTGACATTCGGTTTATTAATAAAAATAACAAATTTTTCCAGCATGGTGGTTCAACTTCAAATAATTTTGCATCTCTTGAATTATTACTGGATTCCGGCACGATTGGAATTATCTTGCCAGACAACATCGCTGATCAAATTGCGTCATCAATCTCAATAGATGCCGAATACGATCTTTCCCTGCCTGGATATCGTATTCCCTGCAATAGCATGTTTAAATCCAGGTCCAGCCTAGAATTTGATTTCATGATTGATTATGAAGGTAAAAATATAAAGACAATTAAAGTCGCACTTCCGGAACTCGGTCGCCGATTGCAAATTCAAAATGAAATGTGCGTTCTCGATATCGTGCGACAGTCAACGTACGGTATTGGGAATATCCTCGGAACCGCATTCATGTCCTCGGTTTATGCCACATTTGACATGGAACACCACCGGGTAGGATTGGCACAAGCTGCGTATTATAATCAGTACTAAAAGTACTTGTTATTGCATAAATGGTTAATTGGCGTATAATTTGTTTTTCTTAAAATTAGTTTATATCATTATTTTTGTTTTAAGGTTTACATTGTAATTATAATTTGCAGGTCTCGGCTCGATATTCCAGGTCAGCGAAAAGCATTAAAATTTCATATTTCTGTCGATATGAAAATATAAATGAAAATTCTACTGTAATACTATTATACCTCTCTTAATTTTGACCCTTCACATAGAATTTTTATTGCTTTTTTCTTTAAGCCACATTTGATGTACAAGGCTAAATACTTAAAACACTTGTAAGTAGGTCTAGTTGGTGTCCTTCTGGCTGATTCTTTTTTGCAAGTTTATCAACTTTTTCGTGTCCCGCAAGATCACAATGAGATGGGAATAAGAATAAAAAAACCTTTTTATTCTATTCCATGGCAAGAGCAGCTCCTCAAATAGTGATTCCTGCCAACATAGCCGGGGTAGACACAGAAATGGCAAAGGCAGCAGGCGAGAAACCCTCCCTTTTGAAGTGTCTGATGATACACTTATCCAATCCTTTTTCGAAACCTTCTCCTTCGGGTGTAATTTTTACCCCCTCACCTCGGGTATGGTCGTCATATGGCTTTTGAAGTTCACTCCGCTGTTAATGTCAGCAATATCCTCGCCAACTCGGAATGGTGAAAAAAAAGGGGAGCCTCGGCAATCAAGAGGTCGAAGCCTGTCGAAATGACCTCATGGGATCCATTCTATTGTACTTGAGTGAAAGCCGAATTTAATTTACTCATACATCACGGTTCCCTCATTCGAGACCTGAATAATGCGCTTCTTTTTTTTAAATATTCTGGCATAACAAATGCACCCTCCCATTTACCATCAAAAGCAAGCCAATCGAATTCACATGGATACGGTATCCTGAACCTACACCAGCAGGATGTGTTTGAACATATGCTTCTCGACGGCAAAAAAAACAAATTTTATTTCTAATCACAGCATGGGTTAGTTCTTTTTTTTTTTTTTATCTTAACTAGGACACTAGGTGCCCCTGACGTGTATTATTTATTCATAATATCGAAAAAACAGAAGATTATAGACATCAACAACAATGAAAACGTTAAATCAGTAAATCACGATATAAACAGTAAAAAAAAAGTAACACATTGACAATTATAACTGACAAGCACTGATGGATGCACGGGCAAAAAACTCGCGGAATAAGAGAGCATCTTGTGCTTCCTCCCCTCTAAACGGAAAGCGACGTCGGGATCGATGTAAGTCTTGGACTGCAGATATAACCGTTGCGTGGAAAGCTGCCCGTGAGGTTGCTAAGGGGCCGGACATAATCTCTTGCCGTGTCCACCGCGGCCAGAGAGGCGCGATGAAATCGCAGTTGAAAAAGGTTAGGGTACAGAAAGTTAAATTAAGAAAACCGTAAAAAAATTTAATTCAAATATAAGCGGCCGTGTGGTCTAGTAGTATGATACTCGCTTTGGGTGCGAGTGGTCCTGGGTTCAATTCCCAGCTCGGCCCTTAATTTTTGTATTTTTTTTTCTGCCACTATTAATCTTTATTTTATTTTATTTTTTTTTTGGCTTTAAAAGGACGAGCATGCCTCTAAGTTGAATTGAAGGAGGAACTTGCTATGATTTGTGCAACAATTGCGCTATTTCTAGATATCTGGACAAGTAAGAATCATCTTCTAATTCTTGGTATTGTTGGTCACTGGCACACAGAGGATTTCGATCAATATGCGGTCGGACCCCGACCTGTAAGTTTTTTTTACTAAATTGGCGAAAATTCCCAAGATACAAATCAGTCAGAACAATGACTCTGAGAAACTGAAATTTTTTGGAGTTCATTTCAAGTAAGAAATTTACATGGTTGTTGCATCGTGGGTTTATTTCCTTGTAAAATACCAACACAATGAAACCACATCCACAAAATTAATGCAACTAATATTTAGTTATAGCGTGCCCTTTAACCGTACTCAAAATAATCTAAAGTACATATTAACCCAAATTTCTGCCAGATTTGTATTCCGATTTCAAGCTGTATTTCAAAGAATATGGTCCTTTCTTATTCAATATTGCAATAGAGTCCAAGACTTCTTTAAGATATGCTTCGGGTTGGCGTGTTCTCTCCTTCAGCGACCTGAGTGCCCAGTAATCATACTCCTCAAACAATTTAAATAATAAATCGAGAAGTTCGTTTCTTGGAATTCTTGATGCTTTTCCTTCCTGAGTACGTTCCTTTTCACGTTTCTGAGCCTTTAAAAATACACTGTTGTCTCTCATGCTTGGGCCTGTCAACGCAGAAGTTACGCCAGGTATTTCATCAAGTAAGGTAACTTGAGGTCGTTGTTTCTCTTCCGACATTTTTTGGCGTTGGGCGACAAAGTTACTATAGTTTTTGTCATTGGTGGACACCGTCAGAGAGCATTCTGTAGATATTTTCCCAATAAGAGAAGTTTTTTCTACCAAAAAAAAAAAAAACCAATTGAATTAGCCATGAACATTGTCACCATTCGTAAAACAAAACAAAAAATGTACTTACTTGGAATATTTACCCGTTTAAATGGTTGATATCTTGCACGCTTTTTTGATCTCTCATTATACTTTCCGTAGCCATTATCTTGTCCATTTACGGTCCTATTTCCAGTTCCAGGTGCTGATTGCAAATTCGCACCATCTGTTTCGTCTGAGGCTCTGGTTCGAGCAACTTTATTGTATCCCTTCAAATTTTGTTCAGAAAATACATACGTGTTGTTAACACCATGATTTGAAACAGCAAGTCTGTATTCGTGAGGTAATAAATCTGTACCGGGAAGATCTGCAAGTATTAATTTCATCTGCATCGGTAATTAGCAAAAAAAATTGGAGTAAACATAGTCGGTTCCCTTGACATACTTCTCTGCTTTCTCCGGGTTGAACGGTTACTGTCCCCAGATCTTGTTCATTATTTTCGTTTTCAAGTTCAAGAAGTTTGTCTCTTAAAAATTTTGGCATTCTAACTAACCAAACGTTGGTGTTAACAGCGCTCAGATCAAGATCACCCGAGTCTTCATAAACATCTTCGTCGCCATCGTCGTCGCCGTCGCCATCGCCATCTTCTCCCACCTGCGACATCGGAGATAAAGAAACATCGTCTTCGTATCCAACATCCACGACCTCTATTTTCTCCGGTTTAATTTGTGTTGCAGATGTCATAATTATACCGCAAAAAAAAAAAAAAAAAAAAAAAAAATAGACCGTCAAAAATCGGATTTCCTTAACTTCCCAGCTTTGAAACTCGTCGTATTTGCGTTGGAGGCCCGTGACTTGGTATACGCGGGGCGTAACTTTCAGTACGGAGATGTTTGCGGTATTGCGGGGAAGAATAGCGACCGCGAGAACTTAACTTGCTATCGCTTCTTAGTTTAAACCGGATCCATGAGTGTGGTTCCTTTATTGTCGCTGCCAAGTACTGGATCTTTTTCTTTTTGTCAATTAATAAGCTCGGTTGAACACTATCAGTTACTTTCAACAGCAGACGTTAATCGGGCGAGGGTCAGAGATGTGTTGAAACGAGCAAAAAGAAACAACAACAAAGACAGTCTTGAAGTTGTGAAAGTACGTGTTTGGGAGTTTGTTGTTATCAATTTTATCATGCGATTCTAATTTTTGCAAAAATAAAAAGGCTTTGGAGGACTACATACCTTACTTGTTCAGTATTAAGGATGGACTAGAAGCCGGAGGATTGCAGCTGGATCATGAAATCGGTGAGACCCTTGATACAAAAAAATTTCAAGTCAGATTAGAAACTGATAGATTAGTAACTTCATGGAGAATGCCGTTTTCTGGTAGCTCACAATTACATGTGGTTGAACCACAGCGAGTGGAATTGCCAACCATATACTTTGAAGTTTTCATGTCCGTGCTGACTTACGCCTTATCTCTTCTTACCCTTGCAGAGGAAGTATATCAAACGTCTTCTGCGGAAGACAAGTGGAAACAAGTATTGTAATTCTTTTTTTTTTTTTTTTATTTGCAAAAATGTTTTTATAATTATTTCTGATGTTTTATAAAAGGCTACCACACATTTGTTACTTGCTCAATCAATACTGGTTTATTTATCTACGCATTCATTGCAACTTAATGCCCCGGTTCCTTTGGATTTGCAAGCTTCGACGTTCACGCCAATTATTAATTTAATATCTGGATCACTTCATCTTTTGGTAATTTATAAATCACTTTCATCATCCACAAGCAGCAGCAGCAACAACAACAACAACAACAACAACAACAAGCCACTGTCTGCGGGACTGATGGCACGCATTTCAATATTTGCTCAGGAAAAATTTGGCACTGCGTTATCACTGTTGCCGTCAAACCTTCAAAATCATTCAATTGAAACCTGGATTCAAGATGCCAACCGGTATTCTACCGCGCTTGCTGCCAAATATTTGGCGATCGAGCGAAACGGGAGAGATGAAGTTGGCAGAGCGATAGCCTTATGTGTCGGAGCACGAAATGCAATTTCGTCAATTTCGGTGTTTAAAAAATCTAAAGAATTATTATTGAAAAAATCTACTTCGAATCCATTCACATCATCGGCTTCAAAAAATCCGTATTCAAATAGTTTTATTTTTTTGAAAGATCGCATAGTACAACTTGATAAAGAGATTGAAGAGCTGGAGAAACAATATCGGACACAGAACGACAGAATATCGTTTCAGGCTATAGCTGATGTCAAAGATGTCATGCGGAGTTGGCCATCTGGTCGAGAAGTGGTGGCCGCAAAATCAGAATGGGAGCCTTCAAAACGATTAATTGAATGGGATAACTATTCTGATAACAGCGTCCAGCAAGGATCTAAGTCACAAATCAGTTATAGCGGTCAGGGCTCATACTACTGAGAATTTTTGACATATTTAGCATTAGTTAAATTTGTTTGATTAAAGTAAAATGTCAACAAAATTAGCATGTTAAACAAATTCGTCAACCAATATATTCACTTCTCCAAATTCATTAGCAGCCTCAAAATCTTCCCAGTTCTATAATGAGGACTGATTAGTGGTTTCGAATTCCATAAAAGTTAAATTTATACAACTTACTCCGACGATATCTTGACCCTTAATCACTCCAGGTAACTTCTTGCCTTTTGAGCTTCTTGCCCATAGCTTCTTAGCTTTTTCGTTCGTCGCAACATCGACAACCTGGAACTTGTAACCATATGCTTTCAGTATCAATTCCAATCGATTTGTTCCTTGGAGAATGTTGCGACCAAATATTGTTCCTCCCGTAAATGATGTGTAGATGTATAATTCTTCGGGCTCTTGATTAATAGCTTGTGAGGTACTATTTAACGGAGGGACTAGGGGCACGCCTCGAGGCCTTTCTGCTTGCGGTTGCAATTTAATTTCTTGTGATATAGAAGCCTTTTGATTTGAAACGTCTGTAACTCCGTCCAGGTCATATGAGTCAGATTCGTTTCCAGGAATTAACGAGGTATCCAACTCTTTATTCGCAATATTTGCTAATTCTTGATTTTGCAATGAAGTATTTTCCTCTGGTTGAGCTTGCCCTTTGCTATCGTTCGTAGTATCATGCCCCGATGAAACATTTTCGTCCGTCAAAGATGAGAACTGTTCAACCTCGGGCACATGCAATATATCTGTAATAGTATTGATCTCAGGCTCAACATCGAGTTCAGTTTTATTTTGACTCAAAATATCTAAAAGTTCTGAAGTAGGAATTGTGTCAGTTCCAGTTACTACTTCCTTGTCTGAAGCATCTTGTCGACTATCTCTTGACGAATCATCTTCACTATTAATCACATTTTGCAAGTCAATTGTCTTGTCGTCATTTGGCGATTTTGATAAGTCATTCACGTGAATGATATTGTCTGATTCAGTCGCCTTAGATTCAAATATAGCAATTTCTGCGGGCACTGCTTCTTGAATAGAGTTAACGTTGTCCGTTTGAGGCTTTCCATCAATTTCATTGATATTTTCATTCAAATCCACAAAAGGCTGATTCTTAGTTTCAAATAAAGTCAAATCATTTTTGAAGTCTGAAAATTCAGGTTCAACTGCATTGATATCAAGAGCATCCGAATTAGAGAAATCATCATTTTCTTGAAACATGGACAGGTGTTTGTTATTTAAATTATGGTTTTGATCATGCCCCGATAGACTATTATCAGCGGGAACTTCATCATGTTGCTCTTGCAGGTATTGCTCATTTTTCAAAGATTCATAATTATCCTCGTGACTAACGTCGGCCTCGAAGGTATCACTAACTTTATTGATATCGAGTGATTCGATTGTTTTAGAGATTTCTGATTCTAAATCGATAGCAGGTGAATCTAAAGGATTACCTGAAAAGTCAATTGTTTCAGTATTTTGTTCATTGAAATCAATAACCTCATCTAAGAAATTGTTGTTATTTGATTCGATTGACGTTTGCTCATTGTTTGATAATTCGCCGAGGTCAACAAATTCTGACTGAACTGGACCTTCACTTTCGTCAATAAGAATTACTTCAGTTTGATTCATGAAATTTTTAATATCTAACACTGGTCTTGACGGACCTTCAATATTACCATCTTGAGATATAACAGGCGACTGTTCTTCTTGAGAGTTTACAAAAACATCTGAATGTTGCTCGTGTGAACTCGCCCCTGGGTTGATCTCGTCTATAATATTTAATTTTAAAAATTTATCCGTGCCATTCTCAGAACTGAAAGAATCTTGAAGCAGTACCGTTTCTGGTGAATTAGATTCGACTTGGTTTTCCTCCTTCAAAACAACATCTGAGTCGGCAGAATCAGTTTCCAAAGTATTTGCGTCCATAATCAAACTGATTTCTTGCATCTCTTCAGTTTTCTCAGTCAAGTTAATATCTTTTGTCAGTTCTTTGTTTTCCTCAGCAGTTAATATTTCTGTAAGACTGTTTTTTGATTCGACATATAAATTAGATTGCAACCTATCACCGTTCAAATTAGTCAATGCAGGTTCAACATTTAAAGCGGGCGTTTCCATATAATTATTTAATATGTCTATGGACGAATCATCTTCAAGCTGGTCAAGATCATTATCCTCAACCTCGTCATCATTTGACAATGTTACTTTGCATGAATCTTTGTAGTTTTCCTTATCCGACTCATCGACAATTAAACTGTCATTCTGTTTTGTCAAATCATAGCTTTCCATGTGAGCGTCAATAAGATCAATTAGCTCATAATCATCGTTCTGATTGTCCGCTTGCTCGTTATCGCCTAGATCTTGAGGCTGTTCTTCTATTTCGATTTTTGCTTTGGGCGTGTAGTCAGATGTGCTTAAATCTGTAAACTCTTCCTGTTGCAAGTAATCTGAGTGAGTGAGTGCAGTTTCAGCATTTTGATCCTGCTCCAATGTATCGCCAGTTAGTTGTTGATGTTGATGTTGTTGTTGCGCATCGAGTTCCGATGATTTATTGACATCGACATCCACAAACGAATTGAAGTCGCTATTCGATACATACGACGTATAGCTATCGTCCATTTATCGCCAGATATATTTGATCGATTGTAAAGAAAAGTGTTGGAACCCTTGTACCATCAAGTACTCAATCAGGTAGGATAAGTGACGTAGATGGTTTGTGTTAGCCCCCCGATGCTAACCGCGTGGAAATCAGAAATCCTATTTCTGAGCTGCATTAAACCCATTTAAAAAAAAACAATAACAGTTTGCATGGCTAACAATTGAATATATATAATTAGGCAGTCATGAAATAATTTGACAACTCAGAATAATGTTATTTCACACCGAATCATGATTTATTTGATTTATTAGAATAGAACTATTGACTATGACATTTGGGGAAGATACATAATGTAACAAAAAAAAAAGAAAAATGAAGTGCAAAGGTTAGATAATCTACTCTCGTGCACAATAGAAAAACAATCCATCTATATTCTATGCCGCAACGGTCTCAGACCGTGTCTCGCCTTCCTCTGGTACGGCCTTTGTACTCTCTTCGACTGGTGCTTCACTTTCCCTTTCCGATCCAGCCTTTCCCGCTTCTTTATCTTCAACCGGAGCTGTCGCATCTTCTTTAGTCTCAGCAAATTCTTCTTTACTGACCCCATTGGACTTGACCAGCAATAAATCCTTTAATTTAAGTAATTCATTCTCTAAAGCGTCTATTCTTTGATCCCTAGCTGCCAATTCCTTAGCATTGACCGCTATGATTTCTGAAAACCTATTTTCGTAGCTTTCTAAAACCTTTTTGGCATCTGAAAAATGCGAATGCAATGCCTCGAGTTTCTGCTGAACCACCGATGGGCCCTTAGCTGATGACTTTGTGTCCTCAATTTTAGTGTCCTCAATTTTAACAGGCACAATCACTGTCTCTACCGACTTGGGTTCTTCTGCGTTAAAATCAACCGGCACTGCCGTCTCAACAATGCTTGATGAAACTTCAGGTTCATCATTCCATGAATTCTCTTCGTTAGCAAATGCACTGGAAACCTTGACATCTTCTGTATTGCTAGCTTTTGTCAGTAGGTCATCAACCTTGGAGTTATTCAAAGTGTTCTCCAAGTCCTTATCTTGAGCTTTTGGTTGAACACGAACTTGTTCAGTTTTCACTGGCTCGACAGGCTTGACAGGAGCAGGGTTTGTTTTCACTGGTTCTGGCTTGGCAACAACAGGCTTGGAAACCGGAATCTCACTAGCCACAGCCACAGGTATCTGACCTTCGTATACAGCTTCCAGTGATATAAGCTTGGGAGCCGCATCTTTACCTCCAAACCATTCTGTTGCAGAAATGGCTGGTTCGGCGCTTGGACAATCAGGATAAATATCACTTTGGAAAGTCTCGGCTCTTCGAGGAACGATGAACTGGATAGGCTCGATTAGGGAATCATAAACTGACTTGTAAACACGAACGACTTCATTATCGTGAACCGAAATGCCACGCTTGGGCATAAACGCAATGCCACGCTGAGGCTCGGTTGATTTGTACTCGGAAAGAGGGAAAAGGTCGTCGTTGTCGTATTCGTAGTATCTGATGTTACCATCACCTTTACCAGCCAAATAAAGGATTCTAGTACCGGCATCATAATAAGGAATATTGATACCGGAAGAGGAATCAAGATGAAAAAAATCATTGATTGGGCCCTTGGCGATGTCGGTGGTGTCCCAAATCGCAATTTGTCGATCACTCATTTTGCTGAAACCGGTTGTGGCAACCCTATCAAGTTCTCCAAGCCAGACCACGCGCGAATTTTTTGCACCAGAATGACCAGGACCTTCAGATACGATGGTTTCGGATCTGGGATCCCAGATTCGAATTTTCTTGTCACGCGAAGTGGTTGCGATGAGTGAACCAACGTAATTAAAAGAAAAACTTAAAACAATGTCTTTGTGTTTAAGCGTGGTCTTGGGCTTTCCCGATTCGACATCCCAAAGCTTGACGGTATAATCGCCAGAAGCTGAGGCAAGCACGTTACTGGCGGTCGGGTGAAAGAGCACATGGCCAACTTTGCGAGTATGGCCAGACAGCTTCGAAACAGGATTGACATCAACAATCGGAGAACCTGGTTCGGTATGAAGACTGAAATTCTCTGGCACTCTCCAGATGCCGATTTTGCCGTCATCAGACGCGGAAGCGAGCACGTTATCGTCAAACGGGTTCCAATCGGTATCCAGAACAGTAGCAGTGTGACCACGAAACAAAGGAATCTGATCTGGAACTTTGCCCTTCTCTTCTAACGGAATCACGGCAAACGCACCACCACCAGAAGCATCCCAATTCACGGACAGATATTTGGGATTAACCTTGATGAGATTTGAATCCCAGGCGTTTTTGCTGGCGTTAACCAGTTAATAAAAAACAATTGAATTGACCATGATAACGACAAATCCTACTAACCTGACACGAACATTCTCATAGGAAAGTTCCTTTTTGGCAGGCTGGCCGTAGACGTGCCTGTACTTTGATGAACGAACGAACCTGCCACTACACTCCAAGCGTTAGGAAGCCGCCGCTTGGCTACCAAAAAAAAAAAAAAACAAAAGCCAAGCTACGTACCTCATATTTGAAGAAAGCTAGCAAGCACAACAACGATTATTATAAAATTGGGAACGGAACAAGGCCGTGCAAGAACATAATCGTTGCTGTTGTCGCCGGCCCAGCCACTTAGGTGCATGCACTCAACAGCAGTGCAGATATGCCACATTTGTTCCGCGCACAGCTGGTGCGGTGCGGCTCGGCTTCCCCGCAAAATTATCATCCAATCCCGAATTCGTTTCCAAATTCAAAAAATTTCACAATTCAACAACTAAAACTTACGCATGGGACCTTCCGGCTTTTTTTTCCCCGCGACAAAAGCGATGAGCGCGTCTAGTGCGTCTGTTTTGATTGTTTCGGCAGCTCGCACTGCGGTGGGAAAGTTCAACGGCAGGCTTAAATCAGTCACCGCCACCGAGCTCGGTGCGATAGCTGCCACTGCTGCTATTGATCGAGCAGGTATTGAAAACAAGTCACAAATCTCAGAGCTCTTTTTTGGCCAGGTTTTGCAAGCAAACGTCGGGCAGTCACCAGCCAGGCAAGTGGCCATCAAATCCGGCCTGCCGAGCTCGGTAGACGCGACCACGATAAACAAGGTGTGCTCTTCGGGCCTCAAGTCCATCATATTTGCATCACAAAACATATCGAGCGGCAACGCGCAAGTCATGGTTGCAGGTGGAATGGAAAGCATGTCGAACGCGCCGTATTACATTGCCCGGGGCAGCACGTCATTCGGGCACACGCTAGCTACCGACTCCATCTTACGGGACGGGCTCTGGGATCGTTACAATGACATGCACATGGGACTTTGTGCAGAAAATACCGCCGAAATGCTTAGAATTTCAAAAGAAGCACAGGACAAGTTTGCACTGGAGTCATATCGCAGGGCTCGCAACGCAATAGAATCCGGCGTGTTCAAAACCGAGATTGTGCCGGTTAATGTAAAGACCAAAACCGGTCCGGTCGTGTTTGAAACCGATGAAGAACCAGTGTCGGCCAGTCTCAATCTGGAAAAACTTCCGGGATTGAAATCGGCATTTAAAAAAAATGGCACCGTAACAGCTGGGAACGCGTCTCCGATTAGCGACGGCGCCTCAGCCTTGGTGTTGGCCTCTGAGGATGCATGCAACAAGTACGCATACGCATCTCCCCTGGCCCGGATTGTCGCCTACGCTGATGCTGCTCGCGATCCGATTGATTTTACGATTGCGCCTTCGTTGGCGATTCCCAAGGTGCTCTCAAAAGCTGGTCTTGAACTCGACGACATGTCGTTGATTGAACTCAACGAGGCATTCGCTGTTGTTGCGCTGGCTAACATCGGCCTGCTGGGGCTGGACCTCGACAAGGTCAATGTCAACGGAGGCGCGGTCGCGCTTGGACATGCAATCGGAAGTAGCGGGTCGCGAATCGTGGTGTCGCTCGCTCATGCGCTTCAACCAGGCCAATACGGCCTGGCTGCGATCTGCAACGGCGGCGGAGGTTCGAGCGCACTCATTATCCAGAGACTGTAAATGTAATACCACCCCATATATATAATTACTCCAAACTATAATGGTAAATATATTTATGTCTTACTACGATTCACATTGCACACATGCATGCTATCGAACATTGTTCGATTAGATTTCCATCGCGTTCGGCCGCCCGGCTACGAGCCCCTCACCATCCCGTTCGCCGCTGCGTTTTTTTTCGTTCTTCGAGGACGTTGCGTTGATTGAACCCACAGCTTGCTAAGTTGCCGTTGGTACACGACTCAATTGCATTTTCTCATCAATCAATTGCTGCTTTTTGCCTCTTTTTTTAAAAAAAAATAATTTTTCGATTCGAGCATGAGCGGAGAATACGTTGACTCAGCTCCTCGAGCTGCTGCCGAGGATGACCAGGTTGAGGTCTCGAAATTGGAGATCGGTTGGATCTTTGTGCAGTCTTTTTACACCACCATGAATACCAAGCCATGGCAACTTCATGTGGGTTGCAATTTAAAATGTCAACATTCATTATATTTATGTCTTGTCTAATTTTTTTTTTTTCTTTAGCAATTTTACACCAAGAAGTCTACGCTCATTCATGGAGTGGAAGGCGAAATAGTTCCTCCTTTGTCTGGACAGCAGGTACGTTCTTCGTCTTTTTTTTTTTTTTTTTTTTTTGGGCATCGCCTGGGTTGGAGTTAACTGGATGACATTATAGCAAATTAATAAAAAATTTGAAGAACTCAACTTGCAAGACTGCAAGGTATTCGTCAGCAACGTCGATTCTCAGCCTTCAGCAGACAACGGCGTTATCGTTCAGGTTCTTGGTGAAATGTCAAACCGAGGCGGTCCGTCAAGAAAGTTTGTGGAAACTTTTTTTTTGGCTCCGCAATCCAAGACTTCGTATTACGTATTGAACGACATTTTCCGTTTCTTGAAGGAGGATGTTGACTCTGACTTTGAAGATGAAGTTGCGGCTGAAGATGCCCATTCTCACTATGAAGAGGAGCCTTTGCAGGCTCCCAAGGGCGTGTATGCTGCTACTACTGCTGCTGCTGCTAATGTTGCGACTGGTCAAACTTCATCTTTGAACGAATCTGTCGATAATGTTCAGACTTTTACGCCTGGCCCGGAATCTGTCGAGCAAGACGAGGCCACGATTCAGGAGCACTTTTCGGAAGATCATTTGTTGGGTCAGTCCGAGCAAGAACCTGCGGTTGAGATTGCGGACGAAAGACATGCCGCCGTGCCCGTACACGAGTACGAGTCTCCTGTTGACGAGTCTTCCAATCATACGCCGGTGCACAAGGCGTCATCTACTACTCCAGAAGTTGCATCGATTTCGTCAGACGCCGTTGCCGTGCCTCCATCGCTCGTGACGCCTTCTGGTCCGGTTTCTTGGGCTGCACTCGCTGCAAAGAGTCACGAAAACTTCAAGCCTGCTACGACGGCTGCTCCGGCAAAGGTTTCTAATCTTACTCAATCTCAGCCTGCTTCGTCATTGAGTGCACCCAATCCTTCTGCCAAACCAGCACCAGCACCAGTATCAGCGCCAGCACCAGTATCAGCGCTAGCACCAGTATCAGCTCCAGCAACAGCTCCAGCTCCAGCTGTTGTTCAAGCTGATGAAAAAAAGAGAGACACCTTTTCGGCCTACGTTAAAGGAGTAAATGAGAAGGTTGTTGATCGCGTGCTTAAGGATGCACTATCCAAGTTTGGAAACCTGAAGCATTTTGAAATCTCACGTGCTAAAAATTGCGCGTTTGTAGACTTTGACAGCGCCGCTGCTCTTAAGTCTGCATTAGATACTCACGTACTCGATCTTGGTGATGCTACCGTGTACGTTGAGGAGCGCAAGATCAGAGCTGCTGCCGGAAAAGGAAATAGTAACAACTTTCAACGTAATGGCCAACCCGGCGGACGGAAATCGAGTACTGCTGGCGCTAACGTGATAAATGGCTTAAACAATACTGAAACCAAGGTCCGAAACCGTCAGAATATTGGGAAAAAGAAACAACAGCAACAGCAACAATGATGAAAGAAAGATGTTTGTTTAATTACGCCACATTGATCTAAAGAACGTAATTTAGTTGTGTTGCGTTGATTGTCTGGGGGGGGATATGGAGTTTCAGGAAACGGCTTCCAAAAAACAAAAAAGGATATATATAGACTTACAGGAAAAAGTTGTACCTTGTGTGTGTAACTATTTGCTGCACATATGTATTGGAAAAAGTTGGGATGGAGGAATTGTTGACCGCATAATATGTGAACCTTTGTTTTTATATTTAGTTCTTGCCTATATTAATAATGTATTATACCGTAATGCTACCTTTTTTTTTTTTTTTAATTTTTTTCCAAAAAAACAGGTGATTTTTTACCTAACGTTGCTGGATGACGCCAATATGTTTACAATGCTATTAAAATTACACTTGATGCCTGTTTCGCGCATTTACATAATTTACTACTAGATAAAATGGGGATATCGTAACGTCAAGTAATACATATCCCACCTTCTGATCCGACTTTGAAGGCCTTAGTGCCAAGTGATGGCAGGTTCCATAAAAACACAGTTAGCGCTGTGCTTGCGCTAGACGTTTCCATAAACCCGGCATCTCTGCGGATTATGATAACCGAAATATTGAATGAATCCAGGTGTCAAGATAATGCCTGGATGGCATAGAAGCCGAGTGTGAATGTATAAACGAGATGCGTGATTGTGCTATCCCAAGGACCAATATTCAAGCCTGGCCCCGTTAGGTACCAGCAAGCCATCAGTCATGGTCACAGAATTCACAGAAAAAGTATCCATCCACTTGAGTGCATGCGGAATGACTTTAAACTTGGAGGTTGATAATTGGCACTGCAGCGGATTGCCGGTCCAGACCGAAAATAGCTTAACCTTGTTAGATTGATCTGCCACGGCTAACAACGAGCCATCGTTAGACACGTCAAATCCGTGGCCGAACGTGTGCTGATTAAAGTATCCCTGGTAGGTAATTACCGGCATGGACGATGATGAAGATGATGCAGAATTTGATTTTGCAAAGCGAAGATCGTACATTGATAAAGAGTCATCTAACCCGGCAGTGATGAGAAACAAGTCGTTAACAAGTTTCATCTTTGTGATTGCAGACGCATGAAACAGCGATGGCTGCTGCTGGCGTGCGACGCGGGAGTCAAACACGGTAACGGCGCCATCCCTGGTTCCGGCCAGGTATGCATGAGGTTGAAAAGATTGCAACGCAAACAGGTCGCTTTTGAGCTTGAACGTGCGCAATGGCGGGTGAGAATGGGAATGAGAATTTGAAAGAGAGCAAGGGTAGAGCATGAGACGGCCGGCGCCGCCGATGGCCAGGTGGGTGCCAGGAATGATGGACACGGCAGAGCAATGGGCATGGGTTGGAACGGAAAATTTTTGAATGCGGTACCAAATCGATGAAGACGAGGACGACAAGGGCAATGAAGATGTGGTTGAGGCATTATCGGAAGGAGCGCACACCATTGCGTTAAAGTCATTGTCAGTATAAGCGGTCACGACCCGAAACGAGCCGGATTGAGATATTGACGCCACCTGGCCGCCAAACTCTGCAAACGGGGTCGTGATGTCGAGCTGGTAGGTAGACTCCCGCAGGAACCTTGTGGCATCGTATTCCTTGTAAACCCCATGCACGTTGCCGACCCAAACCATGGGCGACGATGGCGAGGATGGCGATGAAATGTCGATGCAGGTCACGCCGACCATGTCAAGCCGTGCCCTGTGCCAAAGCGTGTTAGTCCTGGCCAGCCGGGCAGCAAATGCGCGAGCCTCGAGCTCGCGGCGGGAACCGGTGGACAAAGACGCAGACAAGGACGCGTGATCGGCCAGCCTGGTGCGCGACGGCATTGACCGACGTGCTAAATGATCATCATGCGTACGATTGCCATAATGGTCTGGCTTGAGCCGCTTGGCGATGCGATCCGGGGTATAGAACGTGCTTGATGACGCACCACCAGCGCTGCCGGAGGGCAGGACCTTGAAATATTTCCGTTTTTCCTCATCTGCAAATGAACATGAACCAAGGTCAGTTTTTAAAAAAAAAAACCATAATAACAATATTAGTAATAATAATAAAAGATTACCGTAGTAATACCCAGGAATCTCGACTGCCACCATCGTTGTGGATCAAAGTCGGTCGTTCACGGTCGTTCACGGTCGTTCACGGGTTTTTGTTTACGTTAACGTGGCGCTAAATATTACTTAAGCATTACCTAATCAAGCCCAAACCCTGGCTACTATTTTTACCCTCATTGTAGTCACGTGATTGCAGCAGCTCCCGAAGCGGCAAAAAGCGCCGCACGGAAGCTTATGCTCGTGTTTTTTTTCACTTTGGCTGCCTCGTTCGCGGCCGCCAAAAAGTCCCGTCGACATTGTCTTCACCACGCTCGCTAACTGCTTTTGTATTGTCCTGTCTTGCATTGTCTTGTCGTCTTGTCGTTGCTGAAAACTGAGTATTTGTGTTCTTTGTTCCAGAATGACCAGAAGAAACTCGTTTGTGGCCTCGACCACCCACGGCTTCCGCGAGCTGGCGCCGCCCATCTCAATCACCCTTGTCGTGCTGTCGCTGGCTTGGTACTGGTCCTCGGCGGTGTCAAACACCTTGTCCAAGGCCATTCTCAACGCGTTTCCGTATCCAGTCACGCTCACGCTGCTGCAGTTTGCCTTCGTCGTGTTCTGGGCATTGCTGCTGTCCGTGGCCACAACTTCATCATCATCACCGCCCCGGTTCGTGGTCGCGCTCGGCCACACCGCAATCGCCAGGCCGACACGCAGGATCGTGCTCACGGTCGCTCCCATGGCCGTGTTTCAGCTGTCCGGCCACATCTTCTCCCACATTGCCACGTCGCGCATCCCGGTCACGCTCGTGCACACCATCAAGGGCCTGTCGCCGCTCTTCACCGTGCTGGCCTACCGGTTCGTGTTTGGCGTGCACTACTCGTTTTTCACCTACCTGTCGCTCGTGCCGTTGTCGCTCGGCGTCGTGCTTGCATGCTCGGTCGAGTTCCACGGTCACCTCGTTGGCATTGTCACCGCCCTTGTCGCCGCCATCATTTTCGTGTCGCAAAACATCTTTTCCAAAAAATTGCTCACGCCTTCGCACTCGTCATCGTCGTCGTACGATTCGGCTGAAAACACCAACCCAGCGATTATTACTACGGAAAAAAAGCTCGACAAGATCAACCTGTTGTGTTACTGCTCCGGCTTGGCCTTCCTCTTCACGTTCCCAATCTGGTTCTATTCTGAGGGCGCAGGCCTGGTCCGGTATTATTTCACCACCGGCACGTTACCAATCGTCGTGTCGGACGAGTCCGGCAACATCGATCCCATCCCGATCCGTACCTTGCTCACTTTTTTTTTTCTCAACGGCACGGTTCATTTCGGGCAAAATTTTTTGGCGTTCCAAATCCTTGGCCTTGTGTCGCCAGTCACGTATTCGATCGCTAGCTTGTTCAAACGCGTGTTTGTGATCGTCGTGGCCATCATTTGGTTTGGCCAAGAACTCACGTCAAGGCAAAATTGGGGTATCGGTCTTACATTTTTCGGCCTGTACTTGTACGACCGTGCTGGCGACGCGTCTCGCACTGAGCGCTTGCAATTCACAAACACAAATTCACCACATTATCATCGGACGTTGCTTCCGATTCACGATCAAGATATCAAGTTGCAAATATCAAATTATTCGAGTAATCACAGCAGCGCTCGCAATTCGAATGAAGCCATTCGCCACTCTGAACTAAGTCTGCGTGAAGACGTTAACGAAAAGCATTTGCTGCATCAGCATTCGTTAGTAAACAATGGCAGCTCAACCATCATAGTGGCATAAACTTAATGGGTGTTTTCTCTTTTATCTCGCATTTGCATTTCGGGTTGGCATATCTTTCTTTTTCTTTCTCTTTCTCTTTTTTTTTTTTTTTTTTTTTTTATTTCTGTAAAGACTACTTGTGATGATGTGCGCGTCGTTTGATGATAGAGTGAATAATTTTTAAACATAGCTTGTCTGGTAATATTTTTTAATGGCGTTAATTTTGTGCTTTTTTTTTTTTTACTATTTCGTGTGTTTGTGTGTGCGCTTGTTTTTTTGTTTTTTTTGTTTTGTTTTTTGTTTTTTTGTTTTTTTGTTGAATTTGTATTGAATAGTTTTTGACAAATAGACAACTATGTGGACTTTATTTTGTTTTCTTATTCTACAACGTATGCATCCAGAGACAACTTAATGTCCCGAGCGATTTGCACAATCACGTCAAACGGCACGTTAACTTTCCACCGAGCCTTGGGATCCAACCTGTCAGCCCGGCCACCTGCCACGTTCCTGCCTGCAGTCATGGCCCGCACGATCAACCGCAACGTGACCAACGTGGCGAACTGGGAATGCACGTCCACCACGGAATCAATCTTTTGTGGCGTGATGCATTGAAATATGGCCAGCATGCGTTCATATTCAAACATGCCTGTGCCCGTGCTTCCGTTTGTTGCCGCTGCTACCGATGATGATGATGACGATGACGGCATCAAACTGCTGGATTTGGCCCCCCGGCGAATAAACCGGGTCCGCTTGCGACTCTCCCTGATTGCCGAAAACATCCGAATGTCATGCTTAGGCTTGACCACGGCTGCCAAAAACGCAGCACAGAGCAAGAATTTGGTGACTTCGGCCACGTCGCCGTCACTGCCACCGCCTTGATTAGAATATTCATTGCTCGTGGCAGCAGCAGCAGCAGCAGTAGTAGTAGTAGTAGTAGTAATAGTTGCTGATGATGTAAGCGGCAGCAGCGAATTTCTAACCATGTCCTCTGACGCCAAAATCGGCTGATTTAACTTGTACAGTTTGACCATGCCGGCATGCGTCGTGTTGATCGGCATGACCGACCGGTTATCGTCATCAACAGCAGTGGTATTATTAGCATGATGAAACAGGACCGGCCGGCAATACCGAGCAAACGATCGCCGTGCCGTCTTTTGCATGGCTCTCAAGTCTGATCCAAACAAGGGGAAAAAAGTGTCCACCATGACTTGCGCGTACGAGTTCCACAACGCCCGCAATTGCGCGTCATCGTCCTTGTCGTGGCGGTTGAAATTGCCAGCATTCGCATGTGATGACGTGACTAGTAAATTTTTGATCGAACCGGGGTCACGCGTCATCATGTTTTTGATTATCGCATGCACGTCAGGTTTGCCATAGGCGGGGAACGCCAGCCGTGGCAACGACGACGTGGGCAAGCTTGCCGAAACTGGCTCGGCTTGCATCACGTAAACAAACGTGAGCCGATTATCGGTCACGAATTCGGACAACTTGATCAATACTTGCAACGCCGGGCCGTGTTCTTCCCTGATGCCATCCAGCACCACGACGCGGCCGGCCCAGTCGTGACCAGCCTGGGCCATGATTTCAGAAAGTTGGATTATCAGGGCAGAAAAATTGTCCACGCGGACGTTTAATCCAGGCTTGTTGTCATGACTGGTGACAATGTCGGCTTGCAATTTAATCACTAATCGTTGTAACAAAACCTTGACCGACAAGCATTCGTCACATGCGATCCATGAATGTGGAATGCCGGCCTTGTTCAAGAACGCGGTCAACACGGTTGTCTTGCCGGTTGATTCTTGGCCGAGCAAGATTAAATTTGCCGGATTGGTTTGCACATTCTTGGAACAAGTGTCAGTAGTACAATAATAAATCAATGTGTTCTAAATTAGATATCAAAAAACATACTTTTGATAAAAACGCGTTCAAAAGTCGGAATTGATGAAACCGAGCCGGATAGGTCAATGTGAGATCATTAAGCTCATCCAGACTCAATGCTGCTGCCATGTCATTCTTAATTGGTTCTAAATTGGGCAAAACGTGGTGGTTGTTGTCTAAACGCCGCCATTTTATATAACCTCACCGCCAAACCTTGAAGTTTTTGTTCTTCCCCGAAAACTTCGTAACCCGGCAGCAACGACAAAATTTAGCCAAACACATTCCCAACCCACAAATCGGCTGGTGTGTAACATTACCCAAAAAAAAAAGAAAAAAATGGCAACTGCTCCAAGCAAGGCTCGCTTGCATCAATTATTACGATTAAGTTGTCAAGTTTTTGAAACCGTGTATAATCCATCAGCGGTTCGGAACGGCAACAAGGTCTTGCGCAAGCAATTGGCCGGTCCCGCGTTGGCAGGTTATTACCCAACCCGACCGCCGAACGCAAGATTTCGAAACGTCAGGACAGCGTTTGAATCTTTTGAATTTTTTGATGAAGATGAGGAACACCGGTTCGAGATGTTGGACGTGTACGTTTTTTTTTATTTTATTTTATTGCGAGCTTTGTACTGATGCTCTCGGTTATAGGAAACGAAGAAGAGGCAAGGGACAAAAGAAAAAGAGTTGTAAGTTGATTAAAAATTTTTGAACTGCATTCTCAATCACGATATTAACACGTTCTACAGCAAAGAAGAAATAAACGTACTTGTATATATAGATAATAACATGCTGTTTAAACCAATATTAATAGATCCAATGAGCATCAGATTTGGCCAAGTGTCGAAATTATTTGCTTATAATCATTCTCATTCAACTATCAACACGAATCGCAAAGAACGAAAACAAAACGGCAAATTTATACAATCAAAAACACTAATACTAATACTAATAATAACTAATCTGATACGCCGAGATCACAAAAACCAAAAAAAAAAAACACAAACCACAAGGCATGGATAAATCAAGGCAAAAAATAAAATTAAATAAACACAATTAGGATTGCCATCCTGCTTTAAAGGGGAAAAAAAAAAATTTATAAACCCCGATCCATATCACTCCCATATATCCCGGTCGAAGCAAAATATAACAATACAAAACATGCGTAGCTCCAAATCAAATCAAACATAAAACTAAAAGAAAAAGCTAGAAAACGAATCATGCTTCTTCAAACTCGTTGCCGAAAGTGTTTTCGCCTGAGTATCTAATTCATCAAAAATTTAAAGCTTTAGCTAATTTTAAACCACCAACTTTTCAAAAAAAAAATTAACTTACGTTATGTATAAAAACCCGTCTTCATCCTTATGCTCTTCATAGATTGAACCCATGAGAGCTGCGGTGGGCGGTAACACGTCATCGACATATATAAATATGGCTTTCTCCGGTGCCAGCCTGATGCGCTTGCGAATCACATACACGAACTGGCCCACGGTCAGATCAGACGGTACGAGGTATTTCTTTTTGTCGATAGTGGCAATATCGCTCTTCTCTACTTTCTCACAGATGACCTTTAGACATGCTCTATGTTAGCGTGGAGAAATCAGTATCGAAGCAGAGGTAATGGCGTTCATACCGGAATGCGGCGCTCATATTTCTGAAGAATACGATCAGCTTCAGCCTTTCTTAACTCTATCACAGATCCGGTTAGCAACCATGTTATGTTGGTAAGTCCTCGACAAATCACCACCCCGCGCGTCATTGCGGCGGCCGTGCGGAGTGCGGAGTGGCCATGATCAACTCACCAAAAGCGTGATCGTCTTTAAACTTTGAACGCATGACGACTGTATAAGAATAATAATAAAAAACGAACAATCAAACAGATCACCGAGGCAAGCAGAGAGCAACGAACAAGATGAACAACAAATGTGATGCGGATGACCACGCGGCGAGGCGGGATGACGATGCTGATAAGCACCAGCGTTGGCGCACTTGTGCCATGCACGTGTTGTTGTGACGTGTATGCTGAGGTCACGTCACCGGCCAAAAGTCAAAACCAGCAATAATGAGCCCACTCGAACAATTGGATTGCATCAGATATAGAACAATAAATACCAGTTCCTGGCTTGCCTTTCTTGTTCCTTTTTTTTTTTCAATTGCTTGTATACATTCAATTGCAATTGACCATTCCATCAATGCTTTGCCGAGGCGTATCTGCTTCCCGAGTTCGTGGCCTGAGCCAGCTGTCCAAGCACCTTGGTAAAAACCAATGAATATTTTTTTAACTTGAGTTAATTTTTTTCTTTTTTTTTTTTTTTTTTTTTTCGCTATAGCTTTGCCTAGGATTTCACCTAGATTTATTCAGTCATCATCACAAGCAAGCACAAATGCGTCCCGGTCTCGGTTGATTGCTGTCGCGGCGTCGGCCGGAGCGGTCGCTCTTGCGGTCAGCTCTGTTTTGATACTTGACGTGAGTTTATAAAAAAAAAATGAAGCTTGTTTTTTTTAAATCATGGGTTGCTTAAATTTGGATTGGTTTAGAATGGCCCCATTAAGAATGACGCGCCAGATCCGACACCGGCGCTGAACGCTGTGCCGGTTACGACGACACCGGTTGATTATGTCCCCACCGGACTCAAAACCGAAGTCGGCCTGCCCCCACTCGGCTCAGTGTATGATATCGTGCCCGGATTGCAAAAAGATTTACCAACCCGGCAAAAAATGGAAATTTTATTAAAGTACTATCAAAACGAGATCGTGGCCGCGATTGAACATGCAGATTCTTCAGGTCGCCAATTCATTCGTGATGAATGGTCTCGAGGTCAGAATGCCGGTGGTGGCATCACTCGTGTCTTCCAAGACGGCCAAGTGTTTGAAAAGGGTGGAGTTAATTTTTCTGCCATTCACGGCAGCTTACCGCCGGCAGCAGTTCAACGCATGAAAGCAAACCACAAGGATTTAAAAGTACCTGAATCAGGTGCGTTACCGTTCTATGCATGCGGATTAAGTTTGGTGATTCACCCCGAGCATTACCTGGCCCCGTCAGTGCACATGAATTACAGATATTTTGAAACCTTGAACGAAGATGGCACAACGCAGGCGTGGTGGTTCGGCGGTGGCCAAGATCTTACCCCCATATACTTCGATAAGCAAGACGCCGTACATTTCCACAAGCTTATCAAGGACGTGTGTGATCATCATGATGCTTCATATTACGGCCGGTTCAAAAAATGGGCTGATGAATATTTCTTTATCCCCTTTCGCGGCGAGGCCAGAGGCATTGGCGGCATTTTTTTCGATGACCTCAATGAAAAAGGCCAAGAAGAAACTTTTCAATTCGTGGCCGATGCCTTGTCCCGGTTTGTGCCATCATACCTGCCGGCCGTGCGCAGAGCTTATGAGCCGTCGACCGAGCCTCGACCGGCCGACCACGAAGGACGGCATTGGCAGGGCATTCGCAGGGGCAGATACACCGAGTTTAACCTTGCTGTCGATCGTGGAACCCAATTTGGTCTGCAAACGCCAGGTTCAAGAATCGAATCAATCTTGATGACATTGCCAAAACAGGCGTCGTGGGAATACAATTACCACCCAAAACCTGGCACACTCGAAGCCAAGACCGCGGATGTGCTTAAGTATCCTCAAGAATATGTGTAAATTATAATTTATATAATAGATATTTAAAATTTAATCAAATAAATGTATTTCTACCATTCTCTATTATTATTCATTACCTCTTGTCCTGTAAGATTGTTAGATTTTTTTTTTCTTTTTTTTTCTTTTCCTCATTATTCATTACCTCCAAAATTTTTCGTTGTCGGTTTAACCAGCTGGCGGGCGAATCTTGTACTTTCTTCACCACAACCACGTTGCTTTGTTGTATTCTTGCGGTTAAGGCATACCAAGCACTCGTCATCAAGGCTAATTCACGTCGAATATTAACTGCTTCTTCAACAGTGATTACATTCTGCTAAAGATTTAAAAAAAAAATCGAAATTTAGATTCTCCAAACTTGGTTTTAAAAAAAAACAAAAAAATACTTGTCCATACCTTGGTTAGGTTTGAATCATGTTCAAACAACTTCAATTTATCATTCTCTGCTTTAATCTTCTTCACAAATTCGTGTGATTTCCGTAATTTTTCACGCTGAGTTTCAACTTTTTTTTGAAGGTCAATCACCCAGCTTTTGAGCTCTGATTCATACCCTCCAAACCCGCCAACACTGCCGCTATTGCCTCCATTATCCACTGACGCGAGTGACATTCGAAGAGTCGTGTTTGCACGACTGACTTCCAATAGTTCCTCATGTGACGACGTAAGTTTTTGATAAATTGATTCTTTTTCTAACAGGGCTTTGTTTAATAACTCGGTTTGATTTTTTGCGTGAGCAGTCAGCGAATCGAAGTCTTTTTGCACGACCGACAACTTGCGAGATGCCGACCTGCGAATTTCAACAAGTTGTTGCTTTTTATCCTTGTCAACCAAGGCGTCTGTACAGGAAAAAAAAAAAACAAGTTAGCATGAGGATTATAAAAATAACACCACCTTGAAAATCAAATACTTGCAGTCTGCTTCTAATGTTGCGTTTTTTTCTGATAAATCATCATATCTTTTTTGTATTGCTTGCATTGACAAAACCGTACGTTTTAACTCGTCATCTTTTTTGCGCACGGCGTCGAGCAAGTTTCGGATTTGCTCCAAATAATCGTTTGCATCTTCATCATCATCATTAATGGTGGCCTGAACATTGATCAGTGAGGCATTCGTCTTTTGATCTTCCAATTCATGATTTAACCTAGAAATTTCAAATTGCAAGTCAGCAATCGTCAGGACCAAGTCCCGATCTTGAGCGTCCTTGATCGTGTCTTGATGTTGGTTGCCGATAAGTCCGCCAGCTTCGGCTTCTTTGCACCGATCTTCAAGTGCTGAAATAATGTCCAAGTCCCTGGCATGGTCGTACTCAAGCACGGAAACCTTGTCATTTAAAAACCCCAACTCGGTCTGCGTACTGGCCAATACCGAATCCGCATCTTTACTCTTGCGCCTGAAAAATTCAACCTCGTTTGCCAACACGTCGACTTGCTTGCGCAATCCAAATATTTGCTGAGTATCCTCATCCAACAAGTTTGCCTTCTCAATCAAGTATGTGTTTTCGTTACGTGCTGCCTGTAATTGCTTGCGAACGTCGTCAAGCACGTCCACTTGGGTCTTATATTTTTCAACCTGGTCAGCAAACTTGCGTAACCGGTTCATCTCATGCTTTGCCTCATCTAACCCGTCCTTGAGTTCATCCACGCGATCCAATTCGTCCTGCATGGCTTCCAACCGGGCCTGCTGATCTCGCAGTCGTTGCTCGGCGCTGGCCAACTTGGCGGTTTTGTCCGCCACCTGGCCTTCCAAATCATGCACGTCCTTTTGCAGATATGCAATCTCAGTTTGGGCCTTGCCGGTTGCCACGTCGAGTGCGACTTTGCTGGACGAGGTTAAACTGGCAATATCTTGCTTTAGGTTGAAGTTCTCAGTCGTGACCGCGGTCACTTGGTCATGCAACGTTGCGTTTTGCAATTGCAAATCCGCAAACGATCGTTCCAAGTCTGATATAGTATGATTGTTGGTTTCGGATTCTTGAATCTCTTGTGGCTTGTTTGCCACTGCCGTGGTCGCCGTCGTTGTGGTGGGTGCTGCCGCTTCATCCTGTTGTGATGCTGGCGTCGATTGAGAAGACTGTGCCAGTAATGACCGCAACTGTGTCTTCGACTCATCATCAACATCAATCCCGCTTAAATATTCCGGCCCGGCTGAGCTGGCGGCAGTAATGAAAACGACTTTGAGTAATTTCGTGACCTGACCAGGTTCGGCATCTTTGGCAATCAAACTCACGTTCGGCACGTCGGCCGGGTCTAATTCGTAGCCTGTAAGTTGCTGAAGATGCGCTTCTAATGCTTTAAACAGCCGCTTCACTTTATAATTTGCCCTATTGTCAGTCTCTTTTGAACCAAAGTATGCAGTTAACGAACCCAAGAGAACGTACATTGTTGAACTCGAGTGATGAACGAAGGCGAAGACTGGCCGTTCGGTGGCGGACCAATTGATGCTTCGCTAAACGCATCGGCGTCGATCGTGTCAAGAATACGAGACACGACCACTCCGTCGGCAAGTTCAGCCAGGTTGTTCACATGAGGGACGTCGGCGAGTTGATTAACCTATTTCCCAGTTGTCAGTCGCCAATTAAAAGCACAAACAAGATTTAAAAAACAAAAATAGTAATTTACCCAGGCAAGCAATGCAGCATCGAGGTCAGTCGACATGGCCATGACCGCAATGCGTCCCAAGTAATGACTGGCAAGTGAGCAACTTTACGCTTTTGATGGAGTTCGCCAGCACAAAAAACCCTTGGGTTTTGTGCCGCGTATCTGACGATATCAATTACAGAGTTCACATCAACAGATGTATAATTAATATTTATGTATTGAACAAAAACAATTAAAACAAACCCAGCCAAACAAAGCAATGCCTCCAAAACCCCGATTCTCACGCCCATCCAGACCATGACCAATAAACAGTCCTTCTCAGTATATGTATATCACCCTCCCCAGTAAAATAAGATGTTCACTCGTCTTTGATAGCTTTAATTTGGAATTAGTCAGGCATGAACTTCCTACTCAACACTTTCCACATCATAAATACATACTAATCTCTTGATCCTCTTCCACCGTGAATGGGAACGCAATGTTTTGCGTCTCGGCCTTGAACGCGGCAATCACGCCTTTGGACGCAATGCCATCAGGAATCGACACCGAGAAGCCCCTAAAAACAGTACACCCGAATTAGACCGTTTTCTTGCCCCACTTGAAATTTCTTACTTCAGTACGGTATTATATTCATGCGTGATCTGACCTCCAAGTTCCTTAATTTTCGAAATCGCATTCTCGACCACGCTTGATTTGGATCCAATCAGCCAACCAACTTGTTTCGCAAACAACCAAAAAAAAAAAACTTACGAATCTGGAGTATCCTTGCCCTTAGTAAACGTGACAATGTAAGACTTCCACGCCGAATTCGCACCAGCGGTTTCGGATCGACCAGAACCAGAACCAGAACCAGGACCAGCGGCGGCGGTGGTGGTTGTGTGCACCACAACCGACTCACCGCTCGGCTTTGCCACGTATGCGTACGACAACAGTGCGATCAGCGCAATAACAAGAATAGAAACAGCCGTGTATGTTCTCATAATGATTCGGATTATATTATACCCAGTTACAAAGCCTGAAAAGTAACAAACAAAATTGCAATAAATAAAGCACTTCCGCAATCCTGAGCTGACCTTTCCAAGCAACAGGCCGAAATCGTCATGCGCCACTTGTGGCGGTGCACTCGTCCAATTTCTTCGCCATCGTGATTTATTATACATATTTCGACAAAATACTCATTTTTTCTGTAACTTGTCATGGCAGACAAGGACAGATTTTACGGCAGGCATGTTTAATCCAACTGTTTTTTGGTTTATTGTTAATGTTACTTATTGTTTTTCTAACTGATCAAGCAGGCCATACCGCTCCGCATACGGCGACTACGACGACGACGATGGCCATGACGACGACCGGCGCGAGTTCTCTCGTGATTACTACTCCCGGCCGTCCTCGCACCGGTCACCTTATGATGATGGTTATTACCATGAACATCGTCGTCGTCTGCCTCCTCCGCCACTAAACCATGATACCCGTGAACGTAATTCATGGCATCCTTCCTGGCCGCCTCCTCCTGCATCGACATCGTCTTCCTCAATTTCCCGCGGGCCCTCCCCGCCGCCATCGCAACATCATCATCATAATCATCATAATTCGTCATCTCGGTGGCGGGCTTCGCCTGGTGGGAACAACAGCGCCAGTGGCGGCGGCGGGCTTCCACCACTTCTCCGTCCGCGAAGTCCGTATTACGATCGGTATTACGACCGTGGCCAACCACCACCACCTTCACAGCATGGACCATCACCAACGGCACCGCTCCCATTAGGCCGGTACTCATCCCGGCGAGCTCGGTCGCCAAGTTCGAGTGTCGGCTCTCGCGGTGGCAGCCCACCACCGTCAAGATTGTCTCATCGGCGGTCGCGGTCGCGGTCGCGGTCGCCCGGGCCTGCCCACGCGGGCCTGCCGCCCGCTCCCGGTGGTTACTACAGCGACAGGCGACCACCCCCTGGTGTGTATCACCGCCCGCGGTCACGTTCGCGATCGCCTGGCAGTCCGCGCAGGTACTCGCCTCCTCGCTACGCCCGTGACTATCCATCTGACGTGCCTGGCAGCGCCTATCACGTTGACAGTCACAATCAATACCCTCCTCAGTCGAGTTATCAACACACTCCCGCAAGCAGTAACAGTAACCCTAATCTACCTCCTGTGCCTCGTCATGCGGCAGAACCGGCCCGCACGCCATCGTCATCGATCGGCACTGACTCACGGTCGGTATCGTCCGGCGCTTCCACGCCGGTGCAATCTCGCGGACCGCCTTCTTCTACCTCAACATACTATGGTCGAACTCAGCAAGCAGCAATAGCGACACCAAACGGGCCGGCACCACCACTTGGACCACGGGCGTATTCCACCCCCACGCATTACCAGCCCGGCTTATCATCAAACCCACTACGGACTGCATCTTCACTGGGTAGTGCCTCTGCTGCTGCTGCTGCCGCCGCCACACCATCTTCGCAACCATTGAATATCAACAGTAATACTAATACCATCAACAATGCGCCGACTGCACCCAAGGCCATGATTGGTGCCGGCACGTCGACACCAGTCCAACCACTCTACCGGTCTGCGTTTTCGCAACCGCATTTTGGCCGGAGGTCAACGATTATTCCATCATCACCGGTCACAACGGCGTCGATTCCGGTACCGCTGGCAGCAGCTTATGGGAAGTTACTCCCGTCTCCTTTTCCCGAGGCTGATAAGGAATTGGCCAGGCTGCGAACGGAATATGCCAGACTGGATTCAGATGATAGGATTGTGCAGGATAAGAAAAGAGTTGGCCTGGCAGCGTGGGACTACTTATCCAGGGAAGCCCAGCGGGAATCGTTCCGGGTTGAAGTTTCTGAGCAACATTTGGAGGCTATTGGTTATTGAGTTGGTGTTTTTAGGTTTTTACTATATACATGTATATATTTTATATAGCGGTCTTTTTTTTTTTAAAAGTCTATATGATCCTCTGACATTCAATCTGTTGATTTTCTACATCTTGACTTAATGCGCAAAAGAAGTCCTGCCGATTTGATTGTTGGTAAACTCGTTATATGGAAGCAAGCCAAAACTAACTCACCATTTTTTGCATCTGCTCCAGGATCTTTGCAGTCGGGATAGTTAGGTCCAAGCATCTATACCCAAATTTGATCAGCCCGTTGCATTAGTATTATCCATATGCATACAAATACATACTTCTGATTATTTTTAATGCGTCTACACAATTTTGTCTGCCGAGCTTGCCTATTAATTTTTATTTAGTTTAAAAGTCTAAAAGTTAAACCCCCCCCACCGATTGTTTTCTGAAAACACAAAATACCAATAATAATTTATCGTTCTTCTAACTTTTTTTTTTTTTTTTCAATTTCCACTTACCCTGTAAAGAAATACGTGGCGTTCGGTTCCTGCTTGACGAATCCATTAATCTGGTCAACTTCTAATGACGGTTTCAATTTCGTTGTGCTCTCAATTGTTGAATCATCACGACGTTGTTCACCAATGCCAAACATTATAACATAAAATCTGTATTTTTTTTTTTTTTTTTTTGGTTTTGGTTTTGGTTCTTGTTAATTGGATTTATGTTATTTTTTAATTTTTATTTTTTAAATTCGTAGAAAAGAAAATAAATAAAAAAGAATAGGAAAAGCAATGGCACGGTTTTTGCAGATCTTAAATTACTTGTAAAGTCGGCAGCCGCACCAAGTGACGTCACTTTGCGATGACTTGTACTTTTGAAGTTTTATTTACACAAACAAAGTACTGTGGTTTTGTTCAATAACTTGAATGTTCAAGTGTTTTTTTTTGACGAAAATGACTATTGCCTTAAACACTTCAAAAACTAATCCAGGGATGATGCTCGTACCCATTGCTGTAATTCCAACAAGGCCAACTGAGAACGTTTCATCGGAGCCTTCTCGCGTCAGTTGGTTGGTACGGCCACCAAGCCAATGTCGTAGTCGGAAAGTTAGAGTTATGGCCTCCAACTAGTCATTCAGGCGAGTACTCCCAAGCTACGACGTGGGACCTGGAGCAAATGGCATTGGACCATCGCCACAAAAGCATGCGCGCGATGCAGCTCAACAGGAACAACGCATTGCCTGGCAAGCACTAACTAATCAACAACATTATTGCTGCCAAAGCATACTCTTCATGTATTCCATAACATTCTTCGCACCACGAGGGCAGACCAATACAACACCTTTCTGTCCTCCTCACAGGGTTCAATGCCACACCATCAAATGCTGACTCCGGCACTACAAACCGCCATGAGAGGACACACACACAGATGGCAAAATAAAAGTGAATACTTTTCGACATGCTCTCCTTAGGAAAGTACCATAAAGTCCTATCGATATTATTCCCGAACCTTTGACTGATGACGCCAATTTGGCCAGCTTTGACTGCTGAAGAAGCGCGAAAGGCGATCCAAGGTATTCCTCCAAATCAAAGTCCCCCGCATTAGATGGGTATCCCAGGACTGGTGATCAATCAAACTGCAAAAAAATCAAGCTTTTTGGATACGGCTATTTTTGTTGCTTCAATGGTGCATTCGACAATGTTGACCATCGCACCCTTCTCGAAGGTCGGGGTCGAGGTCGGCTAAGCAACTTTGCAGAGCAACAGGCTCCTTGATAGACGCAACGTTCGTAAAATTAAATAAGTTAGAAACGGAGCCCCTGGTACCACCCAAGATAATCGAATTAGCGGATGGACATCGGGTAAAGGCAGACAGGAAGATCTCGGCACGAGTCAGTGTTGCTGGAAGGAACAAGAGATCGAATTGATTGTGACGAGGTTACATCATTCGGAAGTTAAGTTGGGTCTAACATGGTTGGAAAAGTATAATCCAATCATCAACTGGAATGAAAGATCAATCACTTGGTTGATGAGTGTGACGGAACATTTCAACAAGGTCCAATACAGAGACTGGTATCAAGTGGACTTGCATAAGATTGAGTTTGCGGAGAGATGTATTGTGGCTAAGGTGGGCCAACGTTGGGCCAACGTTGGGCCTCATTTAAGAACAGCCAGTGCAGCTTAAACCCTGATTGAGAGTCTACGTTCCAGGAGTTTTAGAACGAATTAGAAGAGCATTTGTGCATCGCTTGTGACCGCAACTTCAACATCTTCACATTTTTGCGGAAGACGGAGAAAGCCCAGAAGTAACCAGTTTGAACGCAATGTTAGACCCTGGAAAGACTGCAATAAATCAAGAAAAGGAAGTACCCATAGATACCCCAGGGTTTTATGAAGATTTGAAAGAAGCGTTTTGCCCCCACGACGAAGTTATGACCATAAGATCGAACTGTCACAGAACGCCACATTACCGAAGTCACGGATTTATCCTTTAGCCCTGCCTAGGCTAAGAATACTAAAAGAATATATCGACAAAAATCTGAAGAAGGGCTTTACCTGCAGATCACAGTCACCTGCCAGCTCGGCACTGTTATTTGTGCCAAAGAAGGATGGAAGTCACCGTCCTGTAATTGATTATCGCGGTTTGAGCGCGATCACTACCAAGAATGCCTACCCGCACCCATTGATCAGTGAGTTGTTGAACCGAGTTCCAGCCGCCAAGATATTTGGCAGGTTGGACTTACGAGGTGCATGTAACTTGGTGAGAATTGCGGAAGGTGACGAGTATCGAGTTATGCCATGAGGGCTAGTGAACGCACCAGCCACTTTCCAAGCCCTAATCAACAAAGTCTTACACGAATTTTTGGACGTGTGTGCCATTGTTTATCTCGACGATATTTTGATCTTCTCCGAGTCTGAGAGAGATCACATCGCTCACGTGCGCGCAATTTTGAGACGCCTGATTGATAATGGCTTATATGTCAAAGGTGAAAAGAGTGAATTTCATATTTCGCGCACCGACTTCCTGGGCTTTTCGCTATCCGATGAGGGTGTGTTAATGAATGATGACAAAGTTGAAGCGATTCATCAATGGCAAGCACCGAAAACCAAAAAGGGTTTACAACGATTTCTAGGTTTTGCCAATTATTACCGGCAATTTATCCCAAAGTACGTCTACTTCACACAACTAATGTCGAAGCAATTGAAGTAGGATGCCCCCTTTACATGGTCTGAGGAGATTGAGAACGCTTTTCAAACTCTAAAAAAGTGTTTTGTATCGGTACCCATCTTATGACATTTTGATTTTTCGCTGGAGACAATCATTGAGTGGACGCCAATTACGCTGGTCAGAAGAGTTGGGAATGTACCCTTTTAAGATGACATATCAAAAAGGGCTGAATAATGTGCAAGCGGATGCTTTATGACGAACTGATGACTCGATATCCCAAAACACATCGATCGGAAGCTACTCTAGTGTCACAACCATTCGAGGTGCTGAATATTTTAAACACCCAACCGACACAGCTCATTGTGTGCAAATACGGATTTCCACGACGAAATCCGTCAAAAGATGACCACAGACGAAACCTACCAAGGGCTATTACATTATTTTTCCAACCCCCAGACCGAACCTCCCTCGGAATTCAATAGGGAGATCGAACATTATAGTTGTATTGATGGTTTTCTTTACTATGATGGTCGGCTAGTCATTCCAAAAGATAAGCAATTGTTAACCGATATCTTATGTCAGTACCACGATCACGAGTCAGTTGGCCACCCTGGTCAAGCGCGTACTTTTGAACTACTCAGTCGTCATTATTTCTGGACCGGTATGCGCAAATTTGACAATCGTTATGTACGCAGTTGTGCGGTATGCCAACGCACGAAGATTTCTCGCCGTCTACCGTATGGGCTTTACTCTTACCAGTCCCAGAGAAACCTTGGGTATCGCTTTCTATGGATTTCATCACGGACCTGCGAATATCAGATGGCTTCGATTCAATCCTGGTAGTGGTGTATCGACTTACCAAGATAGCTCATTTCATCCCTGTTAATAAATCGATAACGGCCCCTGATCTGGCGGATGTGTTTATCGCCAATATTTTCTGCTACCATGGCGCTCCGCAGGATATCGTGTTTGACCGTGGCTCAGTGTTTTTATCTCGCTTTTGGAAAGCGTTTACCGAAAGTCTGAAGATTAAGAGCAAGTATTCTACGGCATACCAAAACAGATGGACAGACAGAGAGGGTGAATCAAGCTGTGGAACAGTTTATCCGCATTTACATGACCCGCCAACAACATGATTGGGTATCATTATTACCGCTGGCTGAATTTAGTTATAATAATGCCAGAAATGCCACCACGAGCCAGACTCCGTTTTATTCCAATTTTGGTTATCATCCCAGTTGGCAATTTGACGTACCGACTGCTATCGCTGCAATCACCAATGGCGCTGACCGTTTACAACATTTGGAGACAGTACAAAGGGACATTCAATCATTCATGCACCGCGCTCAGGCTGCCTACACACCTTTTTACAACCAGCATCACCAAGAACACTCTTTCCATGTCGGTGATCTTGTCTTAACCGGAAAAACTTGACCACTCATCGCCCTACGGCCCAAGTTTGATGACCGCTACATTGGTCCTTTCACGATTATTGAGCAGATTGACCCTGTTGCCTTTCGACTTGATCTACCTGATACTCCACAGAGGTGGAGTCTGAGCTGCCGCAAATATCTAGTTAGTATATAGTATAAAGAGAGGTGTAGGAAGTTGTTGCCTTTCGCACCACCGCCGTTGAAGTACTCCATGCCGAACTGGGAATCATGCTAATCCGTCACCGCAGTTGAACTAATCACAGCTCTACAAACGGCTCATCAAGTCCACCACAAGCGAGCAGAATCCGGTTAGATCTCTCACACAAATTTATCACTCAAACTACTGTGCCATCGTATAATCTCAAGTCTACTTTGCGTGAGGTTGTAGAGAATCTGGTTTTTTTTTTTTTTTTTTTTTTTTTTTTTTTTTTGAGCTTCAGTAAAGGGAGAATGGAGCAAAACAGCTTAGATTTGGTAATCAAATTTGTTTTGAGATAATTACTTATTATTGTGCCTAAAATTCTATATTAATTCAACTGCAAAAAAATAATGTATGTCGTTACTTAAAATATCTGCAACATATTTTTTTTTGTATAATGATGTTAACAATTCATAAGGTGTAATATTGCCAGTGGGTAAATTCATTGAACCTCCTTATACATTTTATTTTTTCCTACTTTATGTGTAGTCAATCCTAATCGTGCGCAGCCAAATAGTGTCACAAGTGGTGTATTATTGGTAGTATATTACATAGGCCAGCTATGTCAGTTAAATAATAGAAAGAAAGGACAAAAAATACATAATCATAAAATCTCTATAAAGAACGAAATCGAGATATAAAAAAGTCAACAAAAAAGAGAAGAGAAAATAGAGAGAAGAGTAGAAGCAAAGCCAGGTGTAAATGTTTTAGTGTTGTCATTTACCACGTCGCAAACAAAAAAAAAAAAAAAAAAAAAAAAAATCAGGCATCTCAAGATAGAATGATAATTTTGCCGAATATAAGAAGGCTTCGTTTAATGTCCACCAACTGGCTTCTCACCTGTCAGTTTTGCAACAAATTCTTTGGCCAAGTCACCTAATCCGACCATGCACACGGTTTGCCATACGCCAAGACCAATTCGAGGAGTCACGCCTCTAAATAGACCCTTGACACCATTCTGAGAATAAATATACTTGAGCGTTTTGGACACGGTCAAGTTCTTGGGCCGGTTAGGATCCTCAGTCTTGCTCTGCATCTCAATCCGCACGACTTCGATCGGCTGGTTCCAAGCAGACAAGCCACCACCAAATGTGGATGCGATAATTTTCTCAAACGCGCTCAGCGGCGCGTCCTCTGACTTTCCAGTAGCTTGCCTGATCACGTTTTCAGACAGTCGAGACAGGCCAAACCTGCTGGCCCAATTCGTGCACTGCCGGATCGCGACCGCGTTCACGCCCTTGTTGATGCCTCTGATGCCTTCACGCTTATAGATATCCTTGAACACGGTAAAAGTTGATGGCGGCTTGATGCCACCGGCAGCCTGCTTCTGACGAGTGATCTCGACCGTCTTCATACATGTGCAAAATCCAACAGTTAGGTATGCTTGTGCGAGGCCACCGAAAAAGCCACCAGTGATGCCGGCCAAAAAGTTGTTGGCTCCGAAACTGACGGTCCGGTATTCGACTTCGCTAGAAACAAACAGTAACACGGCACCTTTAGTTGAGGCTTCAATCCATGCCTAAAAATGCAGAAATTTAGTAACAGTATTTAATTAGCAGTTAGCAAATCCGAAAACTTTTTTTTTTTCAAATCCAATTAGCAATTCTGACGGACACATGAACCCGATCCGGATAAATTAAAAAAAGAAAGGCGAAAAAGAAAGACGAAAAAGCACGAAAAAAAAGCGGGCCTATTTTCCGACAAACCGATTGAGCCATTAAATTTAAGTACGATAATTACTAATACGGTATTCTTTGATGAAATGATGATCATTGGAATGAGTGAAAAAGGGACAAAAAAACATGGCCCGTGCACGAAACTTGACAGTGATCCGAAAGACGTGCCCGTGAACAATCATCGACAAAATTTGAACCTGCTGAACTGGTTCGGCATGAAAGAAATTGACAATTGAAATAAACCACAGAACCGTTAAAGGCACATGTAAAAGTCGTGGCATTTGAAAAAAAAAAAAAAAAAAAATTGTTGGACTTACCCATGGAATCAAACCCTGATAGAAACCAAACACGCCTCCACGGGACCAGATTCGGGAAATGGCACCTTTGAATGAATCGCCTCTGTTGGCAGCCATAGTAGTCTAAAAAATTATTAGTTTATGTTGAGGTAAATTAATGCCGTAAACCAGCCTCACAATGAGCAGGATCGAATCATACTTTAGTGACTTCTAACGGTTGTCCGAGAGTGGTAACCCTGTAATAAAAAGAAAAAAAAACCCAAGTTAGAAAGTTCAAATGTGGAATGTGTTCAGAATGGGGGGAAAAACATACTCGAACAGGTTAAGGCCAGCACCGAGCAAGATGTTTGACCATGAGATTGGTTTTTTCTTGATCTCAGGCTTGGATAGAACTGAAGTTGTGGAAGCCATGGTAGATTTTTCAATGTCAAAAGAAGAAGAAAAAGAAAAGAGGTGATGCGATAAACAATCTTATGATGGCCACGAGAATAAAAGGGTAAGGCACAGCACAGCACAGCACTCAAGAAGCGTCTTAAGTCCGGAATGAAAAACAGCAGGAGCAAGCGCCAAATATACTTGAACACACAGCACGAAACCAAGCAAGTGAAGGAAGGTCGAGGCACAGAAGCTTTGATTCCGGAAGCATGAACGGGTCGCGGACGTGGCTCTTATACAAAAGTCGTGCGCGAGGGTGCGGCGACTGGCATAAGTGCACCAGCGCGGGTACGATTATGCTGCCTTCATTCCGGACTGAGCACTACGCGGGCAAAGGCGGGGTGACCCCCCAAACTGGGCCAAACTGGGCCCCGTGACGACATGTTCGCAGGCTACGCAATGACAATGCAACCAGATTTATTTATTCCACGGCGTCCAAGCCGCCGTTCCTAACCAGGTACTCCAGCAGGTCCACCTTCGTGACAATGTGCGTGGGCCGGGCCTGCACTTCTCCCGTAGTCGTGACCACTGCCGCTGAATGAAATTCGAAAAACGTAGTCATGGAGCTGAGCGGCGTGTCGGCAGTAAACACGCCGAAATGGTCGTCGCCGCTTGTTCTGGCATCCGACGTTGGCTGGTGCTGCTGGTGCTGCTGCTGGTCGGGCACGAAAAAGTGCGTCGCGTCCCGGACTACCGAAGTCGTTCGTACCCGCCTCGATCCCATGCGTGAAAATATCTCTCCCAACGTCACGATGCCTACCAACAAGCCGTTGTCATCGTCCACCACAGGTAGCTGGTCGTACCCGTTATTCTTCATAACCTGAATAGCCTTCTGCACCGACTCGCCTGCACCGATGGCGATGACCGGCTTCAGGGACAGGTCGGCAATGGTCGCGTCCTTAAACTTCTTGCCGTTGTCCACCACGGTCGAGTCCTGCTGGAACCCATTGTCCCGCATCCACTCATCCGACACAAACTTTGTCAAATACGACCGGATGCTGTCCGGAAACACCACGACGACGGTCTCATTAGCATCCAGGTCGCGCGCGTATTTTAGCACGCTTGCCAGGGCAGATCCAGAGCTACCGCCGCACAAAATGCCTTCTTCCGCAATCAGCCTGCGCGACAAATGAAACGCTTCCGCGTCGTCGGTCTTAATCCACCGGTCCACCAAGCTTCGATCAAGCACTTCTGGCACAAAGTCATAGCCAATGCCTTCTATTTTATATGACTGCAACGGCGGGTTCAGTGATTCTGGCAAGGCTAGGATCGATCCGATCGGGTCCACGCCAATGATTTTCACGTTGGCATTATGTTTCTTCAATGCTCGAGCAATCCCCGTCACCGTGCCACCCGTACCGGCACCCACAACCACGGCGGTGACCTGCCCCGCAGTCTGTTCCCAAATTTCCTGGCCAGTGCCTAACTCATGCGCCAGCGGATTATTCACGTTTTCATACTGATTCAAAATAGCCGAGTTGGGTATCTCGCGCTCCAGCCTTCTTGCCACAGAGATGTAACTTTGTGGCGAATCCCAGGCGGCCTCAGTCGGCGTTCTAATAATCTCCGCCCCCAGTGCTTTCAACACGAGCACCTTCTCCTGAGACATTTTTTCTGGCATCGTGATAATAACCTTGTACCCTTTAACCGCACCCACAAGCGCCAGGCCAATCCCTGTGTTGCCTGACGTGGGCTCGATCAACGTATACCCGGGCTTGATCCGGCCCGATTTCTCTGCGTCTTCAATCATGCGCAGTGCGATCCGATCCTTGACTGATCCGCCGGCATTGAAATATTCAAGCTTGGCAACTTGTATGGACAATCAGAATAATTAACCCAAGTTATATTTAAAAGTACAATAAATGTGGCGGAACTTACGAATGGTGGCCTTGATGCCATGTGCTTGCGGAATCCGGTTCAGCCTAACAAGCGGCGTCTTGCCGATATGTTGCAGGATCGAGTCTTGAAGTGGAGGTGTAGCAAGCGTGGTCATGATAAATAACAAAAGAGGTAACAAGAAGTGTAATAGTTAAATCAGTAACAAAAGATGAGCTTGAAATTAAAAGGTGTGGGCATACGGTTTTACATAAAATAGATGGATGATGCGACATCATCACAGGCAACAAAAGGAACCAGGTCCAGGGACGCGCTATGCCAAATCCGGCAGCTGAGCTGCCATATTCGGTTTAGTCATAATTCTCCGCCATTAACCGATAGAGCACAATGTATATAACAATCATATAAAAGCGAAAAAATATAAACGGTTTTTTTTTTTTTTCATGTTATATTTCTATATTAACATGTCGTTTGTCTATGGCTTGCAACGTCCAGTGAAGCGTGGGTACAGTGAACAGTCACGAACCGTGAACCGGTCACAGAGCCAGGCCAGGATACGCTCAGTACCTAAACCGTATCCACCATGCGGGCATGTGCCGTACTTGCGCTGATCAGAATACCAGTAGTATGGCTCTGGATCAATGTTCTCCCGCTTGAAGCCAGCCACTAGCTCGGCCTCATCAAAAATACGCATGCTGCCCCCGACAATCTCGCCCACGTTAGGCATCAGCACGTCGACGGACTCGGTCACTCGACGGTCGTTAGCACACTTCTGCATATAAAATGACTTGATTTCGACCGGGAACCGGGTCAGCAAAATTGGCTCGCCAATGTCGTCCGTCATCTTGCGTTCAGCCGCTTCGGCAATGTCGTCGCCGAATTTGAACTTCTCTCCATCCTCGTTCGGCACGTTGTGTTCGTTCAACCATTCCAGTGCGGATTCATACGTCATGCGTCTGAACGGCAGCGTCGGTGCTACAAATCCGGGGTTGAGCTTGTGAAGAATCTCAGCAATTTCCTTGTCTTCAAACACGTACTCGATCGTTTTGGTGATCAAAGTCTCGATGTGAGTCAGCAAGTCGTCGAACGACAGAAACGCGAGCTCGGCTTCGACGTGAGTATATTCGGACAAGTGCCGCCTGGTGTGAGAGCGTTCGGCTCGGAAAGACTCCTGCACGCAAAACACGTCGCCGAGAGCGGGCAGGCAAGTCTCGAGATAGAGCTGGGAGGATTGGGTCAGGAACGCATCCTCGCCGTAGTACTTGAGTGCAAACAATGTGCTGCCACCTTCAACCTGGGTCTGAACCATACAGGGTGGAGTGACCTCGGTGATTCCAAATTCTTCATACACACGTCTAAAACTGCGCAGCAGGGCGGCGCGGACTTTGAAGATGCCGGCAAACGTCTCGCCGCGGAGAACGAGATGACGATTGTCAAGTAGCAGTGATAAATCAGCACCTTCCTGGACCTTGTTAGAAATGGCGTTGTCTCCACCAGGTGCGAGGCCAAACACGTCATAATAATCCACCACTAGCTCGTGATTGCCCGGGGCAATCTTGCCCTCAGGCAGGGGATGAATGATACCGTAAATCACAACCGTAGACTCCAATGTGAGCGTAAGCGTGGAGTAAGCATTCGCCAGGTCGCCCGACAAAATGCACTGAATAAATCCGGAGCCGTCTCTGAGGACGAGGAAGGCAAGCCCCTTTTGGACTCGGAGACGATGCACCCAGCCGCTAACCTTAACCCTGATCTCTCTGTTTGCAGTGGCCTGCCTAATCTTAATCGATTTCGCTGCAGGGAGGGATGGGTCATTACGAATGACAATTTTCTTAGCCTCTTCAAGCTTGCGGGCATCGTCGGCCTCTTTCTTGACCCTGAGCTCCTCAGCGGCCTTTATTTTCTTTGCTAAACCTTCAGCTCCCTTCTTTGCCTTTTTCAAAGCGGATGCGGTAATTGGTGCAAACGGTGAATCTTCTGCCCGCTTGAGATAGTAGGCAGGAGCAGCGGGGAAAGCATACAGCGCAAATGCGGCAGTCTTGACTGGAGACTCGGCCGACGAACCAGCAGTTTGGGTATCAACGCCGACCTTTTCGTCAACAAAAATAGTCCCAGCAGGAGGAGGCGGAATGTCGTCGTCAAGAGAAAGTTTTTCAATTGAAGTCATGAGGAGGGGGGCTGATGATGATTGAAAATAAATTTTTTTATGGTGTGGTGAATGAGCAGAGATAGTGAATCATTTTAATGATTTGAGGATAAATATTTATTGTGACTCGGCGTGTGACCGGGATGTGACTTGACCGGGGCGGAATTGCGGCTTCATTTGTTATGGGACTCTGGATGAGAGATGCATATCTACGCATTCCGCCACCATTGACGGGCGGGCAAAATCAAGCCATGAAAAGACTGTATACCAAGCCAAGGACACACTGGCATGAACCCCGTGGAGCAATACAACCGTAAATGTTAAGCCGATTTGTATAAGTAAGCCAGGCGAATGACCTGCTTGAAATTTGATTAGTGAGGCGTCCGTCCAGGCCAGGAATTTAGTAGTTACATAACTAGCTCAGGGGCCGTGCGGACATGTACGCACATGTGCCTAGGCATACGTACGATGCGCTTTGTTTCCCAGTGAGCACGAGGAGCAATCAATTTGTGTTATAGTGGAATATCGAGCCCTCGGAGTCCCCT
This sequence comes from Lipomyces japonicus, assembly GCF_038497905.1. Classification (NCBI taxonomy): domain Eukaryota; kingdom Fungi; phylum Ascomycota; class Lipomycetes; order Lipomycetales; family Lipomycetaceae; genus Lipomyces; species Lipomyces japonicus. Next base: position 165,893 of record NW_027117820.1, on the reverse strand, counting down.
TTTATTTTTCAGCTCACACACTTCCATCTTCTGCAAGGGCCTTTTCGCTCGCTCTTTTTTTTTTTGGTTGGGTTTCTTTTTCTTTATTCTCTTGCTTTAACTAGTGCCTTTTTTTTTTAAAAAAAAGTCGGTTCTTGCCCAAGTGACTTCCGTAACAAAGTCGCCGCAAGCCCCTACCGGCCGCAGCTTTCCCCTTCTCCGCAGCTCCTTCGTTCATCCGGATAGAGCCATCGAACTGTTGTCGTTGCAACTCAATTAGTCTACACGACACTGATTTTTGCTTTAACTCGGATAGTTTCACTTTTTTGGCCCTTCTTAGTTCTGCTTCCTCACTTCCGACGGTCGCATTTATCTTCCAGCCACGGTCCTAAACGACCGGCCCAGTACGTTCCGGTTCCTCGCGTTTCCAGTGTCCAAACGTATGTATTCAATCAACTCAATTGGTCATTCGGTGAATTGTTTCTTTCTTTTTTTTTTGGGAACATTGCTAACTTCATTGCAAATAGGCTACTTTATTTCCTTTCTTTCCCTGCCACGCGCCGCTAGATGAGCAGCGACACCCTGGTGCAACTGTCTAACTCTTTCAAAGCGCCTAGTGTCCATCGCAACAAGCAAGGCCGTGCACATCCTGACATCGCCCACTTTCGACCTAATATGAAACGTACCAAGGTCACAAGTAGCAGCAATAACAATAACAACACTAATACTAATACATCGAGCTCAACATCCAGCACGACCGGACCAATTGAATTATCATCATCTACCTCTTCATTTGGCATCGCTTCCCGCTCTGCCAGCAGTACTTTGCCCTCCGGCATGGTTTCCCCCGTTTCACAGTACGACTTGCAATTCTCGTCTCTCCTTCCTAGCCAGCTCCTTCTCGGCTCTCCATTCCAACCCGGAACACCTTCGGCTGCATTTACCAGCCCGCAATTAGCTTTTCCGGCTTCGCCATCCCTCAGCCCTGGCTTCTCCTCTGGTGATCAATACATGGGCATCCCTTATCAATCCTACGTCGACCTGGCTGGCATGAACGACCTGGCTGCTGCTGCTGCCATAACTGGCCAGCAACCTCAGATTCAAGCTTCAAGAACAGTATATTTGGGTAACGTGCCGTCCGAAACCACCGCAGAAGAATTGCTGTCTCATGTCCATTCCGGCCCGGTCGAGTCCGTTCGCATGCTGCCAGAAAAAAATTGCGCGTTCGTTTCATTTCTTGACGTTGCGTCTGCTTCACATTTCCATTCAGATGCAATCTTAAGAAAACTATCTATTCGATCTCAAGATATTAAAATTGGTTGGGGCAAGCCATCACCCGTTCCCATGAGCGTTATCGTTGCCGTACAGCAATCTGGTGCGTCCAGGAACGTGTACCTCGGAAACTTACCTGATGACATCTCCGAAGATGAGATTCGCGAAGATCTAGGTCGGTTTGGTGCCATTGACACGATCAAACTAGTCAGAGAGAAGCCTATCGGGTTTGTTCATTTTCTCAGCATTTCCAGTGCCATCAAGGCCGTCCAACAATTACCTCAGGAGCCCAAATGGCAATCTAGAAAAGTTTTTTATGGTAAAGACAGATGGTAAGTATTTTTTTTTTTAATTTATTTTTGTTCAAATTTTTTTTTTTTGGTTAACACGTTCTAGTGCGTACGTGTCGAAAACTCAGCAGCAAAATGCAGCTCAGTTTCTCGGTATTAGTCCTGGATATGAACACCTTGTTGCGTCTGCAGACCGTGACATTCTATCCAATGCTTTGGCTCAGCAATCTGCTGCCGCTGCTGCGGTCGCTACTACTGCCGGCGGTATGGCAAACCTCGGCAACCGCACGGTTTATCTTGGCAGCATTCATCCTGAAACCACAATTGAAGAAATTTGCAATGTCGTTCGCGGTGGCTTGCTACATCACATTCGTTACATTCCCGACAAGCATATCTGTTTTGTCACGTTTGTCGATCCCACCGCGGCGGCACAATTTTTTGCCATGTCAAACGTGCAAGGTCTCATGATCCATAACCGCCGGCTCAAGATTGGTTGGGGTAAGCATTCGGGCCCGCTTCCGACATCAATCGCATTGGCAGTCACTGCGGGGGCAAGCAGGAATGTTTATATTGGTAATATTGATGACTCCTGGACAGAAGATCGATTACGACAAGATTTTTCTGAGTTTGGTGAGATTGAATTAATCAACACGTTGCGTGAAAAATCATGCGCGTTTGTTAATTTTACCAACATTGCCAATGCCATCAAGGCCATTGAGGGAATTAAACAGAAAGAAGAATACAAAAATTTTAAAATAAATTTTGGAAAGGATAGATGTGGAAACGCCCCCAGGCCTATAAATCATAACCATCATGGCAATCATAATTCAAATGGTAATATTCCAGGTATGGAAAACATACTCTTACGTTTTTTTTTTTATTTTATGCTAACGTTACGCGAAAAAAAAAAAAAAGATGAAACAGGATCAGTTGTCGATCAAGTCTCTTCGCCACAAATTGATGCTACCGGTACTCCTAATTAATAACATAATCTGTCTCGGTTTCTATATTTTCTTTCAGTCCTGCCTTTTTAAAGTTGTGTTTTTTTATGAATTGTTTTAGCATATTCGTTATAAACGAATCGTTTAATTTTAATGACGTTTATTTTTTTTTCAATTTTTGATTTATTCTGACTTGGCATTTGCTATTTTGCAATGTAAGTCGATTTTCAATTATTTTAATTTTTTTTATTATTTGTTAACCTCTGTTTTTTTTTTAAAAAAAATTCTGGAAATTATTTATGGCAGTGTGTACTTGTACGTTTCACTTCTTTCTATTATTTTTGTCATTATTATTATTATTGTTCAATCGCATGTTCATGCTGTTTGTTAAAAATTTACGAGCTCCTTTTTTTTTGCGAATGTTTATATTTGTTGCTACAATGATAGAACGGGATAATGGAAAGGTGAAAATGAATATTACACCTTTAGTTTTCTTTTTTTTTTTCCATATTAACGGGTTGGAAGCCATTTGCTTGGTTTGTTTTATATCACATTTGTATGTATCATTTGATGTAGTAAATAGAAGATAGAACGGAATCTACCATCTGAAACAAAATCTTTAGTTGTCAAAGCCTGTTCACAAGAAATATAAACTGACATCATTTTCAAATTAAAAGCAAAATAAATAGCATTATTATTATTAAAATTATCAATTACACATACTCAAAACGAATCTGAACTTAAAGCCGGAATGGCTTCGACTTCAAGCTTCCAATTGTCCACTTCTTTAAACTTGCTCCGCATCTTTTCTGCTTCCAACTTGCGCTCGACCTGGGACGCAGGCTCGTCTGAGTCGTCAATTACACTTTCGTCGCCATCCGATTTTGTCTCGTCCTCGTCCTCGTCCTCGCCATTATCATTATCATCGTTTTTGTTTTTCTGGTTAACATAACTGACCTTATTGTTTGCATTCTTTTCACCAAGCGGCTTTCGTTCATTTCTGGTGCTCCTTGTTACTAGCTTCTTGCCTGGTGACTCGTTTTCTTTTCCTTCCATCACTCTTTGTTGTCGTCGTCGACGTCGTCGTGGCTGACCCTGTCGCTTCCGAGTCTTTGTGAGTTCATCTTCATCGCTATCGCTATCGTCATTGTCATTGTCATTGTCATTATCGTCGTCAGTAGCATCATTTGTATGATTCCGCTTTCGTCGTGGCAACAGCTCAGTCAACTGTGCCGTCGTAACAACGGTCGCGCGATGCCGCTTTTTCTGTAAACTCGGTTGAGCTGTAAACAATAAACCTGGAACTGGAGACGGCGACCGGCTTAGTACTGACAGCGGTGATGATGGTGGCTCACTTTCCAACTCTTGCAGCGTCGTCACTGTACAATCTTCGTTACGCGCAGTCTTGTCATTGTCGTCATTATCTGCCTGGCCGTCGCCATCCGAATGCAGCGGCGATGACGATACGACATGAGGTATTCTGATTCCTCGAATCTTGCGAAACCCAAACGGATCATCAGCACTCGGTAATAATTCTTTCTTGCTCTTGTCCTCGTTTTTTAATTTGTCATCACGGACAACGTTGCGGTCTCGAGCTGGCTCGGGTATTATCGGCTTCGGCTTCGGCTTTGGCGTCGACGTCATGGCAGGCATAAAATGTTCATCAACATCGTCAATTTCCAAATTTAAATCCAAAACGTCATCATTCCCGTTATGAAAATCATAGCCTTTGCTCTGCTTAAAATCATTTCGGCTTCCCATGTTATTTAAATCAAGCTCTGAAGGCTGGTGTTCTTCATCTTGCTGCAATTGAGGTGGTGGCGCGTCAATGTCGGTTTTCAAACGAGCATGCTTTCGGCCTCGATGTGGTCGTGGCATTTAAAAATACCTTCTAGCTTAATATAAATATCAAAAAAAGCACCTTGTTTCAATTTTGGCTAACAAAAAAAAAATAAATTCCATATGTTTACGGTTTCGCCGTGAAACGTTGATCAGGTTTGTTTTGATGTGAACGCGTTCTATTACCCTACTTTAACGCGTTCATCGCTCACAACAGATGAGAGTGAGAAGACAATGTGTAGCAAAAAACAAAAGTCATGCAACAGAATAAATTCCTGATAAACTAATGTATTGTACAAATAAATCACTATCAGATGTAGATATAGTCCAAAGATGCATTTAGTTTAGATTATTAGTTTCGGCCAGCTAACAGGTCTGGCACTATCTGAATGAGTATCGAGGTTTTTATTACAACAAATGTTCTCATTATACGGGCAAGGAAATCAAAAGCAATTAAATGCTGTTGTAAGTTGTACACCGTTTCTTCTTCTTTTTTCCCCCCTTAAATAACCAAAAAAAAAAAACTTGGCATTTAGCTTTGGAATGGTCATCTTACCAATTCCTGCAAGCTTCAACTTACAGGAAAACTTCCACTTTCCAAATAATCAAACAGATTGTTATTCCAGCAATTTAAACCAGGACAACGTTGTTGCGTGCGATCACAAAATCCAAAATTGAGATTAAAAATAAAATCAAGAGTTTAATCAAAAATAATATACTTTCTCTTCATTACTGACTAGAAGATTCTATTTCAAGAGCTGATGAAAAAGCGAGCCGTATAATCAGAAAAAAAAATTAAATTATAACAATTTTCTTTAACCATCGACTGGTGTACTATTGCAAATTTGTGGCAATCATATTTTTGGATAAAGGGTTGCCTGAGGGTGCCTGTGTCAACTTTGATCTTTGATGAATCTGAAGCTCTGTGCCAGCCTGTAGCAACTGTACACTTGCAAATAAACTATCTAAACATATTGTCAATAAGTTGACCTGCTTGCTTATTGAATATACATAAGCTTAAATAATAAACAAAATACTAGTTAACGATCCAATTTGGATTGGAGTGTGACGAAAAAATCGGGTATTTTAAGCGCAAACCAAGTAGTTTTCTTGGCTAAGGGTTCGTTTTCGTTACTATATAAGCGTTATCGACACCGACGACCTTAACCACTACGCAGCCAAAAAAAAACCTACAAAATTGTAAAAATACATGCAAATGGAGTAACAAGTCGTTTAATAGATTTTATATTGAACTGTGAGTAAAAAAATTGCTTTTTTTACTTCGTGCATACCTGAGTGCTGGGCAATGTGTTGTTTTCTGATCTACGCTCGACTTTTTCGTCACCCCCTCTCTTGCTTTGTTTTTTTTTGACCTTTGCTTTTCAGTATTTATTTATTTTTAACTTGAGATTTCTGATACAGGTTTACACATTGATTGAATTGAAAATTGTTGTTTTTTTCTTTATTTTTATTTAAAATCTACCGCTGGGAGGATTTTCCTCCTCTGCCTGGCTGACCTCTCGAATTGGACTATGGCATATCGTGCTTCTGTTCATTTACCAGCAATGGACGCCGTTGTAATTGATCAGAACATGAAAGATCTTATGGATAATCGCGATCAATTAATTCACGATAGTAATTTTTTTTTTTCTTTTTTTTCTTTTTTTTTCTTTTGCTTGAGAAGTTTTTTTTTTTTCAATATAACTCCATCTAAGCGTCTTCTATCTAAACTGCAAAATTGAATAATGAGCTAACAATTCTTGTTTAGTGGCTGCAACGTTCAATTCTAGTACAGCTATTCGCCTAGACGATGATGTTTCGGGAGGCGTGTCTGACGGTAGCAATTCCTCATACATCTTGAAAGTTAGCGAGTGGAACGTGAGTCTTTTTTTTTACAGCTTGCTTGGTTTTTTCCTTTTAGGACCTCAATAGAAGTTAAATAATTTTTTTTTGTCTTAGACATGGTGCAAGGACACTCGGAAGTTTGCAGACGGAACAACAGTTACGGAGGACAAGTTATGCTTGTTTCTTCGAGAGTTTGTGATTCCAAGGCACAAAGCTTCTTCTTCCTTGCAGGCGTCACTTCAGCAGGCTGCCAATAGTCAGTCACAGGCTCTCAGTCAGGACCAAACCGGTGCGGCAAAGGAAAGTCATGCCACGCCGGAATTTAAACTTTCGCCCACTGAGTTATATGTCATGGTCAAGTCCTACGTTGTCGTGCTGTTTGAACAATATCAATATCAGCGAAGGATGGGCACAAACTCAAATCCGCCGCCAAACGGCATGTTGACGCAGTCCTATTTGCAACAATTCCGGGCCGCGGCGGCACATAGTCGCACGTCTCGTCACGGTGCCATGCGGCGTCATGTGCAAGTGAACAGTAATGCATCGAGACGCAGTCGCCGTTCTCAGGCTCAGCGGTTGACAAATGATTTCAGTGAACGGCAGCAACTGCCAGCATTATCACCCGATGAATCGGACTCTGAAATTGATAGTTTTTCTGATGACAGTATTCTGCAATCGCCGGATCTGTTGACCGGTGAATTTGGATCTCAGCAGGTTTCTTACGCGAATAAAATAGAGAATGCGGTTAAGTTGCAGATGCAATCCATCAGTGAAAGCATTCAATGCTCGATTAACATGAATCTGAACAGGATCATGCAGCAAATTTCTCATGATAATGCGGAATTGCGGATCGCGTTGGAGAAGCAGAGCAAGAACATGTCAATCTTGGCTGGCATGCTGGAATCTATGATTTCATGGGCCAGTCAGCATTCTCCTGAGCTTGCATCGGATTTATATCGCGTTCGAGCTATTGCCGATCAACAACAACAACAACAGCAGCAGCAGCAGCAGCAGCCTCAGCCGCCGCAGCATCATCACCATCAAAGCCAAATCGACACGTCACAAGTGGCACCGACCAATGCGAATGACTTGTTTGCATCTGCAGATTTGTCTCAGGATACCAGTGCGTTTAATCCGGATCCTGATGATTCAGGACATCATTTTAGACTAAATTCTCCACCTTTAATAAAGTCAGCAAATTCGTTACAGCGACAGCGACAACACTTGGCTACTTCGGTTGCGCTATCTCAGTCTATGCATAATCCACAATTTCATTTAGATCAGCAAATTCGGCGGAACAAGGCACCGTCGCAGGCACAACAGCATCATGTTCAGCGCCAGCGAGCGGTTGATCCTTATTTAATTCCGAACAGCACTGAACAATCTCCGCCAGTGCAAGCAGCATCATCTGCGTTATCCACTTCTGTTGTCGGTCCTGTTCCGCAATACAGAATGTCTCGTGAGATTTGCACCGTGCCCGATTTATGGGAAGAGTGGGATCGAGGTTTAGACGGCGGCCCTGTCGTGCGTGAGCTGGAAGAAAAATACGGCACGCGTTGGCGAGCGACCAATGCAGAACGCAAATTTTTCAGTTTACGTAAAGTCATTATTGATCAAGTCATGAGCATATATCATAACGAAGGCGTACCAATTGAGGATGCGGTCGACCGGGTAGAAGATACTCGCAAGTCAAACCAGTTTACATCATTGCAACGATTGGCAGAGCACCTTAAGCGAGGAAGGCCATCAAAGTCGCGATAACGAATGACGTATTGAATGCATATGTTGGTAGAAAGAAAATATTATCTGATTGCTTATTTCACAATGTTTTTTTTTTTTTTTGTTTTTTTTGTCATATTTGGTTTATTGTCATGCTGTTGCTTTTGTAGATTTTTAGTGGTTAGTTACGTTACGGTTCATGAAATGCATTTTTATGGTTAAATATATTTAGTACTTTGTCTAGATGCCCAGTTTAATACTATGTAGGTAGTAAGAAAAGCCCTGAAGTGATTGTTGGCAAACGCTCTATGCAAGTTAGTTGCACGTGTACTAATTTTCTCGGCCTAAAAATCTGTAAAGGAAGACCTGGCCAGCATTTGAAATTATAACATGTTCACATTTAGCATAGTTAACTATTACGATTTGGGCAAATGGCGAGAGATAATTCATGGCAGTGGCGAATTTACTCGCCTGCTTGTTCCGGAACAATGGTTTTTCCGGAGTCAACCAGTACCAAACTTCGGCACTCTCCGAGAGAAGCAAGCCCGGTGGCGGAATGGCAATGTGACAATTTTGTCCCGCAACGATTGCAAAAAAAAGCTATTTTTTTCGGTATTTTTCCGTTGTAATTTATGGGATCTGTGAGTTTTTTTTCGCTTTTTCTTGTTTGTTTGTTTTTGTTTTATCGTATCGTACTGTTCCAAGTCCTGGATTAAAGTTCACGGACAGGAGGCAACCCCCTTTTTTGGCCAAAATATTTACTTGCTGGAGCTCCGTACTCTTGGGCCCGCCTTCAGCACCTTCTCAAATTAAGCAAAAAAATTGTCCATCGCAATCCGCAAAGCCCACCAATTGCTCATCCATCATCTATTGCATCATTACACAAAAGCACCCAACAAAGGGGCAATTAATACAATTTATTTTTTTTTGTTTTTTTGTTTTTTTGTTTATTTTATTTCTTGAGAACTGCAAAGATATTTTTTTAAACCATGGCGGCATCGCCCGCCTTATCTCACACAGCTGCATTTTTAGATGCTGGTCGTTCGAGCAAGAGGTCCAGCATGGCCACCAGTAGGCAGTCCAAACGGTATTCGGTCACGGCGCTATATGTGACCATGGCAGCTGCCGAGCATGATGTCGATGTTGATGATGCATTGTCAAGACTTCAACGACGGCTGCGAGATTTGAAAGCACAGATTTCTTCACAATCAAAGAGAAATTTTTTGTTGGAACGTGATGTCAGATATTTAGATTCACGAATTGCGCTGCTTATTCAAAACAAAATCGCTTCAGAAGAAGTAAGTCGTGCAAAGACGGACAGTTTTATTCATAAACTTCATATTGATAAATGATATTTGTAGCAAGGAGAAGTCACAAACCATTTAGAAGAACCTGAAATTCGTGAAGGCACGTTTCCTGATCACGATAAACTAGACGTAAGTTTTTGTTTTTGTGTATGATCTTTATTTCTTTTTGTAGCTTTGCTTACATGGCTTCAGCTATACGGAAATTTATTTTTCATATTACAATCTGAACCTCGTCATATTGCTACTCTCTGCCGGCTATTATCAATGTCCGAAATGGACTCTTTCTTACAGACTGTAATGTTCACAATCTACGGTAACCAGTATGAGCAACGTGAAGAGCACTTGCTTCTTTCCATGTTCCAATCAGTCTTGTCCACACAATTTGAATCAACCACAGAATTTTCCTCACTTCTTAGGGCGAACACCCCGGTTTCAAGAATGATGACCACGTACACGCGTCGCGGGCCTGGTCAGGGATACCTAAAGTCGGTCTTGGCCAAAAAAGTCAGTAGCTTGATTGACAATGATGATCTTGATCTCGAAGTAAACCCTTTAAAAGTTTACGAAAATTTGTACAGGAACGAGTTGAAAAAGATGAGCGGTAATCCGACAGCAGTTAGAATCGCAAGAGCAGTTTCGGCAGAAATTGCTGCCGAAAACCAACAGGTGAAAGCTATCATTCAACCTCGACTCGCCAGGCTACTGACGATTGCTAATTCTTTTCTAAACGAAATCATTGGCTCTCTTGAAACAGTACCGTATGGAATTCGTTGGATATGCAAACAAATTAGAAGTTTTACGCGCCGAAAATATCCAGGAACAGATGACGCTGCTGTGTGTTCTCTTATCGGCGCATTCTTTTTTTTAAGATTTATTAATCCAGCTGTCGTTACTCCTCAGTCGTACATGCTAGTTGATGGAACTCCTGCAGAAAATCCAAGGCGAATACTAACACTAATTGCAAAAATGTTACAAAATCTTGCCAACAAGCCGATGTACAGCAAGGAGCCATATATGGCATCCTTGTCAGCTTTTATTGAAGGTAACAAGGCCAGAATGAATCAATTTCTTAACGATCTCTGCGAAGTTCCAGATTTTTATGAAACCCTGGAAATGGATCAGTATATTGCGTTATCGAAAAAGGAGCTATCCTTATCGATCACCATTAACGAAATCTACAGCATGCATGGAATTTTAGAAAAATACGCTCAAGTTGTTTATCCAGATTCGGCCTCGCACTTATCAGTCATTCTGAACGAGCTCGGTCCGGCAAGCGCGATTCTTCCCAGGGCAGAGAATTACATAATAGATTTACCTTTATTTAGTCGATTTGACTCTGCGGTTGAACATTTAGGTGCTTCGTTAGATATTACTCAGTCAGATGTCACGTTTATGGAAGCTAAAGGGCTGTTGGTTCATATTTTAAGATCGTTACCAGCTAATCATCCATCTGTTACTAGTCAACCATTGAATTTATACAAAATTGTAGAGGCAGCTGCCACACATAAAGATGGCATGTTAGTCAAAAAAGGTATTCGGGCAGCAACTTTGTTGGCCGAATTGGAAGATTTAGGTCTATTATCATATAGTGGTGACTCATCTGGATCAGATTCCAATCCGCTTTTAGACGAAATTGAAGAAGAAATTGCACAATTAGGATCTCTGCGGGAAAAAGTCTTGGACGAACTGCGCTCTTTAGAGTCAGTTTATAATACCATTCGAGATCATAATGATTATTTACGAGGACAGCTTGAGACCTACAAGTCATATCTTAGTAACGTTCGAATTCAGTCAGGTCTGAAGAAATCTGCCATAAGTGATCGAGTTGGTTTAGTATCACTCGAGGGAAAGATGCACAAGCAACCAAAATCTCAATTTTTGGGTCCTTACAAATTCAGTCAACAAGTGCTGCAAAAGGAAGGTGCGATTACGGTTTGCAATGTTCCAGAAAAGAGAATACCAAATTTGTATTTTAATATTGCAAGTCCGACGCCAGGCACGTTTGTAATATCATTGCATTACAAAGGCCGAAGTCGTGGACTTTTAGAGTTGAATCTAAATTTGGATGATTTACTTGAAATGTTGAAAAACGATGTTGAAGTGTTAGACCTTGAGTATGTCATCGTGAATGTGCCAATGATGTTGGATTTTTTGCAACGGCAATTCTCAGGACGAAAGTAATTTATAATACATTATAAACAAAAAAAATTGTGGGTTTGGTTTTTAACTGTTTTTGTTTTTCTTAGAAAGGTGTTCAGGTTTCAGATTCTAATTTTCTTTTTGTTGTTTTTATAATATTTTAATTGTTGCATGCAGACGCTGGTGATTTGTTGGTGTTTTTATAAACTTAATTAGAGGACTTGATATATTATAGTTAACAGATAATCTGAAAGTAAAATTGTTCAAATATAAATATTGCAGAACTTTCCTACAACCTTTTTCCACATCTCTTCATCATTCCCGTTACCATATGAGACCAGCTTCCCAACATAACCACAAGAGTCTCCTTATGAGCTTTCAAAAACTTTGATTTTTCTACGATCCTTCGCTGGTCCAAAATTTAATGGCAAAGAAGTTATACTTGGCTTGCAGTCAGGCATCCCAAACAAATCCAAAATATATATATATTGGGTCAACCAATAAACACAACCAGCCTCCCTCGTAACATCAATACCAAGAAAATGACGTACAAATCTCACACTTCAAAGTCATTTTCCCGCTATTAAAACTCACCACTAAACTCGTAACCTTTTCTTTATTCTTACTTGTCACACGAGCATAGCTTCCGCGTTTTAACAATCACAAACCGATCTCTTTATAAATTGTAGAAGGTTGCTGGTTCTAATGTACACCTCTTGAGTCAACAAAGTTCAAGCTGCCGTTAATGTACAAACTATGCCTGTTTCAATCCATATAACTCCTTCTTCAATCCGCACACACGTCCGTCACAGCAACAGAAGGAAAAATGTCATTCAATTCAACACCTTTTTTTTGCGAACCCACGAGTAAGTGGTATATGTTCCGCTTGGGGTAGGTTTGCGAAAGGAACATAATGTGCACGGTCTCCATCTTAGCGGCAGAAGAAGCGTGTTGCTTTTAAATGAAATTGTCTCTCCCAAATAATCTCTTGACGTTCTCTATAAAGGAAGGCAGTCCTAACGTCTAAAAACCACTTAAACATACCTTCCTCCAGGAAAACAAGAGATTGTTTACAAGTCAAAGGGGGGGTTATATCCGGGTAAACAACGGAGAGAACAATCATGTTTTCAAAACCTCGAGTTATGTAAAGTCTCAACTCAGTCAGTCTCAACTTGATCGCCTTGTGAACTTCTATATACGAGTGGGTTACATTACGAACATATAGTGCACTATACTGCAAAATAATAACTACGATATTGAGCCTCCCAATATGAAAAGGTGGCTTATAAATGATTGACCAAACTGCCATATTTGAGACCACGCTCGCAAAAGCAGTAGCGCTTCAAGAGTCCATACAAGAATTGTCATGTTCATTGTCAGACGCAATCCAAAATAAACCACCAATATATACTCGTGGATCGAATTTTTTAAAAAAATTTGAAGCGCAAGCAGACAAGGAAGTGAGCGCGTTGTCGGAGGTAATGTGTTCTTAACATTCTTTGGTTTGCAAACCTCACTCAAGACCAATATCTCAATTTGAAGCACTAGATTTCAGAGGCACAACATGGCGAAGCAAAGATTCATAGATTAAGATCGTCCAATCTTCCTAATTTGGAAGCCGTTTGGAAAGCGTTTTTATGTTCAACTTCTCCTGCGGACATAATAGCTCTTGGAACAGGCGCAACTAGACCGGGAGGTTCCGATTTGGTTGCAGAGCATGGCCATGTCAAGCTGAAACTATCAAGAATGAATGCTCAAAGTATAAAAAGAGAGGTTAGCATTTTAGTGGGAGAAATGATGGACGACGACGAATATGATGACGTCATAGAAGCCATTCGCAATGTCGTGCAGCACATGAGTGTTTATAAATTAGTGGAACGGGTCGTTGCTTCTGGAGATGCAATCAAGGACGTGAACGAGATTGTTAGTGCGCAACGAAGCGGTCCTAAAATAATTAAGTCACCACGACGGCCATTTCAAATCAAAACGGTACTACTCTTTTGTAACATCTGTTTAGATGAACTTAGTGAAGAATATTTAGCAGTTGTTGACACGGTCTCGAACGAAATCGAATCACGATTAAAAATTCGCGTTCAATTTGATCATTCAAATAATGTTGTGCTAGGTGTCAAAGATATGGTAAATAAGATCATGCGTGAAGATGAGGAATACTTTTTGCAGAACCTGCCAAATACTTTTAACTTGGACGTAACGGCGTTACTCTCAATAACGTCTGACGTTACAAATTTGGATCCCAAAACGGCATTAGCACGTCTTGAAATGCAAGAAAGTCAACCTGATTACAAACATAAAAAATCAGCAAATGCATTTTCATTTTTGCGTCGTCAAATCGAGTTGGAAGAGGAGCGGCCGTTGTTAAAACATTGCATTTTTCGGCTTCTCAGGGATGGAGATATTCTTATGTGTACCAGACGTGCTAAATTGAAGTTTCTTGAAATGGTGGAACAGATGGGAACAGAACTTGAAATTATTAGGGCTCGCGGATTGTTTACCGGAATTGACTGGCAGTCTACATGTTTTTATCGCTCGGTGCCTTTACAGTTGACGCAACCTATTCTCGTTGTCGATTCCGATGCTAATGTCGATGAAGACCCAGGATCCGATTGGGTTATGAGCCATGTTGTTGAAGCAGCAGAAAATTACATGTTAAAGGACAGAGCGAAACATGTGCCAGTAGCCACAGTTACTGGCAATGTTAAAATGGCTAGGCAGATTGCGTCAAGATTCCCAGTCACTAGCAAGTCATGCCTGCTTGTTATAGGTCCTCGAAGTCTTTTAGGATAGGGATATACTTGCGCTGATTTGCTGTATTTGAGAACTAAAGCACTTTCCTGTAATGCAATTAAATGCCGGTAATATGTATAATTATAGAGTTGACCTAACATAGATTAAAATGTCACTTGACCAATTGCCGCCAAGCAAACCAAAAGTTGGATATTTTCTTAGATTTGCAAGCTCTTGCATAAGCACAAGAAGCGTATTGCTTATATTATATGTATGAGATGCATGACTAGAGTATATGAAAAGAACACCCAGAAATGGCGTACTCGGCCGGGTAACATGCATAGCACTTCCGCGCCGTTCTCTTCCCATTCCTCTGTTGAATTCTTCCCCCATATTTCCGCTTGGCTTCCTACTTGCCTCGGTTTTCCCGTTTTATTTTTTTTTTGGTAAGATCTTTTGTGGTTTTTTATGTTAATTGAGTTTAATTACGGGCATTGATTTGGCATTGAAGTGTTTGGTTACGTGATTGAAAAGTGAGGTTCAGCGTCATTTTGCCCAAATGTTGATTAGTACAGGCCTTAGTGTATCCACTCCGATCAGACTAAACAACCGCCTTCATTAAGCCCAATTAGCATTCAAGAGAGCTCTAATCAAACAAAAGTCAAAGGTTACTGACTTTATATTGAATTTTTATTTTTATTTTTTTTAGATAACGTTTTGTTTTTATTTTTTTGTTTTTTCACATAAGGTTTCCGATTTGTGAAGGCAAGCATTGCATATAACTGGACTGCAAACGACTTCAACAAGGAATTCTTTGTTTTCCAGCGCCAATTCTTAGAATTCGATTTTTTCCTTCCATCTTTTGACACGCGCTAGCTTTTTTAGTGCTCAATTAAAGATAGAACTATTTTATAATTAGTCATGTCATCCATCAATCCTTCAGCTGATCTCACTCCAGCTGATCTACTCCGCCAAAAGCACGAAGCTGCAGCTGATGCTGTCACGCCTGCGTCGGTGGAAGAAGTTTTGGTCAACACTTCTACTGACGATGAAGTTTCGACGGATTTAACTTCTTCAATCACCACCGTTACTTCTGCACCCGAGACCGCGCCTTCTTCGACCTCAGCGAGTTCGGCCACGTCTCCCGCAAGTGCTCCGTCTAGCAAACGCAATGGGAAGGCTAAAATTGATTTGTTTTCTCTTGAAGCTTTCCCTGCTCTTGGTGGACTTGTTGGCAACAAGAACACTGCTGGGAGCTCAGTTTGGGGCAAGGCCCCAGGCGCGGTAACTGCCACCACCACGAAGGCGGTGAATCCAAACAGTGCTGTCCGCCCCGTCAGATCGTCTGAGATCACTGATATTTTTTCCATAGAAATTAATTCTCAACAACGTGGTAAAGGTGCATTTAGCGATGTTGTTGTCAAAGCTAAAGCAATTGCTGGTATCTCATCTATTGAAAGCTCGACCAGTTCCTTGTCTGGTGCCACTACGTTCATTGTTAAGGGTAAGCCTGACAGTGTTCGCGAAGCTAGACGTGAACTTGTTCGTGGTCTTACCGCACGAGTAAGTAACAAGTTATTTTTTTCATACGGTTCATGATCTGACTAGTATTTAGGTGACTTTAAAACTTCTCGTGCCATCATCCGCCCTATCTTTCATTATCGGTCACAGAGGCAAAAATCTTAGTGCCATAACTAGCAAGACTCAAACAAGGATTCAAGTTTCAAAACGACCGAATGATGCCGAGGATAACACTCAGGACGATGATGAAGACACTGCTGATGTCGTAATTGAAGGTGATGTTGAAGGCGTTCAGCAAGCAAAGCAGGAAGTTTTGGCGATTGTAGATGAACGAACAAAGACTCTCACGACTAAGCTTAGCCAAATTAATATTGATTACTTTCCTTACATTTTCACTCAGATTGCCTCGCTAGAGGAAGGAAAGGAATTGACAGTTAAGGTTCCCAAAATTGGCTCAAGTGAACCCACAGTGATTGTTTTATCGGGTGATCGCACTGCGGTTCAGGAAGCAAAGGCCAAAATCGAAGAGATCACTGCACGATTGAGAGAAACATACTCGATTGCTAATGCCAACATTCCTAAACGTCAACACCGTTTTGTGGCAGGAGATAAGGAAAAGGGCATTCAAGAGATTTTTGATTCCACTGGTGTCTTGGTTAAAGTTCCATCAGCGGAGGATTCAACTGAGAATATTACGTTTGTTGGTCCGCGAGACAAAATTAGTGAAGCTCTTACATTAGCTTTTGCCAAGGCTAACTCGGTTATTATTGATTCACTTGATATTTCTAAGGCTCATGGAAAGAGCCGTAGTCATGCTCGAGACCTGGCGCGGTACTTCACCAACAGAAAGAAGCTTGTCTCTATTGAGCAGGACAATGATGTCCAAATCTCAATTCCTATCTCTAACGATCTATTTGATGAAAATATTAAGGAAGTTAATTTTGACGTTGCCGGTAAGGATGTCGCGTCTGTTAAAAAGGCGAGAAAGGATATTGTTGATCTTATCAACGGTATCTCGCCAGTCAGAGTCGCCCACATTACAGGAATTGATGTACTTTTCTACAAGCACCTTGCTGGAGTTAAGAACAAGAATGTGCAGAAGGTTAGAGAACAATTTGCTGTTGAGACCATAATCCCTACCGATGCGGATGTTGCCACTGATATTTTGCTTGTTTACGAAGGCCAAGATGAAGAATTTGCGCCAGACGTGAGCGAGATCAAGGCTGCACTTGATAATGTTATCTATTTTTACCAGGATATTGCTTCTAAGCAAGAGAAACTCGTGACTAAGGTCATTTCTATTTCCCTTGCCCAGCACAAGTATATCATTGGTCCCAAGCGATCGACTATTAATGCTATTACAGGAGGCCCTGATTCTGCTGTTTACGTTCAGTTCGGAGCTGTAAATGACAGATACATCGATGTTGACGGGCTCAATGAAGATAGCATCGCTATCCGCGGTCCTGCTGAGGATGTTGAAAAAGTTATTAATAGCATTAACGACGTTCTTGAGGAAGCCAAGAACCAAGAAGTGTTAAACAGCTTTACTGTTGATTTCGCTTTTCCCACAAAGTTTTCCAGCTTTTTGATTGGCAAAGGTGGTGCGAATATCGGCAAATATAGAGAGGATTTGGGTGTAAAGATAGACTTGGATGAGAATGGAACTGTCACTATCAAGGGTATTAAGAAGAATGTTTTGGAAGCTGAGTCGCGGATAAAATCACTTGCTAAGAGATTGGTCAGTTCAAGTTTTTTTTTTAAAAAGTTTTACTTTATATTTTTGCTAATTTTATAATTTTAGGAGGATGAAGTTTTGTTGCGAATTAATGTTCCTAACGAATATCATGCTGCTCTTATTGGCCAAAAAGGAAAATTTGTTAAACGTCTGGAAGAGAGGTATGAAGTTCGTGTTAACTTTCCTAGATCTGAGGATAGCGAAGGAGAATCTAAGGAAAATTTGCCAAAATCTAAGGATGAAATCGTCATTCGTGGACCTTCTAAGGGTGCGGCCAAGGCCAAAGAGGAATTGCTTGAGCTCTACAAGTACGAAGTTGCGCATGGCCATACAGCTACCTTAAAAGTTTCCAAGAAAGCGTTACCCAGAATCATTGGTCGTAACGGAGAATTAATCAACGAGATTATTGATACTACTGGGGCCAAAATTACTTTTGATCGTGAAGTTGATGACGAAAATGAGCGCACATTTGAACTTAGTGGTACTGAAGAGAGCATTCAGCAAGCTAAGGAAAAAATTCAGGAAATTGTTGATGAGTTTGAACAGTTTGCAAGCAAGACTATTGAAGTTGACAAGAAGTACCATAAAGCGCTTATTGGCTCTCGTGGTTCGGTTTTGAGGGATATTCTTGCAAAGGCTGGTGCTCCTGAAACCACCAATCAGCAGAGACGTATTATTAGAATACCACCTGCGGAGACTTCAAGCAACCAGATCGTGGTTGCAGGTAACAAAGATGTCGTCGAAAGAGTCATCAAGGAGATTGAAGCACGTGTCAGTGAGCTTGAAAAGCAAGTTGAACACTCAGTCGAAATTCCATTGGAAAAGCATAGATTCATCATTGGGCCTGGTGGTTCAGTGAAGAAGTCAATAGAACAGGAGTTCAGTGTAACTCTTACGGTTCCACCTCAGAACACAAGTAAAGAAATAAAAATACAGGGAACTGATGAAGATATTGAGAAGGCAAAGGCTCGCATTATTGAACTGACTACGAAGAAGTCAAACGGACGCAAGAAATCAAGAGAGACTACTCCTGCAACCGCTGAGACAACTTCAACAGAATCAGCCGAGAAGGAATAATGCAACTATATATGAAAAGTATTAAAATCTACTAGAGGCCTAGATAAAAGAATTTTTTAAAGTTTTAAAACGGGCAATATTGCTATTTTTTTTTTTTTTCATTTTAGTTTGGAATTTTTGCTTTTGGTTTTTTTTCGTTTTTGCTGCAGTATATGCTCTACGTTGATTTTGTCTTGTATTTTATCTTTACATTTTGACCTTTTGGGTAACTATTTATATATATATATATATATAAGTAATACAGTAACATCGTTATCATTGTCGCCGTAAATCAAGATATATTGCATTTTCGAAGTCGGTTTCATCGTAGTAACGAGGAATAAGAGCATTACCACCAAACAGCCTTCGATCTAACCCATTGACGGCCTGTCACATTTTTTGTTAACGATTATTAAGTCGAAATGCAGTACAATACTTATTCAATACTTACTCGCAATGCAGATATTTCACTGGTAAACTTTACATAAACGTCAATGTCTTCATCCAATTCGCGAATGTAAACTCTCTCCACTTGTCCATACTTGTACATATCAGTATGACTTATTGTGAACTAGGTCTTCCATAAAATACTTACCTTTTCTGAACACTCTTCTCCAATCTCGCCCGCCAAGCCTTCGTCAACTTCGCCTGTGTTTACAATGCCTTGCAGGATAATGACCTTCGACATTTTCCCGTACCGGCTTTGATCTTCTTGCTTTGTGTTTTTGTCAATGATTTTTCCAAATCCCTTCTGTTTCTTATCGGCGCTGAAATGTAAAGCTTTCGTAATACCTTCTGACGATGCTCCCAGTCCTGTTCCCGGAGTCCAACCATATTTTGAAAGTAATCTTTTAGCAAATGTTGACCGATCCGGCCGTGTTGGGCCGTTAAGACTTGGCTCGTCGTCCTTCACGTTCACATCGGGATTTTGACCCTGCTGCGCTTGTGCATATACTATTGGTTCTCTTGATATATGTGCACTATTGGTCTTATTGTCTTCTTCGTGCGTTTGTGACTTAGTGAAAATCATGGCACTGCGTCTGGCAGGCGCTTCATTACGGTTTTCGTCATTACCGCTGTCGCTAGACCGATCCGATAACTGTGTTGACCGTGAACGTGTCTTATTTTGAAGATCAATTAAAAAATCTCGCCAGTCCTCATCCTCAGCATATTTCTCTTCACTTTTTTGATAGTCCTCGTAGCTATTAGGTCGCATAGGATCATAGCTATCTTCCCAGTCAACTGGTTTAAGATCTTCCTTTTCATTCTTGCGCCTTCTTCGCTTGTGTGGTTTCGACGTGAATGTGACTGTGCTTTCATCTTTGATTTCTGATGCTTTAAATTCTTCCACGTTCGCTATAGTTGGGCGAAGAACCGGCGGCTTAACTATCGTCGCAGTGACAGTTTTCTTTATTGCAGATTGTGGTCTTTGTCGAATTATTGGTTGAAACTGAAGAGCTGCCGAAAACATCTGCTTCTTGCTGGCGTCTTCCGATTGCTCTTTATCGCGTTGTGTAACTTCATTAGTCGCAGGTGATGATGATACAGCACTGGAGTCGATATCAATGCCTTCGTACAGCGACTTTGATCCCGATGCTACGTCATAATCCTTTGATTTCCTCTGTGATGAATCATTTTGTGACATGCTGGTTTTGTTTAGTGATTCGTAGGGCGTTGGATGATTGTGGAACTATAATAAGATTCGGCAAGCTCATCGCGCCAACTTGTTGAAATTCAAAAATCAACAATTGGTACACAATAAAATTTCAAACTGGTAACATTCGGAAGCACAGAGGTTATATAATGAATTATGGTACAATATATTAGAATAATTAAACGTGTTTAAATCTAATTGCTATTTTTTTTAGACCGAAAATGTGGAAATCATGGACGAAGAAATGCAAATCGATTCTAAATCGATATCAGTGAAGGACGTGCTAGCGGGTTGCCTGCAAAGACGAGTGAACGAGAATGATGTATGGCATAATCAGATTTATCTCAAAGATATTGTGGCAGCTAATTATTTATAGTTTACAATTGTTTTGGCTGAGTACTTGAGCTCTGTTGAAATTGAACAACGTACTGTTTGTCGTAAGTTACAAATTAGTTTTTTTTTCCGGCATTGCCTAGAAAATACTGACATTTATCAGGCGAACTATTAGAGGCTCCTTACACATCTTTTATAGATCCATTGCATATAGCATACATAGTTGCAGCTATTGAAAAAATTCCAATCGTGTCATTGTTTCATATACTTCAGAGTGCTCGGGAATCAAAGCAAAATACCGAACTGCAGAGTCACTTACTGAAAAGCTTGACGTTCATTGTCGGACAGTGGAATACCAAGGTGTCATCATTGGTTGCAGAACTACTTAGCGTTGTAACATTTTATATTAATGATTTGGTTAACGGAGCGGGCGGCGTTTTCAATGAACCGACTAGTCTGTCGAGCAACCATTACAAAGCTTCGCTTGCAGACTTTGTTATCGCCTTACAGAAAAACGATAACATTGTTCAAATATATAAATCATCAATCAGCGAAGATAAAAGAACCACATTCTTGCAATCTGTTAATTCATTAGTACAATTTCTTCATGGATCGAATCAAGTGCTGGCGGATTCATTGTCTGAATCCACTGCACGATTAACCGATGGAGATAAGAGACGACTTGCCATATCGGCGGCTCCAATCACAACGCCTGTTCATAATCCTATTATTTTATGGATGGAAATGGTGCGTCATTGTTTTTTTTTAATGCCATGCACGATTAACATGTTGTGTCTAGCTTGACAAACGTCCTTACTTTGGATCATTGGAATTTGAGGATAGACTTGATTTTTTATTAAAAGTAAGGTTTTTGTGAGTGGCAGATAAGTTATTATGTTGATTCCTGACAATTTGTTTAGAAGCAAAACTCAGAAACTGTTCTTTCTGAACTGACTACTTCTTCTTTAAGCTGCCTGTTTAATGCAGTCATCAAGCAAGACCAAGGAAAATTTGCCTTGTGGCAAATTTTTATTACTAACAAAGTGGGTTTTAACAGTTTTTGTTTCTGTGCTTTGAAAATCTGTTAATTGTTATCTAGTTACCATTGGTGTTTCAAGCAAGATTTCAAAATATACCAAGCTCCACGATCGAGCGTGCTCTACGTCATCCACTGTTATCAGCAGATGAAACTGCTCTTAACCTAGTGAATACTGCTGCTGGAAATGACATTGACGCGATGTTTTCAACATCGCAGGTTGCACCGTATGATGTTCGCAGGGAATTTTTGAAATCTCTGGTACATTTGGGACTTATTGATGCAGGTGCTATCGATCGAATACTGGGAGCCGGATTGGTTAATAATGAACAAATATTTGACGATCAATCACTTCCTGTCGAAGAAATTGTTAATTCGTTACTGGTTGACGATAGTTACGAAACTAATCTCAAGTTCATAATCGATGAAGTCGAGAAGTCGGGTTTGCTTAAACAAGTATCTTCCATAGAAGTACTGTGCCTATTACTGTCTAAATGGTGCGAGCAAAAAGAGACTTACAAGCTACAGTTTCTTGCACAAGAAATTTTTTTGAATACGACGCTTATGAACATTATTCTTGTTTACAAAGATCCGTATGAAATCTTATTACCGGTTATAACCTTGCTAGATGGCTGGGTATATGAAGATGAAGAAAGTATGTTATAAATTGGATAACAGATGGTTTGCTCAGGTATGCTAACACTTTCGCTAGATTTTCAAGAAAATTACATTGAGTTTGGCTCTCTTTTTTTACTACTGAGTTCTTTTTACTATCATTTTTCATTGGATGTAAGGCAGTTTCAGACAAATTTAAGTAACTCGACATGTATTCGATATTTAATGTCGTCAGGTACTGCATATCCTGTCGAGCAACTTGAACAAGATCAATCTGACCTTCTCGGTGGTTGGATAATGGCACTTTACGACACTAATGGAATTTCAGACGAACTCATGAGATCTTGTTCTCCAATTGAGTATGTGTCGATTGTGCCGACCATCTTTCAACAAAGCGTCTCAGCGAGCAATAGGAACGTGCTTGATGTTGAGACATTAAAAGGAGGGCTTGAATGTAAGTTTAATATCATCAGTGGTTGTGAGAAAATGCTAATGCATCATAGATTTCTTGCAGCCTTTTCTTCTTCCCGCTGTCGTGGGCGCTCTTCATTGGTTGACAAACTACATCTGGACGTTGAGAGATTTCTCGGTATCTCTCCAGATTGTCCATTTTTTTGTATTGCCTCCATCAATCTCAGAACAAGCCGAGCCATTCCATCGCGCTATTTTGCGGATATGTGCGCTACCTATTTATAATGCCATTCAGGAAATAATACCGAGACTTCAATCAACTCCGAGCGTAAACGTTGACGTGAACGACATCATCAACGCATTGATGCCTCACTTGCAATTTCGTAAAGGTGTATAGTTGATTAAATAGGAATCTATTTTTAAGGATTATATGTACATGAATTGATTTGGTATCTAAATCGAATTTTTTATTCGTTGACTCCAATAATTGGACTTGATGTATCTTGCTATTTCATCGCCTCGATAATGTAATCCGATTATACTGTTCTTTGAAGCTTCGATCTCCTGACTGGTAGTTTCAATATCGCTTATCTTTCCACTATTAACTGAAAATTTTAAGTCGCCATTGTCTTCTCCCAAAAATGTGTGAGAAAACTTCGGCGTTGATGAAAATGTCCATTCCCATGACTAAATTATGTTAAAAAGTATGACACATGAAATTAGTTTCTCAATACATACATGAAATTCAGCCTGTCTTGTTGCGATCTCGCTTTTTTCAGTATCGGTGATACTGGTTTCGTCGACGTATCTCACCGCCGGCAAGTTCGAACTTTTGGAGCTATAAAGATGCCAAAAATGCAAAGCAGTTGCTTGTATGAAATCGTCACTAGTGACGCCAATATTTGCTACCGGTGATTTGACGCTTTCTACCCCGGCGCCTGTTATGGATTCCAGTGTGTTTTCCTTGTGAAGCAAGTTTCGCAGCACGTCTAGTCTGCTGTTCAATAGCATGGTACCGTGATGATATGATTTGCCCTTCTGAAGCTTGTATGCAGATCCGCTTACTTTTTTATTATCTTGATTGACAATGTCGTGCCTTTCATTGACGCGCAATGACTTGGTCTCCTTGCCGACTTCGTTCTGAAATGCAATCTCCAAACCTGGATTCAATGCTTCACACAATGCCAGCGCATGCTCGTCTCTGTTAAACCGCGTGGCTGGTACCATCACGCAGTAATTGACATTCCCCGTGTCGTGGAAAACAGTACCGCCTCCAGACTTCCTTCTAATGAGCGGAATATGATGATTTCTTAATGCAATAACATTTGTTTCTTTCCATGGATTTTGATTACGACCAATAACTACACATTGTGTATTGCAGTACATGAATAAAATTTTTTTTGGCAGTTCTTGCTCTATGAAGTCTTTAGTGTATACGGGAAAGTTCTTAAATAAGTAATCCTCGAAGGCTAAGTTGAAGTATGGTGAAGTCGAATGCGACACGACTATTTCAAGATTATATTTGCCATTTAATGCAGTTGTTAGTTGTCTTTTACTCAACCAATATAGTTGCTGCCTTGCGACCTTTACCGTGGCTGTTACATCTGTCAACAGCATGTTTCAAGCCTATGCTTCGTAACTAATTTTGAATTGATTGTCCTTTGTTGGTCAATAAAAAAAAAAATCATTCATCGATAGATTATGATGTACGCTGCAGACTTCAATATTGTAAACCTTTTTGATATGCATGATTGTAATTACGGCACAAGTACGGCTTGACTTATCCTATCGTGATTTGAAATCATACATTATAATTTGACACGCTTGTTTATTTAAACTTAACGTAGTTTATAGTTTTATTACGGGAAAGAAAAAAACAGAAAAAAAAAATTTGATACCTCATCACAAGCCAGAAAACAAAAAAAAAATAAAAGCAACAAATTTGAAACATGTCTGCTGTAACCAACAAGTCATACGAAACGAGAGCAGAATCTCACCCGTCACAGCTTGCACGTAGACTTTTTAAGATTGTCACGGAGAAGCAGTCCAATCTTTGCGTTTCGCTTGACATCTACAAAACTAATGAATTCCTGGCATTAGTAGACAAAGTCGGACCGTACGTGTCCGTGATCAAGACTCATGTTGATATTATTGACGATTTCACTTACGAATCGGTTGTCATTCCCTTGGTTGAATTATCTAAGAAGCACAACTTTCTGATATTCGAAGACCGAAAATTTGCAGATATTGGATCTACGGTCAAGTCACAATATACCTCTGGAATATACAAAATCGTTCAATGGTCTCATATTACTAATGCTCACGCTCTTCCAGGGCCTGGCATTGTTGACGGACTTTACGCCGGTGCCAAAGAAGTAAATGACGAGAGAGGACTTTTACTTTTGGCTGAGATGTCTTCTGCTGGTTCACTCGCCACGGGAGATTACACCAAGAAAACTGTCGAACTTGCGCGCAGAAACAAAGAGTTCACGTTTGGATTTATTGCTCAGAGCCGGTTAGGAGAACATGACGAAGACTTTGTGATCATGACGCCAGGTGTTGGCTTAGACGACAAGGGCGATAATCTTGGCCAACAGTACAGAACAGTGGATGAAGCCATAAGTACCGGAACTGATATCATCATTGTCGGTCGTGGAATTACCGGCAAAGGCCGTGATCCTATCGTTGAGTCCAAGAGATACAAAGAGGCTGGCTGGGCAGCTTACGAAGCTCGCATCAAAGAGTAGGAGCGCCAACGTGAAAAAGAATGCACCATGAAACGTTGTATATTATATTAAAAAACTAAAATTAATCTAAAAAATTTAAATCTTTACTCAAAAAAATTATTAAAAGTATTACAGTTTAGCGGCGTTTTGTTTCTTCTGGTTACCAATGTAGTTGATCGCACTGCCAGCCTTGAAAAACTCAACTTGGTCCTTGCTCAAGGTGTGCTTTGCCTCAATAATGTGCTCGGATCCGTCCCGCCCTGTAACCTTAAGAGTAATAATTCCCGATCCAGCCCCGCCATTTGCTAGCACTTCCAACAAGTTTAAGGTCTCAATCGTGTCACCGCTTTTGATAAGATCGTAGTCGGCCTCATTAGCAAAAGTCAATGGAAGAATTCCCTGCTTTTTCAAGTTTGTCTCGTGAATTCTGGCAAAACTCTTGCAAAGAATAATTTCACCTCCCAAAAATCTGGGAGACAACGCAGCGTGCTCACGAGCACTACCTTCACCATAGTTATGCTCAGCCACGACAACCCACGGGCGATGCTCCTTCTTCCACTTGATCATAAGCTCAGGAATTCCATAAGCAGTTCCATCAAAGTCGTAAGCCTTGTTAACCTCGCCAGTTTCCTCATTCTGTGCTCCAATCAGAGTGTTGTTTGAGATATTTTCAAGATGACCCTTGTACTTCAGCCAGGCACCGGCAGCAGAAATATGATCGGTCGTACACTTGCCCTTAACTTTAAGCAAGACATTGACCTTAAGCTCCTTATTGTTAAACGGCTCAAATGGTTTCAAAAGTGCAAGGCGATCGGATATAGGAGATACGTCAACCTCAGCCTCAGGAACAGGAGCAGGGTCAAGAGCAGGGAAATACTTGGGGTCACCCTTCTTGAATCCAGAAACTGGAAGTTCATTTCCAGTAGGAGGTTCAAGTATAAATTGGTTTCCATTGGCATCCACAAGCCTATCCTTCAACGGGTTGAAAGCCATGTCTCCGGAGTAAATTTTGGCAGTAACGATCTCAGGTGAAGTCAAGAAATTTAAGGTGTCAGGATTTCCGTCGTTGCGAGCTCTGAAGTTGCGGTTAAATGAGGTTAAAATGGCATTTGGTTCACCTTTCTGGATGTCATCTCTCTTCCACTGACCAATGCAAGGACCGCACGCATTCGCCAAAACGGTAGCCCCGGCACTAACGAATACATCGGTTAAACCATCGTTTTCGATAGTTGCCCTAATCTGTTCGGAACCAGGAGTAACGAAAAAGGGCACTTTAGGCTTGACGCCTTTCTCCTCAGCTTGACGGACGATGGAAACAACACGAGACATGTCTTGGTAAGAAGAGTTTGTGCAAGAACCAATAAGACCGGCAGAAAGTTTAGCGGGCCAATTATTTTCCTCAACTGCATTGCCAAACTGGGACAAGGGTGTAGAAAGATCAGGCGTAAATGGACCATTGATGTGAGGCTCAAGGTTGCTTAAATTAATTTCAATAATCTGATCGTATTCAGCACCTTCATCAGCTTTAAGGAAGCCGTGAATATTGTTAACCGCAGTGGCGGCATCAGCAATCGGTCCTCGCTGAGTAGCAGTAAGATAGCGCTTCATAGAATCTGTGTATGGGAACGTGGACGTAGTAGCACCAATTTCAGCACCCATGTTACAGATCGTCGCCATACCAGATGCAGAGAGAGTCTGCACACCTTCGCCAAAGTATTCAACAATAAAACCGGTGCCACCCTAATAATTTAATTAGCTTATTATCCACATAAAAAAGTAAATTAAAACATACTCTGACAGTTAAAAGACCAACAAGATGAGTAATAACATCTTTAGGAGCAGTCCACCCATTTAATTGGCCAGTGAGCTTAACGCCCAAAATTTTGGGTGCCTTGAGCTCCCATGGAGTTCCGGTCAAAGCATCGACAGCATCAGCACCGCCAACACCAATGGCAATGGCACCCAACCCACCGGCGTTAGGAGTGTGACTGTCGGTTCCCAGCATCATAAGACCAGGAACAGAAAAATTCTCCAAAACAATTTGATGAATAATGCCGGAACCAGGTCCCCAAAACTGAATGCCATATTTCAATGCACAGCTCTGAAGAAAGTCGAAAACTTCTTTGTTGGTAGCAATAGACGCCTTCAAATCTTGTTCGGCACCATCATGACCAACAATCAAATGGTCACAGTGAATAGACGCAGGAACAGCGGTATTGTTCATTCCGCAAGTCATAAACTGTAACAGAGCCATTTGAGCACTAGCATCTTGCATGGCCACTCTATCCGGATTTAACTTCAAGTAAGTCTCACCCCGGATTTGCCCATTCTTTCCTGCAAATCCTTCTTCAACGTCCACAACATGCGAATATAAAATCTTTTCAGCTAGCGTAAGTGGTCTATTAAGAATCTTGTTAACTTGCTCTAGCTTTGCAAGCAGAGTCGAGTATGAAGGAGTTCGTGACTTGAATTCAGGGGGGACATCAATGCTGGTAGGTTCAGATGAAAGGGACGCAAACGAACGAGACCATTGCCTAGATAAGTTGCTTGGTACTGACCATGAGCTGGACACAGCGCGGCTAATACAGCGTGAGTATGTGGTCATGATCAACTTTTCAATGATATTTGCTTGGTTGAATGGAATATTGTTTCATTTGTCGTTTTCTTATATGAATAATTTTCTTCTTGCTTGAATGCGGCGCCAAAACATACAAACCTTATTTATCTTGGTTGGGCATTTGCGTGAAATTACGAAGAGGCTTATTGGCCGGCAAAATGGATGGATATTATAAAGAAAGGTCTCAGATTTCATTTAATCGAAAGCTTATACGTCCATTAAAGACGAATTTAATAAGTACTGGGAATTCAAAACGCTTCTCCAAAAGATTGTTAGTTTACGACCGAAAGCAACCCAATTGCTTTCGAATACATATCGACGGGCAATGTCAGATATTAGCAAGCAAAACGGTCTAACCCTTCGGTATATTGACATTGGTATATATAATGTCACACGTCAACAAAAGAATTATGCCTAACTTTGCGCAGGAGCAAATCTTACTGATCCAATGTTTCGTGGATTTTATCACGGCAAACAAAGCCATGATGGTTGGTAAAATTTAGAGTAGCAATTCGCTTAAGCTTATTTTTTTTTTTTTAATAAGTACAGATGACTTTAGCGAAGTACTTGAGCGGGCAGCAGAGCTTGGAGTGAAACAGATGCTCGTCACCGGATCAAATCTGGCCGAGTCCAAACATGCATATGAGATCTCAAAAGCCCATCGTGCGTAATAACGGGACTTTCTACAATCTGGTAATGAGATTATTGACGTTCACAGAGCATAAACTTTATTCGACGGTCGGAGTTCATCCTTGCCATGCGATGGACATTGAAACCAGCGAAGATCCCGATGCTTATCTTGTTGAATTAGAAAAAATGGCTTTAGATGGAAAGAAATCGGGTATTGTGAAAGCATTTGGAGAAATTGGGTATTCAACTTTGATACTACTTACTGTGCAGCTGCTAAATATACCGTGACTAGGTTGGATTATGCAAGATTAAATTATGCACCGGCAGATATACAGTGCAAATATTTTATTAAGCAATTAGACATTGCCGAAAAGTTAGACCTACCGCTTTTTCTACATTCTCGTGATTGTGCTGAGGATTTTGAAACTATTTTATTTCCAAGACTAGCTTTGTTGAAACGTGGAGGCGTGGTTCATTCATTTACTGGAACTATTGAGGAAATGGAATCTTTAGTGGCAAAAGGGTTGTATATCGGAATTAACGGATGTTCTCTCAAAACAGAGGAGAATTTGGAAGTCGTAAAACGCATTCCGTTAGAAAAAATTCTTTTAGAGACAGACGCGCCGTGGTGTGAAATCAGGCCCTCTCATGCATCTCATAAATTTTTGAAAAACGCAAACCTCAAAATAAGTCTTCCTCAAGCAGTCAAAAAAGAAAAATTTGTCATGGGAAACATGGTCCGAGGTCGGTGTGAACCTTGTGCAATATCTCAAGTGGCAACGGTTATAGCTGCCGTGAAGCAAATTCCGATCGAAGAAATTTGCGAAATCGCATGGAAGAACAGTATAGCATTGTTCCATTTTGATGAGGTCAGTATATAGACTTGTTAAAAAAAATTATCTGGAAAATGGGTGGAAAATAATATTAGAATAATAATCACGATTATAAACATACAAAACAAATAGCATCAACTGTAGCGAACAAGAAAAAAAAATTGAAAAAATTAAATCCCACACCCAAGCACTTTATATTATATCTGGAAATATATGACCACAAACAACAAAAAATCAATATGAATTCAAAACTTGATGGAGTAAAAAATTTAAACTATACAATAATGTATCCTTCAATTACCCGACTGTCATGCAAAAATCATCACGTTTGTTTAGGAATATTATAAACCAAGGAAAGTTCGTATAACTTGATTATTCTGATTTCTATTGATCAGAGACATCCTCAGTTTGTAAATTACTGTCGAGGTCAGCATTCCCAACCTTTTCGTTATGTTCAATGTTGTCAGAGTCAGAATCTGCATTGATTTCCTCGACCTTGTGATGGCCCTCTTCATCAAAGTCATCGTCCTCAATACTTTCATGAACAGCATTTCCGACATTTCCGACATTTCCGACATTTCCGACATGTCTTCTAAGGACTGACATAATAATTAGCATTTAACCTAAAATAATCTTCATGCTATGAAAACATACCATTATTAAGAAGAAGAAAATTGCTATTTTCATCCACGATACCGTTCAAAATATATTGAGCTTGGTCAAGATCCAATATTTCAGACTGCACAGGCTCATTAGTAGTTGGCGGACCTTTCAGTAATGCCAACTCTGGCCTACCAACGGGACCTTCTCCTCTAGCAACTCTATCTACAATAGTATTATACCATTCATCTTTAGTTTGGCCATTTAGAAGACCAACAATGGTGACCGTCATGTTATCACATCCAAAACCAGAGGTATCACTACTAGGAGCCAAGCAGTTATCCATCAAGTTTTCTGCAATTACGTGCAATTCTTGTTTCTCAGCTATTCCTCGTCGGACAAACTCAACCACTGCTTGCGAAGATAAACAGTCCCAAATTCCGTCACACGCCAGAACTAAAAACTCATCATCTGGTCCACTTTCATGCTCTATAACATCAGGAAACGCTGTGACAACCTGTTCTTCAGGTGGCAAGTCAGGGCTCTTTTTAAAATCGAAATCACCAATAGCGCGGGATAATGCAAGATTACCGTTAACACGCCCAGAATCAATAAATCCTCCAGCTGCGATGATCCTGGCTTTCTCTCCTAAAAGTTTTTATTAACAAAAAAAAGTGCCACCAATGCAATAAAAGAAAACAAACCTTCATTTTGTGGCTTATGATCATAGGATAATGGCTTTGCAGTTCCCTTGACGCCCAGAACTGTCCTTGAATCACCTGCATTGGCCTATCGCCATATTGTCAATATCAAAATATTAGACTTGTTTGTAGCACGATGTTACCTACCACATAAATTTTATTATTGGTTATTATTGCAGTCGTAGCTGTACAACCAGATGGATCATCTCCGAAGTTGGGATCTACAAAAGAAGTTAAACCCACTCGATAGCACAAAGACAGATAAATTTACCTTGAAGAATTGCCCTATCTGTGCTTAAAAACCCGTCTTTTAAAGCTTGCTCGTAATCACCCTTTTCAAAAGCAGCTTGCCTTGCAACAATATGGTGCAGATGTTGCCCAGCAAATATAGCGGCTTTTGAGCCTCCATGACCATCGTATACTGCAAAAAAACTAATCTTATCTAGAGTTTGTTTTCCATCTTCCCGTTTTAAATCTAAAACAATAGCATGTGCATCTTCCATGGAAACTCTCCATCCTTGCATACTAGATGTTCCAAAAATTAACCGTTCGTCGCCGCCTTCGTCTGAATTCTAATATGCGCATTAGCAAAAAAAAAAAAAAAAAAGAAAAAGAAAAAAAAAAATTTCAATCGATTCTCAGTATATGTAAAACAAACCTTATCAATAATTGGTTCGGATAGTAACTGTCCCATGTTGAAGATGTTGTAAAATGTAAGTGTACTAGGTAAAATGAAATCAACGTTATGTGCCGACTATAAACTGAATTTGCAAGAAATGCAACGAATCACAGAAACGACTGTTACAGTTTTCAAAAAAAAACTTAAGTGAATTGTTAGCCTGAACGCAAATCATTAAAAAATAGCAATGCGAAATAGATATCAGTGCAAATAGATTGTCGGCCAACAATTAGCAAAGCAAATCCTAAACGTGCAGGAGCAAATGCGTCGACAAACCGACGGCACGATGTAATACAAATCAACACAATGATATCTCACAAAATACCTCAGAAATTTGTCAAGCACACTGATGTATAATCAATTACAAAAAAATTCAAAAAAAAAAAACAAATACCCACACACCTTGTCAGGGCGAACCGAAAAATAACAGCAGATACCCCGCGTCTTTAAGCAAACAATAAAAAATCAAAGGAAATTTGTATAACTACTGTCCACAACTCTAATGATACAAATACGCAAATTTAAAGCCGTTAATCTCCAAATAACTGATCCGAAGGACTGTTGGTGATAGAAGGAAAAAAGCCGATGGGTAGTTGAATCTTCCCAGTTTTCTGTTTTGTGAAGGACCAGAGACTGATGGAAAAGGGTTTTTTTTCAAACTTATACAGCATTCATTCAATGTATTTATTATTCATTACGAAACGAAACCTCATGATTGATTCTACTGATTAAGAAAATTCAAATATTTCACCTTGCCCGTTGCACATTTTTCCCACTTTTGCAGATCCGACGACCCGTTCCAGTTTAAGAGCATCCCACTTTGAAAAAAGTGACTTCACACTGACCGAGCCTTTCTGAGCTCGACCGTCAGCAGTCGACCGTAAGAGAAAACGTGAAAGCTCAATGTAAAACGCTGGATTGGCTGGCAGTCCATAAAAAAATATATTTGCGGCTCCTTTGATCTCATACCGTCTAAAGTGATGAAGTCGCTCACTGTACAGCAATATCTTGCTCTTGCCATCTTTAAAGAGCGTCCTTGCTCTTGTCACATCAGGAACAGAAGTATATTCACTGATAGCCAAGGAGTTAGATTCGGACGATCCCAATTTTTTTTCTATTTGGCGCTCCTGCTCCAAGTAGTTCCTAATTCTGACGTAGTCACCATACGAAGCTACGAATATTACTGTGCCTCCCTGTGAAGCCGACGCGGTTCGAACTATAGATGGCAATGCCTTGGAAATGAAATATTTAAATTTCTTGTCAGGGTCTTCCTGCGGCGATGTCGAATAAACTTTCACAAAAGCCTACTAAAAGTTAGAAATTGAAAATGCGTCCAACAAAATATGTACGAGACGAGACCTACATGACTTATTTTGCCTCCGATATCCCCTAAAATTCCTGAATAATATGGTCGGTATTTGATCTTCCCGCTCACATTGTGACAATGCTGAGTTAACAGAGCATTTATTTCCGGAGTCACGAATTGTGATAATATTAGGGTTTGCCGCAGATAATTTGCTTGGCCATCCAAATACCAATTCCTTATCCTACTAAAGTCACACCCGTGGGGGTCTTTAGGTATCAAATTCAAGTGTTTGAAAATATGCAAAACATGTTCCCAATTTTGCATCAAAAGAGCATCAGCCTGATCTAAAATGACAATTTCAATCGAACTTAAAAAATCAAAATCTCGCTTCTTGTCAGTGACATCTCCAATAGAAAGTCGTAGTCCAAGTGGACTAGCGATGATAAGATCTGAATTGTAAAATTCGGTGTATAACTTAATGGTTTTTCTTGTAAACTTTATGCCGATTCTAAAATTATCATCGTTGTTCCCTTGGAAAAACTGTCGAAAATCTTCTGGCTTTCCGGCAGGAAGTTGTGAATCGTCGAAGTAATCCGTCTTGAATCTTTTCAAATTCTCCTGTTGATTTGATCCTGAGAGTTTGATTATTGTTTCAACAAACCTGTAACATGCATCCCTCGTCGGCAACACGACCAGTACCTTTGGTCTCGTGAAACCCTGATCCCTTAATTCTGGAGGGTCTAATTTTTCTTGGTCTGCCTTGGCAAGCCGGGCATTATCCTTGAGTACGTTATCCCGAGTTTTAAAAATATGATTAAGCGCATGCAGTGCGTAAACATTTTGAATTGCTCGTGCATTGTGCAAATTTCGAGGAGCAAAGATAACATCCTTATAATCTGAAACATTATTTACTAACTTTGTCTGTAACTCTGAAAAGTCATGATCCTTTGCAACTTTCTTGTTCAATTCTCTAAACGGTGCATGTAATCTGCTTTTGATCTGGACCATGGTTAGCATTTGCTTGTAATTTATTTTCAGCGTATATACTGACGTGTAATTCATCCAAAGATGTGGCATTTAACGATCCAGAAACACCACTAATTGATGAGCTATTCACCGTCGAAGTCGTGACCGTGTATTTCAAGTCGGAAAGGGTTTCAATCAAGGCTTTTGATGAAGTCCACCCCTTTGCGTCTAATTTCTGGATCGCTTTTTTCAACACTGGCTCTGATACTTCTGCAAAATGCAAATAAAATGGATCCGTGGAAGTGCTCTCAACAGCATCTTCAAACAGGTCTACATCGTGCTCGTCATCGTCTCCATCGCTATCGTGGCTCTGAGCATCAACAAACTCTTCCTCATCTTCGACAGAAGATATTTCGCTCTCCTCGGACACTGATTTCAACACTGTAGTTTGACTCTCAACTTCTCTTTTCAGTCTTTTCCCAGGCATCTTTTTAAACTTCGAATTGCGCACCAAGACCTGGTAATGTTATATTATAAGCTACCGAATTGCAGAGTGAAACGATTTTTTTTTTTTTTTAGATGGGAGACGTGCGGCGCTTAATTGAGAAGCAACCGTTACGTAATATAGTGGGTTAGGGCGCAAGAAGTTCCAGCGCACACAGAAAACACAAAATTTTCTTAGGCAAAGAAAGACTAGTTAAATTCGCAGCAAAGCATTCACTCAATAGATAGCCTGAGTATTCTTATTTGGAGATTTTAAAATCCATTTCCCTTATATTAGTTTAGTTCCCTTTTAGAAATAACCGGCATTGTCTCATAAACATGGCTGGATACGGCTCGTTTCTTCATTTGAACAAACCATCAAGCTTGGGTCTTACCAGTGCCAGCAGTGCACCAACCCCATTGAATATTATAGTACACCCCCAGGTATGTGTTATTATGATTAATGATATTGCGGTATGTTAATTCACCATTAATATAGGCTTTATTCTCCATCTTAGATCAGACTTTGCGAAGAAATGAAGGACAAGAAAGAGTGATTGGAACTCTGCTAGGAACCAGATCAGAAGATGGAACTGAAATAGAAGTTAAGAGCTCATTTGCGGTTCCCCATATTGCGTCAGCTACTCAGGTAGGCCAACTTTTACAAAATTAATTATTGTTTGGTGAACTAACAGCTATGAGGTTGAAATCGATATTGAAT
This sequence comes from Lipomyces japonicus, assembly GCF_038497905.1. Taxonomy (NCBI): domain Eukaryota; kingdom Fungi; phylum Ascomycota; class Lipomycetes; order Lipomycetales; family Lipomycetaceae; genus Lipomyces; species Lipomyces japonicus. Next base: position 131,194 of record NW_027117820.1, on the reverse strand, counting down.
ACCACAAAGCCATGTACAACTTATACCACAAGGCAAATCCGAAAGAGGTTTTAATTGGATGGTAATGCTTAAATTGGCGGGCTTGGCTTTTTTTGTTTTTGCTTTTTTTGAATTTCGAAGTTGACAACGTGTTCTAGGTATGCAACCTCGTTAGAGCTCAATGGCTTCGATGCCTTGATTCAGAACTTGTACTCCTCTGTTTCCAACGGCACATATCCTTATCCCGCTGTTCATCTCACGGTGCAAACTGATCCTTCGCTGGATTTTGCTTTGAAAGCTTACATATCTACTAATGTTGGAGTTGTTCCAGACAAAATTGCTGAATCCTGCCTGTTTGTCCCCGTTCCTTATGAGCTCCGATATTCCGAGGCTGAGAAGAGTAGTTGTACGGTTTAATAACGCACGTTTATAGTCGAGGATATTTACTAACGAATTGTATCAGTGGAGCTTGTTGTTGGTGCTAAGAGCAATGAGAATAGAGACGTTTCGATTATAAACGACATTCAGAACTTGGAAAGATCTATTGAAGAAGTGCTTGAGATGATTGACAGAGTTAGCAAATATGTGGAATCTGTTATCGTAAGTATATTCTGTATGTGGCATCTTCAAGGCATTATATTAACAAATTTACAGAACGGCAGCAATCCTGGTAGCGTGGCAATTGGAAAATTCCTTTTGTCCAGCCTGACCCTTGCACCCAAGGTCGATGTTGATGAGCTTGAAAAGTTGTTTAACTCTCATTTGCAGGATATTCTATTGATTGTGTATCTCAGCAACACTCTCAAGACCCAGGTTGAGCTCTTCAACACTTTAAAACGAACTGCGGCGTTGGCATGATTTTAATAAAAGAATTTGGTTTATTTTATTTATTTTTTTTTTGTTTTCTTTATTTTTTGTCAAGTATAATTATGGTAGAGTAAAGTCATGATTGTATTTTAGCCTCTTGTTTTTATAGTTCTTGGAATTTATTTAATAGTTTTTGCTGCTCATGACTATACTAGAAAACTGGAGTCATTGTAACATATCCGTGTTGTGCTATTAGACTGATGTAATTTATCCATTTTTGTTTTTGTATTATTCAAACATCGTCCATGTAAAAAAAAGAAAAAAAATACCATGTTAATTTTAATTTCTAATGAAAGCCTGGTTTGCTTTCGAAAGAGTGCTGATTTGTTTATTGACCGCGAGATTTCTAGCGCTCGCGCTATCGCGAAGATTTCAATCGTTTTGCCTTGTGCGAGTTGATGAACCAAACCGGCTATATTAAATCGGACACAAAATCTTTCCTTTCCGGCATAATAGTCGGATAACTTACCACAATATTGACTATTATTTGAATTAAGCACGATTGTTTTTTTTTTTTCTTTTTTTTTTGTTTCAGTCTAGAAACAATCATTCCCAGCAATAGTGCTTGCGTTAAGCGCTTTGCCCGGTCCTTTACCAATCTCTTTTTCAGGTTGATTTGACTAAATTTATATGTATACATGTCGTCACTCTGGACAGCTTTTAATGTGTTCACAAATGCCATCTACCTCTCGCTTATAATTCTTACAGTGCCACTGGCATTTGATGTGGGGGGTGAGGAATGTGGACTGGTATGCAAATTTGTTATGGCTAGGCTGGCTTGGAACGAATACGACTCTGATACTAATAATGAAATTTCAGGCATTTACATTGACACTTGTGACGTTTTATTCACTACTTGCCACAATTAGGTTGCTAGGCCGGCATACAAAATTCAATTCAATCACCCAAATAATCTATTATTCACAGCATGTGATTATCCCATCACTTTTTATTCTATTTCTTAACATTTATTCAACTCCAGACATTTCATACTCACCATGGAGTCGAACAATAGAACCATGGGGTTTTTTTTTAAAGAATGCTACACCAACATTTACGATTTTGGAAGGATTTTGCACTCTTTTAGTTATCCAAGCGATTGGCCAGATCAGCAGGTGGCTGGTAAATAACAAATCCGATTCATGGCTGGTATGTACCATAATCTATCTCATGAGTATGAACTCAACAATTAAGGCTAATTTTTTTTTTTTTTTTTGGGCAATAGTTTATTTTGTTGATCGTGTCAGCCGGTATTATTACTGGAGGTTTCTATTTCCTATACAGAATATACGTTTTTCCAATTGATATTGGCAGTATTGATGCTACTTTAATTGGCGTCGTTCTTACTTGTACAGTGTTTCTCGGTGCATATGGTGTTGCTACTGGGAAAGGCAATCTTTTGGAGACCTGTCTCCTGTTTGCGTACATCGTCTACAAGTAAGTTAAACAAAACTTCCAAGTTTTGTGGGAATTGCAATTAACAATGCAAACAACAGCTTGTACGAAACTTTTACGGACTTTCAACCCACGATTGAAATTAATGTAAAGGCAGAATTTCCTCCATTCCCACCAATAATCATGGAAAGGTAAGGCCATCATCATTCAATCTGTTTGACTGAATTCTGACTTGAGATCAAAAAAAAAAGTTATGCGTCGTTAATGTCATCACTTGCTGCGGGAGTGCCGGCAAGTTTTTCTACCACATTTGGCTTTATTAATGCTGCCATGTCTACAATCACGCCTTCGATATTCGTATCATTAGCATACCGCCTGTTAGTTTTGTTCGCAGCCACTCAAATAATCCCAGTCATTCGGCAATCGAGCCGGCCGATAGAACCTCGGAATACGAACAACAACGTGAACGAATCGGATGATTCGAGCTTGACCAGTGTTCAATTTGTCACTGCATATGCGCCATGCGTGTTAATTGCTGTGTACTCTCACTTGCTGATGCACCATTTTGGATATTTACCCAAGACTACAAATGTAAATGGAGTCGACGTTAACACTTGGCAGCTTTGGTCATGGGCAAATGCGTTTGTGATTCTGATCTTGTACGCATCAGAAGTGGTATACGGCAAAGAGTCGAAAGGCGAATCGTTGACTAGGCATTGGAAGGTAGAGTAAGATTTTCAAGGAAAATATTTGTATAGATAGCAAGCAGATCACATTGTATATTGGCGTATTTGTGGTTTAAAAAAAGAATCGACTTTAATTATACAATCAAAATTATATATGGAGGAAAAGGTATGGCAACGCACTGGCACTATTTATTGATTTCTCGTAGTTGGCTATATTTTGTACAAAAGTGTCTAAATAACAGGTAATTAATTATAATATATAGTTATAACGTAGATTACCCTCAGCAAGCCACTTTTCCAGTCATGACCTGCCCAACTTATCTAACACGTTTTCTTATTGAGTGGTCATCCACGTTAGATAAAAGACAGAAATTTTATCAGAGAAAAAAGTGCAACTCTCGTCCTTGAGATCTTTTGATCTCTTGGAGCTTGACTCTATGTTTGCAATAATATCTCATCATGTAAAAAAAAAAAGAATGTAATACAGAATCCGGCATATGTGACTATGCAGCCCCGCAGGCAAACGAATTCTTAAGAAGTAAAAAAAAAAGAGTGAAGGCCAACATCGCAACAAGAATAAGCTCCATTGAGTTTCAAATTCTCAAAAAATCAAAAAAAAAAAAAATCTTTAGGTGATTTTTTTCAAACAAATTTGAAATTGCATAACTATGGTCCGAATCAGCAAGAATCAAAAAAAAAAAAATTATGATCAACTGATCCGCTAAAGACGCCGAATGGAGGCAGCATGTAAAACATTCCAAACAAGTTCAGAATACCACCTCCCTCAATCAACAAATCCTGACATTCTCTCATTCTCCAAAAAAAAGGAAAATAACTAAGGGACAACTCCTTTATTAAAACACACCCCTCGAAAGGGAAGGTAACATGATAAAAGGATATTTCCAGAACGTTAGATTCGATAATTACGACCGAGGTTTTAGTTCGGTGCGTTTCCGCAAATATTCGACCGGAGACTTTCCCCAAAGCATATAGTAAAAGCTATTGAAATAGCCCTTGTTGGTAAGCTTCGAATGCAATTTTTTGAGCGAGCTGACCCTAAAGAGAAAAAAAAAGGAAATTTGAAAATTGTAAGCGCCCGAAAAACTTTTGAATGGTTTCTGAGTTACCCGGATGAAACCGCTTCCCCTTGCTGCGTAACCCTAAATTGGCTATATAATATAAGTAATTACGTAACTAGGTATAAACAGAAATTGCATATAGACCAACCAGTCAACAGCAATAGACTACCGGTCTCAATTACATGCAGTATTGAGAGAATGGGTAGATAGACAGACATGCTTCTAGCTTTTCTGACTTATACCATTATTGATCAAGATTGCCTTACTTAGAATGCATATCTGTAGATGGTCGCAGAATTCGGTCTTCGAGTATCCAATTGCCAGGTTTATGTTGACTATTACCTGACTTCAATTTTGTTCAATGGTGTTGTAATTCACGTAAGTTCCGATGCAAACTACACGTTGTAAAAAGCAGTGTAGGGCATGGGCGACACGCTATTTCAAACAGTTAACCCATTGTGTACTACAGAATTGTTGTATGTATTTACATTGATATGCATGGAGAAACGTAGATATTAACCATTGACTATTCACTTGAGTCGTTGCATACATGTATTGAAATAACTATTTTATTGTTTTTTATTCACATATTTTGCAAGATATGCGATGCCACCTGCTGTCCTCGCGTGCCTGGCCTGTTCCGGCACTCAATTTCATCGGAGCTAATTCCGTGCGTGAGCAGGCAGCGCTTTTCCCCCGCCTCCCCAATTGCACCTTGTATTTACTTGAATACAATCAAAACCAATCCACCGCAATCCTCGTACGTGTTGACTTATATGTGTATATATTTTGTTGAGGTTCTAATTTGATTACCAAACAAAAAAAAAGGTCATTTAACAGGTTATTTTCAATTTCATCAATAGACATGGCTGGCCAGCTTTTCGAATTCGTTGCTATTATTCCTGATAAGACTGATGATGGCGCAGTACGTTTAAATTTGCAATTGTTTTGGGCTCTCTTTTTAATACTTCTATCATAATTTTTTTCTTATAAAAATACTGGTTAATAAAATGTGGGGGCTAATTGTTTCCAGGTTGACCGTCGTCTTGCAGTACGTGAAGCTCACCTTGCCAACGTGAAGAAGTTATTTGCCGAAAAAGTTATAACTTCAGGCGGTAAGTTTTTTTTTTTTTTTTTTTAGCCCTCCGAAGGGCGTGATATATCGATTGATTAAAATGATGAGCTAATTTTGATTGCAAGGTGCTTTTCTGGATGACCCAATTGTTCAAGGCGTCAGGCCAACTTTCAAAGGCTCGATTGTCTCGTTCAGTGCCGAATCAAAGGAAGCGGTCGAGGCCATCTTGAAGCAAGATCCGTATGCTGAGAATGACGTTTGGGATTTCTCTAAAGTTCAAATTTACAACGTATGTGACATTGGTTCTTGCCTTTTTTCTTTTAACATGTTTAACCATTTTCATGGATATAGTTTGCTGTCGCCGTCAGGCAGGCCAAGGAATAGACGTGCATTTTTTATTTTGTGTTGGATCAATTTATTACATTGAAGATAGATTTATGTTGTTCAAGTTTTTAAATTTTTTTCTGTTTTAATCTTTGATGTTGAAACCTGTAAAAAAAAAGTAAACGTTTGCCCATCTCATGGTATTTCTTTGTGCGGCTCTTGTTCACAAATCAATCACGATAACTTTGCTCGGCAGCCCACGAAGAAAGATTTCGAACCAGTCGCACATAGCAGAGAGCAACTCTTAATGTCGGTCAAAATACAACCTGGCGTCTACGCAGATTTCTTTAGCCTTTTTTAGTTGTTACACATTGAACTAAAAGGCAGAAAAAAACCATGGAACTCGTCTTCCGCCGGGCCTTTGCCGGTTGCAGAAACCATTGGAGCACATCGCGTGCTCGAATTCTTAGAAAATTAACCGGGTCAGTTAAAAATAGCAATAGCAAAAATTATCGAACGTATAATACGGACGGACGAAGGACCGGTGACATGCCATCAAAAGTATTCAAGTCAACCATTGGCAAAACCGCGGTCGTGCTTTCGCTTGGTGCCACCGGAGCTACCGGTGCCTACCTGGTGGACGACATTGGTGATCTCATAACGCACTCATCCATGGCGGCAGAACGAAGCGCGCGAATTGTTACTGCCGCGTTTAAATGTTTCGCAGATTATCGTTCAATATTGGGCAAGCAATACGATTCAGACGAGGAACGGAACCAGGCCATTTCGCAATGCCACAAGCGATGCGCACTGATCACGTTAAAAGTATTGGAAGCAAACGCTGGGATTTACATCAAGTTTGGTCAACATATCAGTGCATTAACATACTTGTTACCACCAGAATGGACCACCACGTTTATCCCACTTCAAGACAGATGCCCCGTTTCGTCAATCGAAAGTATTAGGCAAATGTTCAAGAATGATACTGCAACCGAACTTGAAGATGTTTTCTCAGAGTTTAATCCGGTACCGTTAGGAACCGCCAGTTTGGCACAAGTTCACAAGGCAGTTCTACGGGATTCGGGTGAAGAAGTTGCTGTCAAGTTACAACATCCATCTTTAGCGCAATTCATCCCGCTTGATTTAAAACTAACCAAATGGGTGTTTAACGCGATTGATAAATTTTTTCCTGAATATCCAATGACATGGCTGTATGATGAATTAAATTCGTCAATTTATGTCGAACTGGATTTTACTGAGGAAGCCAAAAATGCAACCCGCACGCAAAAATATTTTAAAAATTTAAAGAAAAAGACTGCACTCAGGATCCCAAACGTGGTTTGGGCAAAGCCACGAATTCTCGTAATGGAGTGTACGTATATCTATTAATTGCTTTGTCAGGCTGATTGCTAACAAAGTCAGATATCGGAGGATACCGTCCAGACGACATAGCATCTCTCGATAAGGATCATATTTCAAGGAATGAAGTTAGTATATGTTTGTCCCATATATTTAATACCATGATTTTCACGCCCGGCGTGTTGATTCATTGTGACCCTCACTCCGGGAACTTGGCAGTTCGACCGCTCCCGAAAGGCGAGCAAGGCCCGTGGTACAATCGCGGGCATAACTTCGAGATTGTGTTGTATGATCACGGATTGTACCGCGACGCGTCTCTCGAACTTCGACGGAGCTATGCCAAGTTTTGGTTGGCCATTATTGACAATGATGAACCCAACATGCGCAAATATGCAAAGGAGTTTGCCGGCATTTCAGACGCGCAGTTCCCGTTGTTTGCCAGCGCGATTACGGGCCGTGAATTTTCAAACGTGAAAAATTCGGGCCTGAACCAGCCCAGAACCAGGGCCGAGGTTGAACGCATCATGGCATCGTTGCGAGATGGCTTGATGCCGAGCTTAATCAAGTTATTAGCCAACGTGCCTCGAGTGGTTTTGCTGATTCTCAAAACAAACGACTTAACCCGAGCGCTTGATGAAAACCTCCATACCACGATTGGTCCCGAACGAACATTTTTGATCATGGCCAATTACTGTGCCAAGACTGTTTACGACGAGGACAAGGAAAACCTGAGACGGTACTTTATTTTGTCACCGGCGCGATTGATCGGCGAATCAATAGCTTATTCCAGATACGTCAAACGAGTTTTGCAAATGGAACTGTACGATATCACGCTTTGGTTCAGAAATATGTTTAAGATAGGAGGTCATTAATGATAAAATCGATTGTATTTACAGTAAAAACAAAACATGCCCACAAAAAAATAAGTCTAAACCCTCATAAACTCCGCAAAAAAAAAAAAAAAAAAAAAAAAAAGAACAAAAACAAATACTTGATTCTTATCAACTTGCGTGCAACAATGCCTTATCCATTTGCCACATCTTCTCCTGATCAATAAACCAATCCGGCAACGACATGAGATGCACGCCGCCGTTGTTTGAATCATCCACGGCGAACCTATCCGCGTCAGCAAGATATTTAAACCTTGGTAATGAAAACTTGGAAATATCTACTAATTCGATATACAATTCGTAAAGGTATTGCGACCTGTCAAACGACATTTCCCTGTATTCGTTGATAATAGAAGACAGGTTCCAATGTTGCAATTTTCGAAGCACGCCTATAAACGTGCAAGATAAATCAATGATCAATAACGGATAATGATTCTTGTTAAGCGCATATGAAAGACATGATTGAACAGTGGAATCAGGAAGCAACTTCCATTCTTCTTCTGACATGCGCCATGGCGGTATTTGCATGTGAGCCTACAAAAAAAAAAAAATCATACAGTTAACCAAAAAAACGAAGATCCATGGTTTTGTTTCAATACAATCCATACAATGTGAATGTCATGCTCTCGAGCAAACAATTCAACTGCCGGCGTCGGTCTCTCCTTGCTAATCAGCAGAATCGTTTTCAATGACAACGTAAACAAAAACGGGAAATTAAGCGGATCAATCTCTGAACATCTGTCTAAATAATTTGTTAACACAAAATGGTGCTACAAGACATGGGAACCTCTTAAAAAAAACATAAAATACTTGCATATCTGATCTTCTACAATGCCAAACAATTCCGGAGGAGCAAGCATTGCACAGCACTGTAATATTTCGTTTTCTTTGGAAGATCGATGCCTTACCGGCTGGGCTTTCCAATTTTCTACAAATCCCTCGGTTCATGCTAGCGGGATCAGAGAGAAAAATGCGGAGGATGTCACGAGATTTTTTGGCGTGAGCAAGAAATTGTAGGAAAAAAAATTTAAGCCAATTTAACAGTATATTATACAAAACGACTAGTTTTTCTTTTTTTTTAGATAAAGAAAATGTCTACGTTTGGCAAATTATTTCGTAAGTGATTAATTATCGGCATTTTTTTTGTTTTCTTTTTTTTTTTTTGGGTTTTTTCAGTTGCTGATGGTTTTGGTGGCGGTGCGAATTGATATATGTAGGAGTGACAACTTATGGAGAATCTCACTGCCAGTCAGTTGGTGCCATTGTTGATGGCGTGCCACCGGGACTTAAGCTTGTAGAGTCTGACATTCAGACTCAATTGAGCAGACGTCGACCGGGCCAGTCTAACCTGACCACGCCTGTAAGTAATTTACGACAAAGTGACATAACACCAAGTCAATTTGGGACAAATTAAGTCCTCTGTTAACAATTTATTTTACAGAGAAATGAAAAGGATCAGGTTCAGATTCAGTCAGGTACTGAATTCGGAGTCACTTTGGGAACACCGATCGGATTGCTGGTTAAGAACGAGGATCAACGTCCTAACGATTACTCTGAAATGAACAAGTACCCGCGACCGTCACACGCGGATTACACGTACCTCGAGAAATATGGTGTCAAGGCATCTTCAGGTGGTGGTCGTTCATCAGCTCGTGAGACGATTGGAAGGGTTGCCGGTGGCGCGATTGCTGAAAAATACCTTAAGGAGGCTCATGGGATTGAAATCGTTGCGTTCGTGTCAGCAGTGGGTGAGGTTTCGATCAACCGTGATCCAACTAATCCGGAATTTATTCAACTTCTTGATACCATCACGCGACAAAAAGTTGATGAAGTTACAGTTCGGTGTCCGGATGCGGAAGCAGCCGAGAAGATGGAAGAATTGGTAAAGAAGTTTAAGGCTGCCAATGATTCGATCGGTGGTGTTGTTACATGCGTTATTCGTAACGTTCCTGTCGGATTAGGCGAGCCCGTGTTTGACAAGATTGAGGCCGAACTTGCCCATGCCATGCTTTCCATTCCGGCTTCCAAGGGATTCGAAGTCGGATCCGGATTTGCCGGCACCAAGATTGCTGGCTCGCAGCATAACGACCCGTTTTATAAGGATGAATCAACTGGCAAGTTGCGAACCAAGACAAACAACTCCGGCGGCATTCAAGGTGGCATTACTAATGGCGAAAACATTTACTTCTCAGTCGCGTTCAAGCCACCGGCTACGATCTCACAGGCACAGTCAACTGCACAGTATGACGGAACGGATGGCGTGTTGACGGCCAAGGGCAGGCATGATCCCAACGTGGTGCCCCGAGCAGTACCGATTGTGGAGGCCATGGCAGCGTTGGTCGTGATTGACCAGTTGCTGATCCAGGCAGCTCGCACCGCGTCAAGAGCGAATTTGGGTCTTTTAAATGCATCAGCATGAATTGTGGAAATATGAGAAATCAAATGAAAAAAAAAAAGAAAACAATTGTATTATTTTAGGTAGTTATTAATATATAGTATATGTGCCACTTTGTTTCTGGGTTGTACATTACATCAGCAAGAAAATAGTTTAGTTACTAACTAATTAGTTAACGTAAATACTATGCGAGCGGTCAGAAGAACCGAGCGGGCAGGTTTCATGCCAATCCTCACCTCCTTTACTTAAAACAACATTTCTCTATCAAAAAAAAATGGAATAGTTTTCAATTGAAAGTAGTATACTATTGGCTTTTCAAGCTATCAGAAGAGACAAAAAATTAAGCATTTCAAAAGCTTTTCAAAAGCTGCCAAGGTCTATGGGGTTCCAAGAACAACTCTCGGTTGCCGACTTAAAGGCAGACGCTCTCGACAAGATTGCCGTCCTAATTTTATGAATCTGACGGGGCTAGAAGAGAATTCTCTTTCTAAGTATGTTTTGGACCTGGATGCCCGAGGATTTCCACCCCGGCTTATTGATGTGGAAGATATGGCCAATGTTCTCTTAGCCGAACGCGACGCGGGACGCGTCCGGAAGCGCTGGGCTTCTAATTTTGTCAAGCGACAACCAGAGCTCAGGACGCGAATTAATCGTGCTTACGACTACCAGAGAGCCCTCTGCGAAGATCCGGATAAGATAAACGCGTGGTTTTCGCTTGTAGCAAGCATGAGAGCCAAGTACGGGATTCAAGACGCCGATTTGTATAACTTGGATGAGACTGACTTTCAAATGGGTGCGATCAACCCGTCAATGGTCGTTTCACGTGTCGATCGACGTGGTGGGGCGAAAACTGTACAACCTCGTAATCGGGAATGGGTTACGGTGATCCAGGGAGTGAGTGCAGATGGTTGGTGTGTTCCGCCGTTTATTGTATTAAAGGGAGTTTTTCACCTTGCGCATTGGTACATGGAATTCAACCTCCCACGCGCTTGGGTCCTCAAACCTACACAAAATGGTTGGACTGATAACGATACAGGCTTGGACTGGATTCGCCATTTTGATAAACATACTGCCAGCCGTGCTACAGGTGTATATCGGATGTTAGTGATTGATTGCTACGAGAGTCATCGCTCGGTCGAGTTCGACAGTTTCTGCGAAGAAAAGCGTATTATAACGGTTTCTATGCCACCTCATTCGTTGCCTACTACAGCCTCTTGATGTCGGATGCTTTAGTTCATTGAAACGGGCGTACGGACGAGAGATTGAGATGCTTGTGAAGTCGCGTATCACCCATGTGACCAAGCAGGAATTTTTAATCGCCTTTAAGTCGGCCTTCTACACTGCATTTACGGAGAAAAATATCAAGGCTGGATTCAGAGGAGCTGGCTTAGTGCCTTTTGAATCCGACACGGTCTTATTGAAGCTAGATGTGAGGCTACGGACTCCAACGCCGCCTAGCTCTCCAATAGCGACTACTAACAGCTGGGCCTCTCAGACGCCGCCCAACCCAATGGATGTTGGTTCACAGTCTGATTTTATTAAGCATAGGATTGTTGTTCATCAAGGCAGCTCACCGACGCCTATTTGTAGCGCTGTGGACCAGTTTGCGAAGGGGACAAATGCAATAATGCACGAAGTGGCCCTTTTGAGGTCAGAGAACAAGACGCTTCGAGAAACCAATCATGCCTTAAGCAAGCGCCAGAGCGCTAAGCGAACTTTCCTGCAAAGAGGAGGGAGTTTGACCATAGAAGAGGGTCAAGATCTTATAGGGCAAAGGGATGTTAATGAAGAGCCAAGGCAAGATTTACGCGAAATGGGTGGGTGGTCATCGACAACAGGGACAGCCGAGTGTTCAGCGATGTAGCATGTGCAGTAGTACCGAACACACTGCGCCCAGATGCCCAAATAATTTGTTTTAGTTGTAGAACCTATTTTTTTAAAAAAAATAATTTTATTATAATGTTGTGGTGCTGTAATTGATGGTTTTAGTCGAGTCAGCAGTGAAACCTGCCCGCTCGGTTCGTCTGACCGCTCGCATAGCATCTACGTTGCTAACTAATTAGTTAGTTAATGCTCGCATTTGATTATGTAAGACAGGCTCGGGTCAATGCTGCAGGTCTCGCAAACTCTAAAACAGTGACAAAAATGGGATTCTCAAAAAAAAAAAAAATAAATAAATAAAAAAATAAAAAAAAAGGGGTCAAATTCAAGCATAAACTTTGCATTAGCTCGAGTTTAATGCGTTTCAAGTTTTTGATGTTATATAACACTCAACAATCCGATAGATATTATACGATTTTTTTTTTTTTCGTTGTATAGGTAGTATATATTAGGTAGTTATAGCGTGATAACAAAGAATGAAATGAGACAAGGTTTACCACAACACATTGAACGCCTGAGAACTCAACAAAAGCAAAAGCAAAGGAAAAAGTGAAAAAAAAAAACAAAAACAAAAACAAAAATAAAATGCATGATGTCTATGCACATGCCCAGCGATCAGTCCATCGTAAGTCGTTAAACAAGTTCTATAGATCCAAAAGAGACGCCCCTCCAATGTGTATGTATATATATCGTAAGATGTGCTTTAATTTTTTTTTGTTGCAACTTTTTTTTTTATCGCGAAAGCAACGCTTCTGATAAAAAATATTCTTTTTGAGCAGGCGTGAGATCCGCCGTGACCCAAGGAACATGCTTAATTTGCTGAATTGTAAATCGGTTCTTGGGATCTTTTGATAACAGATTCCTCAGTAGCGCTTTTGCCTGTTCTGACACGCTCGGCTCATCAGGGAAAACCACTTCATCTTTTGCAATCACGTTAAACAGTTCAAACTCGTTTTCAGCCGTGAAAGGACACCGGCCGTAAAAAAAACAATAAAGAGTTACCCCTAATGCCCAGATATCAATTTTGTTTGTAATTCGCGGTCGCGGGAGATCGGGATCATTGTAACATAGTTCGGGAGCGAAAAACGCAGGAGTCCCTGCCGTCTTCGCCAGTTCATACTCATCATTGCCACCCGACAGGCCAGAAATATAACTAACACCAAAATCGGAAATTTTGACGTCACCTTCCTTGGTCATTAGTAAATTTGCAGGCTTAATGTCACGATGGATAATGCGTTTATAATGCAGGTATTCAAGTCCCAAAACCACGTCGCGAAACATGCGTCTGGCATAATCGATCGACATGGCAGGCGAGCCATCGTCATTTTGCCATTTAATTTCACCTAGTTCCACATATTCCAACACCAAAAATATTTTTTTGCTGTTTGGATCATCAAGAACTTCTCGTAATTTGACGATATGTGGATGATTGCATTTTTTGAGAATGGCAATTTCGCGCCGGATCTTGTCTTCTTGAGTATTGCCTGTTCGTAGTGGCCTGCCTAGTCTTGGCCGCCCAGTTCTGTTCATTATTTTAACTGCCTGATTTTTTATTAGTAAGAAGTACTCAAAAAATAGAAAAGAAGAAAAAAGGAATGCTGTAATTTAAAAACATACCACAAATTCACCAGTAGTAAGATCCCGGCCTAGTTTTACTTTGCCGTGCTGGCCGCGGCCAATCTCGTGAATAATTTCATAAGTGTTTAACATTTTCCTGCCCGAGATTGGGTCGTAGTCAAGATTTATGTAATGGGTTTCTTTGACAATAGAGGCAGGAATTGCAGATCCATGGGAAGTGACTGCAGATGTGGCAGATGATAGGGAGGCCGGAGTGGAAGAGGAAGAAACGATGGTGAGCTCTTGAGCGGCGTCGACAAGGGAGGACGACGACGAAGACGAAGACGAAGAGTAATAAATCGTACGGTGCGAGATCGGATCAGTGTATTGAGTGTTGTTTAAAGTCGACAGAGCCGAACGGGGAGCCTGAAACTTAGTTGATAACGACGAACCGGGTGACCATGAAATAATGTTGTTGTGGTTGTGGTTGCTGTCGAAGCTTTGGTTGATGATGTCGCTCGCCGGTGACGCCGCCAAGATCTGAAAGTTGAGCGGCGTCGACACATCGGGAAATGGCAATAAAGGCGCCTTAGTAGTAGACGATGAAGTAGGAAGCGAGGATGAAGTAATCGAAGTGAGTACGGTTGCAGCAGCAGGAGGAGCATTTGCTACTGTCGTGGTCGTGGTCGTGGTCGTCGCCGCCGCCTTGGCCGAGTCCTGGCCATGAGCTGACGAGGACTTGTCGCGAAACGCGCGCTGAAGAAGCGGAAGAAAATGCATCGCTGCCTTGAAGGCAGGAATAAAACAAAATAAATTAAAAAATAAAAAAAAAAAAAATTAAAACCAAAAGTTGAAGGAGAAGTGGTAGTATAGTATAGACTCAAATTACTAAAGTGCATCTATATAATATAGCAGTGTACAAATTGGAAACCAGTTAGCGCATGGTTACCCGGCCTTGTTTGGCTAAGGGGCCGCTAATTAAACGTGGATTTGGGTTTTGGCTTTTGAGTTTTTGTCCTTAATAGGAAGTGGTTTTGCACTGCGCTAGCCAGGACTGGCAGCGTACGAACAGTCAATGATAGATGTTGATATAAAGTGCCAGTTGAAGCAGTGCCGCCGGTGTTGGTAGTGGTGGTAGTGCTGTCGACGTCGCCGTTAGCTTGCTTGGAAACACCTCGGATCAGTGCTGCTGATATTTTGGGTTCGTTTTGCCTCAAGTTCAATTTCATTATGGGCTACAAACAATTGTCGGATGCTTCTGCCACATTCGTCAAGGCACTTACCTAATTCTGTACGCTTTTGTCGCGCAGTGGCGGTGGTGGCAGTGGCGGCGGTGCGCGGTGCTGTGGCGACGGCGCGCCATGTCCGGCCTTGTTTACTCTGTAAACAACCAAAAACAGCTACCCCACTCAAGCCGTACAGTTCGTTGTCCTTTCTTCAATGCCATAACCATGCAAGGCAAACCAGCATTAAAAAGTTTATTAATATTACTGCATTTGCTGGGTTTGTGTCTGAATTTTACGGTTGCTGTCTGGACTACCTCGTTTGCTGTCTCTGGCGACTACTACATTCAGACACTCAACAATAGTTTTTACAAAACTTCGCTTGCCACATCAACGCTCAAAAATGCTTCCTTATCTTTGAACATTGTAGGCACAAGTTTAAAGCTTTTAAAGTCTCCACCTTCCGGGTCTTCCATCGTGCGCACGGATGACAACTCAATCTATGCCCTGTACGGATCCTGCGGGACCAAATGGCAAATATCACAATATAGTTTATCTCAAAACGCCTGGACAGAAATTTCTACATTGCATTCTTCTGCTCCGGACTATCACCAAGGGTCAATTCTTTTTGCCAATGACAATCACGTCTACATCTTTGGTGGCTCTTGCCTCAACCGCTCGGACGACGTGGCAACTTTTTACAACACCTTGACTGCGTTCAGCTCAGATTCTCACAATTTCTCGTCGCCTTTGAACATGAACCCACCCGTTGCTCTTCAAGACGCATCTGTTGTTGTGATTCAAAACGAGGCCATTCTTTTCGGTGGCCTGGCCGCCAAAGGGTGGATTGGCATGAATCAGTTGGCAATCTGGCAATCTTCTAGTTGGAGCTACAAATCTGTGACTGGCTCTTCTTTCATAGATAGTCGGACTGGTGCTATCACTGCCGTTTCTGTAAACAACTCTAAAGTGGTAATCAATGGCGGGTTTGTAGACGGACGAGTTGCAAGCCCATCGATGGCAGTGCTTGAAATGGGGGTTAATAAATGGTCATGGAATCAACCAACCGCTAGCTCTTATCCAGTTTTGCAAGGTGCCGTTATGCTACCCGGTGATGTTTTGCTTGGCATATCGAACAACACGCAACCGCAAGTCATTCTTCTCAATATCACATCTTGGTCATACTTAAAGTCATACGATCTTTCAACACTCACGCAAGCGATCGCTGCCGCGCAAACAACAACGACAACCCAGACTTCAATTTCTACCACAAATTCTAAACAGCTAACAAAAGGCTCGATTGCAGCAATTTCTACCTCAAGTTCCGTGGCCGGCATTGTGATCGTGGCCACATTGGTTGCATACCTGATTCGACGACGAGCTCGCAGGCGACCGTTAGGCCCGCTTACTCCCGAATCCGACCAGGGTAAATTTTTTCCATCGCCATACTTAAACGACAAGGATGATCACTGTGTCGATTCAGATGCTGCTTCAACAACCACGTGGGAGGAACGGCGTCGCGAATTTATTCAAAATTACTCTGGCATTACGAATGATCATGATGACGATAAACTAAAAAACAATCAAAAAGAAGTCATGGAAACTGATAATGATTCAACAAAAACGATTTTTGGATTTAAACGGAAATCTCTTCAAAGTTTAACTCGTGGATCCAAATGGACGTCAAGCCTGACCGGAGACCGGCGGAGTACGGCATCGTCGTCCGATTCGTCTAATTTTCGACGGCGAAGTAGTGGGCCCATAAACGGACTTGGCATAGCAAGCACGGAATCAGAAAAATCAATCCCTGATGAGAACGATAATACGGACGATGATATTTATAAATTATTTAAGGATCGTGAAGTTCAAGTTTTGGTTAGCACGACTCGCAAAGGAAAACTTAGGATAACGAATCCTGATGACCACATTGACGAAGACGGCAATGTGCAAAAAGTAAGCGACGAAAACGTGTCGCGAAAAAGTAGCGTTGCTTCAAAAACTAGGTGGCTAATAGGAGGATCATCAACCACCCCAGAACAGAATCAATAATTTTTCTAATTTTTTTTTGTAATTTAATGATTATCCCTTTTATTTGTCTTTTTTCTTTTTGGATTTTCCTATGTACAATACAAACCTATATTACATTCTATGCAAGTTCCCACTACTGATACACCATCGCGGATGAAATTAAAACACAAAACAATATGCGAATGAATAAAAATATATAGATAAAAAAAAGTCAAAAACACCAAAACAAAATTGATCGTCACATGTCTTCATCATCCAGGTTTTCAAAATCGTCATCAAAACTAATTAATTTTTGTTTTTTGCCAGATCGTAAAATGACGCCACGAGACCATTCCATGGCCAACAAAAATGCAGGTGCGACACCTTTTTCAGATCCAAATTGAATTAATCGACGTTCAAGACATTTTTCAAATACTTGTTGAACCAATTTATAATCATTCATGACTACCGTGAACGATCGAATGATCCATAACACAGTCGCGCGACTGATTTCAAAATCCATCGGTTGATTAATCACGGACGCAAACACGTCAGTCAAATTTTCAGGACCCCATTTGCCATGACGTGATGATCCGTGAATGTAAAAACCTTTAAACAAGGCAACGTATGCTCGGCGCAGGTTAAGACCAAAAAATTTCATGCGGTGTACTAATTCAAAAATGCCATCGAAATTTCCTTCGTGCATGTAATGCTTTAAAAAACAATCATATGAGGAATCCTGAATCGAAACATTTATCGTGAATTCAGACCGATCCGACTTTGCGTCGTTGTCATGCATGATGCGTTGATTAGCAAGTAATCGCTGCTTGGCAATCAATTTTTTCTTTTCAGTTGATGATAATAACCCGGGTAAATAACCGTTCATGATGGTATATGATTCAAGCATTGACAAAAAATTTAACGCCTCGTTGGTTTCGTTGCAATTGATCAACGCAGATATGGCCGATTCAATAAACGCGGTATCAGAAACCATCCGATTATTTATCGACCGATTAATCCAGCCTTTCACTAACGTGGTCTTTCCAATGCTGCCATAAAATTGAATAACGGTGGAATACGAAAACATGTCGAAATCGACCTTGTCCTCTTGCATCATGCGCAAAAAAGTGTGACAAACCTTGAGGCGTTTCACGCGAACCGCGGCCGCGAAAACCGTATTATAAGGACCAGCGTTCTTGGTCAAGACGCCGTATTTGCGTAAATAAAAAAAATATCGCCGGCCGTATTGCAATCCTCGAGGTGTTTGTGATTTGGAACCCCAGTACACAATGTACGCCAACGCGGTGTTATGTTCCGGTATGGAAACCGGCATTTTGCAATCCAAAACATCAGAAAGCAAGCAAAAATATTGATCTCGCAGTCTTGCATTATTTTTCTCAGTCACTTGATACATTGACATTAAGCTTTCGAGCATGTCATTCGGCATGTTTAAAGGCCGAGGCATGGGGTACTTCATGTAAGCGAGAAAAACTTTGCCAACCAATTCCACGTCCGTGAAACGCGTTCGTTGAGCCTGCAAGTATGCATTTTGCAATTCGTCATGTTTTGAATCATCAGAAACATGATTCCTAGCAAATTCGGTCATGCGCTTTTTTGAAACCATTTCTTGCTGCTTCTCGATTTCTTTATCCTTAAAATAAGATTTCGATTGCACGCGTGCCTGCTTGATTGCAAGGTTGTCATGATTGTTGACTGTAATTTTTTTTAAGCCTAATTTTTTTTCAAGATGCTGAATGTCCACTAAGCTCCAATTTTTGTGCAATAATGTTTGAAAAGCTTCAACAATTGTTGGCCTGTTCTCGTTGATGATCACAGCTTGGTTCGGATTTAAAACAAGCTCTGAAGCCTGACATGATTCATTAGAAGCCCACCGGAGTTGCAACGAATTAATCTGCAAGGCAAGAGGAAATCGAATGAACCTTGGTGAACGTGCTCGTACCCGAAGGCTCACCCATGGCATTATAAGTGGCACTTTTTTTGATTTAAAAACCCAATCAAATCAAATATTTCCCTATTCTTGCTACCAAAAATTGTCTTCATTGAAGAAGGAAAAAAAAAAAAATAAAATAAAATTTAGTTGGTTCCTCACTTTTGTATTATCGCATATATATATATATATTTTGAACCTAACCGAGCCAAAACTTTTTAAGATTTTCAATAAATTCAATTCGACCATGAATTGCGCAAAAATCTTTCAAGGGGTTAGTACTGATAGATTCAACTGCAAAAGCAACAAGGTTGAAAGCAGGATCCAATTTCCATGTCTTTTTTTTTATTTTTTTTTATTTGAAGAATTTGGCATGCAAATGTAATGTCAGGACTGCCATTTAAAAATATTTATCATCGCCGGCAAGTCGCGGATACGTCACAACGACCGTGCACGATCTGTTACAAGCCGACGCCGGTCGTGCTCGTGTCAGAAGATGGCAAGCAAGATTTTTTTTACGTTTGTCAGATTCATTTAACTGATAAGGCATTTGCCATTCCGGTACCTAATCAGGCCGTGGAAGATGCCAAAAGGTTAAAGGAAGCCACCGAGAAAGAGATTGAAAAGTTTAAAGCAGAATTTGAGGAAAAAGGCAAACGCAAAAAGCGAGATCGCGAAAAAAGGGATAAAGATGTCAAGGAAAAGAAAGACAGTGAACGAAATGCTGAGGATGATAAAGATGATGATAAGAAGGACAAGAAGGAGCATAACGAGCGGTTACGAGAATTAGAAATAAAGAAGGAGGAAGCCATAAAGAATTCAGAAGCTCAACAACGTGTGTTCAATCTAAACAAGGACATTTATTCAATGAGATTGAATAACTGGAGAAACGTTCAACGGTCCAAGAAAACTACCGAGCTATTGAAAAAACCGGGCGCGTTACCTTCGGTACCAAGTTCAACACCTGGACTGCAACCTGGCAACACCGGAAGTGCTGCTCAGTGAACGGCAATTTTTTTTACCACCCCCCTAGGAAAAAAAAGAAAAAAGAAAAAAGAAAAAATATATAGAAAATTGCATTATATTGCGTTCCAAATTTCATCCACGCGACCTCGCTGCACTGTTATGCCAGGCGTGACCCATTCACCACAGGAACATTTCATGCCCTGCCATCTATAACTGCCAACCTTGGTTTTGCATTTGGGACATTCAAACTTGCCTTCCAATAATCCCTGCTCAAGTTCTGGTTGCATCCATCGGACTGGATCGAGAAAATAATGCATGCATGATGGTGATAATACGGATTTCATGCCCGGACCGATCTTTGTGTTTGTTTGAAACCCGGGGGGATCATGAACAATGATGGCTGATGATTGTGCCAATGGACATCTAACGTTTTTTTGATATAAAGAAAAGAAAATTTTCACAGTCTGCAATGAGTCAAAAAAACTTGCAAGTGGCAACGGGGTCAAATCTGTCTTACCTGCATTTCTTGCATCTGATCTCCGACTTGCTTGACTGGGTAGGTTTTACATCAGAGTATGATTTCGGCGCAGGCGCAACACCAGAGACTATTTTTTTAGTAACAACATATCAATTACGTTTAGACGGGTTCAAACTCACAAGATGACTGTTCGGCTTCTTTTTTCAAAAGCCAACGATGATATGCGGGGTTAGTTTTGTCGACCTGAAACCCGTCGGCTTGGAAAATCTGTAACTGTTCAACAAACGAATCATTCGGATTTGCTATTTCCCTTCCAGATTTGACCGTAGCTAATGCGTCTTCAAATGAGACTTTATGCTTCCACATGACATATGCAATCACGACGGTAGCACTTCTGGATATTCCAGCCACGCTGAACCCGCAAATGTTAGCAATCCTTTTTTTTTTTTTTTTCCTTTTCTGCATACCAATGAACCAAAACACTTCCACCGTTGCTGACCGCTTCTTCAATAAACTCTATAGCCTCGCTAAAATATTGCAAGATGTCTTCGTCGTGCTCATCGTCGACATGGATCTGCTTGTGCTTGAAATTGGCCGTGTGCTTGTCATCAATGTCGCCTCTCAGGATCGAAAGAACATGGGTCACGTTTGACTGGGCAAGAAATTGCTGCCCATAAAGAGCAAACTGTGATCCGATATATATATCATGGCCCGGTATTTTGTGCATTGCCATGGCTGCTTAACAAGAAACTGGCTGATCTGATTTGCCTTATTGTATTGTATTTTTTTTTTTAAATTGGCTTTAATCGACCATCAAACGCAAAATATCACTATTTAATGCTGCAACGAATATGGCATAAAACTAACGCAGTCAATGCTTTTCAGCCGCATCTAGTGGCTAAACAAGCGCGGTCACGTTGTAAGCACACGCTGGCAGTTTTGAATTGGAACAAGCAGAAAACAGGGCCAAATCTGATAACAAAATTCCATCAAGGAACTTACTCAACTTTCAAGTATTTGTTTGTTTTTCTTTAAAGCCTCTTGCAATTGGCTTAAATTTTTTTTTATTATTAATTGAGCAAGGATTTTGTTTATACAGCACGAGGCGCACTAAGCCAACAAAGACTGGTTCGCGGGGAAAAGTCACCTCACCATCGCATAAAAATTCTGGAGAATATTTGTTGTATTCATCATGTCATCCACCTCCGCAAACAGAAACGAGTCAAATGCTTCCAATCGGAGTCATAATCAAGGTCGGCAGACTCGAGATTACACTCCGGCGCAGGCCGCTGCCGTGAACCGGGTGCGCAAGTGCAAACATTTTGAGTATTACGCAATCTTAGACATTGAACGAACAGCCGAGGATGGAGAGATAAAGCGGGCGTATAGAAAACTTGCATTGCTGATGCATCCGGACAAGAATGGAGCACCAGGTGCTGATGAGGCATTTAAGAGTATGTTGGCACCATGAATTGGCAATAAATGAGTGGCATAGGAGTGGTTTTTTTTTTTTTTTTTATATTCTGACCACGCTTTCTTTTTGTTTAGTGGTTTCCAAAGCGTTTCAGATTCTTTCGGATAAGGATAAAAAGAGAGCATACGATGCAACCGGAACAGATCCCGATTCTCGGGCATCAGGCATGCCGTCCGGTTTTTCGCGAAGGTCGTCAGCAGCAGCAGGCGGCGGCGGCTTTGGTGGCGGCGGCATGTATGGCGACGATATCTCACCCGAAGAATTGTTCAACATGTTTTTTGGCGGCGGTGGTGGCGGTGGCGGGCCTGGATTTCAAACGGGGTTTGGAGGATTTGGTGGGCCGGGAGTAAGGATACATTCATTCGGCGGATCACCTTTCACGCAGTTTCAATTTGGCGGGCGAGGAGGTCCTCAAGCTGGGCATCAACAACGGCAGCAAGCAGGCGGTGGTGATGGTGATACGATCAGTTTTAAAACGCTCGTACAGTTATTGCCACTTTTGATATTGTTTATTTTCCCATTGCTTTCGTCCTTGTTTGATTCTGGTTCGTCATCAAACGACAGTTTTTGGAGGAACCAGGCTCATTTTGAGTTCACGCCTGCGGCACCGTATACTTCGCAGAGAGTGACTCCGAAGTACAACGTGCCATATTACGTGAATCCCAAAGATTTGACAAATTTAAACGACAAGAGGTTATCGCAATTAGACCAGCGAGCAGAAAATTCATATATTAGAGTGTTACGAAACAAATGTGATATTGAACATGATATTCGGCAACGTAAGATTGAAGATTCGCAAGGATGGTTTTTCGTTGATGAGAAAAAATATGAAAAGGCAATCAACATGAAGATGGAAAGTTGTGACGCGTTGAAATCTATGGGGTTCCAAAGCGGTCGTCGTTAGAAACAGATGGGGCCAATTAATATTAAAGTAATACCTTAAAGAGGATATATATATATATAAATTAATGATCAAAATTTTTTAATCTTGTCTTGTCTTATTTTGTTTTATAGTGTTGTGCATTTTTGTCTATTTGGCATGAAGACGGGTTTGTAAGGCTATTATTGATTTCTTGTTGTTAAACTTGATTTGCAAAATTCTCAGATGTATCTCCAACCCTTGTTGTGTACAAGAGCAAAATATTAATATCAGTCAATCTATGTACGGCAGGGCGGCAGGTAAATTAAAAATAGAGTTTATCCCTTACTTCTGCTCTGCCCTCCTTTATTTACAACTGGGTAGATTAATTATCACGACCCAGCCCTGAGAAGGGAGGGCAAAAAAAGGAAAAAAAACGCTTCAGTGCAGCATTCGCTTGTATTATTCTGTTTTTGAAATTAAAAAAAAAAAAGAAAAAAAAAAAATAGAGCAGAAGAAGCACGGGATTATGCTGGCCAAAACTCTGCCTAGCTTGTTGCTAATAATAATAATAACAACGTTATGGCGGGTGCAAGCAGCAGTCGTCACCTTGCCGCTTGCGTCGATCCAGTATACTCGAGAAGCGTCAGTGCCGGCATTTTTGCTTACCAACGACATTAAATCTGATAATTTATTATTGCAACGACGACGACAACAGCAACAACAAGTTAGTCGTCATTCTTCCTCGGTGGTTAAAAATAGTCAACCGATTGATCAAAACGGGTCGGACATTTCATATTTTGTTGACATTTCAATCGGCACTGAAACGGCTCAAAATTTTAGCGTCGTGGTGGATACCGGGTCATACGATTTATGGGTGTATTCATCCGAATGCACCAACTTGTCATGCCTGACGCATAACCGGCTTGATGTTGATTCGGTCCAGGTTGATCAAGATAGCGTGTTTACGATTAATTACGGTCAAGGTTCCGTATCCGGCGTGAGTACGGTGGATTCGGTTCAAGTGGCTGGATATAACGTCACTACCGGGTTCGGCCTGGCAACGTCCGTGGCAAATTCATTTAACGCGTTTCCAATTGATGGTATGACGGCATTTCAGTCTTTTTTTTTTTTTTTTGTTTGGAGGTTTCCGCAAGGCTGATAAAAAATAGGAATTCTGGGGCTTGCTGCTAGTTCGAAGCAGCTAAACGGTCATGATTCGTTAATTACTGAATTAAAAGATCAAGGTTTTATATCCAACGAAGTGTTTGGAGTAAGTTATAATCTTGTAAAAAAAAAAATGCTCAAGTAGATAAAATCTGACTAATGTTGGCAATGGTAGATTGATTTGGGAATTGCTGGTGATTCATCCAGTGGCAGTATTAGCTTTGGTGGGGCTGACCCTGATCGGTTCACTGGCGACATTGCATACGCGGACCTGACCCGGACCGGTGGCCTGTGGATGATTGACATTGATGACGCGTACGTGAACGGCGCTGGGGTTGGATTCACGGACAAGGTTGCGTTGATTGATACCGGCACGACATTAATATTGATTCCACCAGAAGATGCCAGTAGGATTCATGCCGACTTGGTTTCCGACGGCGGCAGCGGCAGCGGCGTCGTGTTGACGGACGGCAAAAACTTTGTCATTCCGTGCAACACGTCGGCCACGCTTGCGTTTGGGTTTGCCGGCAGGCAATGGCAGGTGCCCGCTGATGCATACATTGGCAGCAAGTATGACGACGCGGGAAATTGCGTGACCAACATTCAGGGCATGGCAATCACCGGCAACAACACGTGGCTCATGGGGGCATCTTTTTTGAAGAACGTGTACTGCGTGTTTGACCGTGAGCAAGGCAGGGTCGGATTTGCTGACAAGTCGTCGTCGTCGTCGTCGTCGGCGGCGGATGGGTCTGAGTCTTCCGCCGTGCAAATCTTCACCACTGTTGAATCTTCTTTTGCATCATCGACTGACTTTATAATAACCACCGCAACGACATTTTCATCATCACTACCATCATCATTGTCATCTGCATTATCTTCATCAATTTTATCATCATATTCCTCATCAAATAGCCAGTCACTAGATTCATCTGCCGGAGCAAGTTTAACATTTTCATCAACATCGACATCGTTTTCCGGACTAAACACAACAAGCACTGGCAAAGCTCATAGCACGTTATCGCGAAAACTCACATCATCATCATTAACATCAACATCATCATTATCAACAACAATAACAATTTTTTCTAGCGCCACGCCTTCTGACGCAACAACATCATCATCATTATCATCAAGCACCGCTGCTGCCGCCGCCGTTACGACTGTGGGATCTACTACCTCAGCGGCAACAAGAACCGTGCCAGGATTAATTCAATGTTTATTTTTCCTTTTTTTTTTTTTTTTTTTTGTAAATAATGTGTAAACATTAATAGATTAGAACATGTGCGGTCTTCAGATTACTAGAGCATACTTGCGTTTATGTTTTGTAATTTCCGAATAGGGTTAGTGCGCGCAACGCGCTTGCGTGAATGCTCGCTTTTTTCTTTTGTCGCGCAAAAACAGCAGCAGCAATCTCCAGGGCAAGGGCGGTGTTTCAGTTGTCGATGACTGAAACGACATGTGAGACGACGAAACAACAACAATAATAATAATAATAATAATAATATTCAACTGCTACTGGGTCATAGATATATATATTATAATATACATAATTTTATTTTTTGGTTTTTTAAATTTTTAATTTTTTAATAATTTAATTTTATAATTTGCATTTTTTTTTTTGTTTTTTTTTTTCAGAATGTGAGTTTTGAAAACTTGGAACATGCCGCATCAGGGAGAAGGCAAAAGATGTTAACAGGCTTAGAATGACGAATCGACAAGTTAATCCAAGAAAGTTTGCATTCAATTTATCAGATCAGTATGAGATCTTGGACGTAGTAGGCGAAGGTGCATACGGCGTTGTATGGTGAGTTGCGGCAAATGATGCGAATAGTTTAACGGAAAATGCTGATTTATTTAAAATGCAGTTCTGCGATTCACAAGGCATCAGGGCAAAAAGTGGCAATTAAAAAAATTGCGCCGTTTGATCATTCAATGTTTTGCTTGCGGACATTGCGAGAGATGAAGTTGTTGAAGTATTTTAATCATGAAAACGTGAGTGCAGGGCCAAATTCGGGTGAAGAAAATGTTGGGTGCGGAGAGGGGGGAGGGGCAGTATTAAATTTTTTTGTTAGATTATTTCCATACTGGACATTCAACGACCAAGCAGTTACGAAACGTTTACGGAAGTGTACCTGGTCCAGGAACTGATGGAGACGGACATGCATCGCGTGATTCGAACGCAAACTTTGTCGGATGACCATTGCCAATATTTTATCTATCAGACGCTGAGAGCGTTAAAAGCGATGCACAGTGCCAACGTGCTGCATCGAGACTTGAAGCCTTCGAATTTGTTGCTGAACGCGAATTGTGACCTGAAAGTGTGCGACTTTGGATTGGCACGGTCGGCGGCGTCGACGGATGACAACCAAGGGTTCATGACCGAGTACGTGGCCACGCGGTGGTATCGGGCGCCGGAGATCATGCTCACGTTTAAGGAGTACACGAAGGCGATTGACGTGTGGAGCGTGGGCTGCATCTTGGCGGAGATGCTGAACGGCAAGCCTCTGTTCCCGGGCAAGGATTACCATCACCAGCTCACGTTGATCTTGGAAGTGCTGGGCACGCCGACCATGGAGGATTACTACGCGATCCGGTCAGCCAGGGCGCGCGAGTACATCCGGTCGTTGCCGTTTCGCAAGCGCGTGCCGTTCGCGACCATGTTCCCGGGAGCCAATCCGTTAGCAGTGGACCTGCTGGATAAGATGTTGACGTTTAATCCGTTGAAAAGAATCAGCGTGGACGAGGCATTAAATCATGGGTACCTGGAACCATATCACGATCCGGATGACGAGCCGACGGCGCTGCCGATTCCGGACGGGTTTTTTGACTTTGACAGGCGAAAGGACGAATTGTCGAAGGAGCAGCTTAAACGTGAGTACGAGAGTTTATTTTTTTTTCTTTTTTTTAAAAATGCACTGGACATTCGAACACGAGGGGGGGGTGACGTGAGGCGGGAGTGCGGCCACCGCAGCCAATGGCAAGCGACCGAGACGACACACGCCACGCGTGGTGGATCAGCCGGTCAAGACAGGCCCATGCAAAGATAGAGCCAGGAAGCACTATCGGAAACCTTGTCACCTGCGACCCTGGTCTCTCTGTCTTGTGCAAGTCTTGTGCGGTCTTGGTCCTGGGCTCGCATATGTTGCTTACTGCTTACTGCTTGGCTGAACTGACTGACACTTCTGGCAGGTCTTATCTACGACGAAATCACGCAGCCGTAAGCAAAAAGCAGCGGCAACGGAATCGAATATCAATCAATCAATATCACACTTATTATTTACATGACGACGTGCATTGTTTCGTTCGTAACTATCGATCCCCACGTGCCCCGCACCCACGTGCGGCGAACAAAAACGTGCTGGCCACCGCCGTCGCTGATTGGCTGCCGCTCTTGCCCGTTTCGGCCGTGGCCCTAGCCCTACCAAGCCCAAGCAAGCAGGCCAACTAAAAAAAAAAAAAAAAAAAAACCAAAAACCTTGTTTGGCTGACAACTCGCCGCCGTCGATGCACAACAAAATCCACAAATACCCTTTAAAAGGCTGTCCTTCCCTGATAGACTCGACCAGCATCCACCAGCATCCACCAGCATCGACACAGCTATCACTGCCTTCTCCTCAATGTCCGGCGTCAAGACTTCCGGCGGCAACGCTGCCTTCCACAATTTCGTCAACGACTTTGCCCACATCGCCGACCCTAACGAGCGGCGCCGCCTGGCGCTCGAGAAAATCGACAATGCACCGTTCGGCTGGTACCATGTGCGTGCCATCGTCGTCGCCGGCATCGGCTTCTTCACCGATTCGTACGACATCTTTGCCATCAATATTGCCGTGTCCATGGTAGCCTACGTGTACTACGGCAAGTCCAGCTTGCCCACGACGTCCGACACCGCGGTTAAAGTCGCCACCTCCGCCGGTACCGTCGTCGGCCAGTTGTTTTTCGGCTGGATTGCTGACGTGGTTGGCCGCAAGAGGATCTACGGCATCGAGCTTATGATCATCATCTTGGGCACGCTCGGTCAAGCCCTTGCCGGCCGTTCCGAGTCGCTCGACGTGATCGGCCTCATTATTTTTTGGCGCGTGCTTATGGGTATCGGCATCGGCGGTGACTACCCATTATCTTCCATCATCACGTCCGAGTATGTGCTCTTGAGAAATAAATTTTTTTTTTTACATGTTGATTCTAACGTTGTTCTTGCAGGTTCGCTTCCACAAAGTGGCGCGGTGCCATCATGGCCGCAGTCTTTGCCAACCAAGGTTGGGGCCAGCTCGCAGCCGGTCTGGTCGGCCTCATCGTCACGGCTGGTTTCAAGAATTCGCTCCAACCGGCAAACTCGACCGCAGAGTGCAAGTCCAACTGCATCGGTGCCATCGACAAGATGTGGCGCATTCTCATTGGCATTGGTGCCGTACCCGCCGTCGTGGCGCTCTACTTCCGCCTCACGATTCCTGAAACTCCCAGGTACACGTTTGACGTTAGCCATGATCTCGAAAAGGGTGCAGCTGATATTCAAAAATACGTTTCCGGAGGCCTTGGTGATGCTTCTGCTGATGCGGTTAAGGAAATCAAGGAATCCGAGTTAAACCCGGTCGAGCTCAGCGTGCCCAAGGCTTCGTGGTCAGATTTCTGGAGCCATTTTTCTCAATGGAAGCATGGCAAGATTCTTCTCGGAACTGCTGGTTCTTGGTGCTTCCTCGACGTTGCATTTTATGGTCTCGGCTTAAACAATTCGACCATTCTTTCCGCCATTGGTTATGCTGGTCAAGATAATGTGTATACCAATCTTTACAACATTTGCGTGGGCAACTTGATTTTGATTTGCGCCGGTTCCCTTCCTGGTTACTGGTTTGGTGTTGCCTCTATCGATTTTATTGGACGCAGGTACCTGCAACTGGCCGGCTTCGCTATCCTTACCGTGTTGTTTTGCGTCATCGGTTTCGCGTACCACAAAATCAACCACCATGGTCTTCTTGCCCTCTATGTTCTTTGCCAGCTGTTTATGAATTGGGGTCCCAACTTGACTACTTTTGTTTTGCCAGGTGAATGTTATCCCACCCGATACCGGTCAACAGCTCACGGCATCTCGGCTGCATCTGGCAAAATTGGTGCCATTATTGCTCAAACTGCCATTGCTCCTTATAGGGCTCATGGTTGCAAAGGTGGATCTTGTCGTCTTAACAACGTCATGGAAATATTTGCCCTGTTTATGCTGCTTGGAGTTTTTTCTACACTTTTGGTTCCGGAAACCAAGCGTGAAACGCTTGAAGATTTGGCCGAACGGCTGCATGGCGAGGTTCAGTACAGAGGAAACAATACAGAATCTGTTGAGGAAGGCGAGAGCTCTGAAAAGCAAGCCTCATTGTGAGCTTGTCTTTTTTTAGTTTGGGGGGACGGGGTTTATTTATATTTTTTTTGCGCAGGTCGACGGCACATGTATATAAAATTTCAATTAATTGTTCTTTTAATTGTCCTACATGTGCAAATTTGTTTTTGTAATTTGGGTTAATTAGTTACGTTTTGGGTTTTTTTTTTTTTTGTATTCAAAAATTTAGTTATGGATATTTTTGCATTTTTTTTTTGTAATTTTGGTTGTCTTTTTCTTTTTTTGCATTATATATCGTTTTCAAAATGTTTCAAATAGAACAATAGAGCATGCACGCATATCTTTGAATTTATTTTTATAGATTGAGTAATGTAAATGGATTAAAGAGAATTTGACCATTTCAAAAAACCACTTACGATTTAGTCAGGTGACTTCCCGTTGACTATATTTTATTACATTGTCATTTGATTGCCCACGTCTAGGTACGATTAGTAAAGTCTATTTTGGCAAATCATGAAACCTTTTTTTTTTTTTTTTTTCGAATCCTCTCTTTTTTATGTACGCCTAAGTGATGTTGTCTGATTGTGATGTGTTGGTCAGCCTTCTTGGAAACTCTCAAAAAAAAAAAAGTCATAAATGTTGCTTGATTGCGTCAAGAAGTGATTCCGGGTCAGGCTTGCCCGCCACCACGACAGGCGGAATGTTATTATCAGCAAGGAAAGCTTGTGTCGTTGGTCCGATTGCTGCGATTCGAACGCTATTATTATTATCAATGCTGAAACGTTGCTTAAGCAAGTTCACGATCGGAATCGCGCCAGTAGGGGAAAAAAAAACTACCCAAGTCACGTCATCATTATCATTATCGTCGTCGTCGTGGTGGTAATTGCCAACCGCATGGTTAAAATTTGATTGCGCAGATGCCAAGTTGGCAGATTCGTACACGACAATTTCTTCAATCGCGATCGCATTTTTTGCCAACGTGACCGGGATCACGTCCCGTCTTGAACGACCGGTCAGGAAAAAAACTTGCCGGAGCTTATCGTGCACGATCAATTGAGCCAATATTTGGCCATTGCCGGCGTCGTCACCACCGCGCACATGATTGAAGCCGTGCGAGCGAAGCAGGTTCGCCGTGGCCGGGCCGACCGTGTACGCCGGCATGTTGCGGATCACGGCTGCCACGCTGGCATTGACGCGGTCGAGCACGGCAGCCATGGCTTCAACCGCCCGTTGCGACGTCACAATCAATGCCACGTCATGACTGCCCGTCGTGGTGCTGGCAATTTGGCACAACTTGGCCTGCAAGTTGTCCTGGCCCACGAACGAATGCGCCAGCACGGGCACAAACCACGGCTTGAATCCTGCCTGCCGTGAAGCAACCGCATACACGTCCTTGTCCTCGTTTGGTGTTGGATTTTTGAGCAGTACTACTCTTGTTGTCATGGCATCTGTAATTTTTTTTTTGGTTCCTATTGATTTTGATGAATAACCGTGAAATCGGTATAGATAATATTGATCAAATCTAAGGGAATCGTACCCCAACGTGGCTGGCTGGCCCGGGGCCCGTCTTTATATATTTATTCTCACTTCCCGAGAAATTTAATTCTTTTTGTTTTTCTAAACACAATACAACTTTATTACACAATTTTTTTAAAAAGAAAGGGGGAAAAAAATGGCTTTTTAAATATCATGGCAGAATGGAATGAATAGAGCTTTTTTTCTTAAAATTTACCGCCTTCGGGCGTGTAAACGAAGGAGAGCTCTTGTTTATGAAGAGTAAATACGGACAAACAAAAAAAAAAGGAAAATTAAATAACAAAAAATCAACATCAAAGTTGCAAGAAACTTTTTTATTTTTTTTATTTTATTTAATTTAAAGCAATGAGTTCATTTAATTTGTTTGGTGGTGGTGTTGGTGTTGGTGGCAGTGACGGGTTTGGTCAATCGTCATGGCCGCAAGACCATCAGCTTACTGGCTTGCAGCACACGCAGCAATTTCAAGACGGGCCTGTTGTTGATTTGCCCATGGTTTTGGACGATGTTGATGATCGACTTGATCAATTGCATGATTACGACGACGACGACGATGAAAATTCGGGTTATGATTCGTACGATGAGTTTGGTCTTGGTGACGGAGGCATCATGCTTGACGATAATGCCGAA
Source organism: Lipomyces japonicus (assembly GCF_038497905.1). Classification (NCBI taxonomy): domain Eukaryota; kingdom Fungi; phylum Ascomycota; class Lipomycetes; order Lipomycetales; family Lipomycetaceae; genus Lipomyces; species Lipomyces japonicus. Next base: position 100,102 of record NW_027117820.1, on the reverse strand, counting down.
CTTTGGCGTCACGAATCGTATGATGCTACCCGCAGGCACGAACCAGCCGGGTTTCAATCTCAACCACTAAAACGTCATCACGACCCGGTAACCCCGGTAAGGTCAAGCTTCATGTCACCAACACCGGCGACTCCGGTTCATGCGTTTGCAAGTTTAAAATCAGCATCCCCGATTGCAGCAGCAGGAGGTATGAACCATGGCATGACTGCTTGGCAGTATTATGAATCCACTGGCAGGTGTCCTTACATGGATCAACTGCAACCTTCGCCTTTCGTAACTGTTCAACAAAGACGCAAGCGATCAGCAGATTTTTCGCCTCCGAATTCATCACCGTCTTCTTTTGCATTTGCAGTTTCGTCACCAGTAAAACGAATGAAACGCATGGTTTCTCGCAAGATTGATTCGTCGCCGATTCGTGATATGCGCTGGTAGTATAGAGGACGAGAGGGGAATGGTTTTTTTTTTTTTTTTTTTTTTTTTTTTTTTTGGTTGTTTGTGACATAAATAATTGATAAATATACATTTTGCATACCTCTTTGTTTTTATTTTTACTTTATTTTGTTGTCCTGGTTGCTATCGTTTAAACTTGACGATGACCAACTTCCTGGAAGAGGTTGTTCAAACTCGACAATTTTGCCACATAACATTTCATCTCTCTTGTTCCAACTGGTTTGTGATTCGGTCCATTGCAAAACTTTGGAAGGCATTGGTGGTGGATCCGTAATCTTGGTGATCAAAAAAGCAGCCGAGGCTTCAGCCATGCCGTACATGAGCACGCCAACGTATGGCAATTTGAGCAAGAAATAAAACCCAAATCCGAACCCAAACAAGACGCCTTCACGAGCCCGGTACCATTTGTTACGTTGATCGATCGAGAACGGCATGCGAGCAAAATATGGGATTAATAATTCACGAGTCAAGCTTCGCGAACCCCAATACGCGGCCCAAAATGAGGTCAAAACCCGGGTCGGCAAATAAAACGAGGTTGCGAACACGGCCACGGCAGGCATGACGCCAACGTTGCGTCGGAAACTGGCAAACCAAAAAATCGGTATCACGGCCGAACCCAAAATTGGAACCTGCGATACCGTGTAGATCGCTGTGGACAAGATCGCCCGCCGGAGATAACGTGACACGAACTTGGCCGCGTTCGAAGGCGCCGGCACTGATGACGACGAACTTGCCGCTGCCAATGTTCGACCAGAAGAAGTCGAATATAACGATAGCGGATCATAAAACCGTTGCGGAGGCTTGCTGGTCTGATTAATTGTAGCAGAGAAATTGGTGGCAGTAGTAGTAGTAGTAGTAATAGTAGTAGTAGCAGTAGTAGTAGCCAGCTTGTCTGGATGCATTTGGAAATAAACCGAGTCAATAAACCGCAAGCTTTCCATAAACATGTTATCCATTTCCGGTCTGAAATATCGTATCAGTCCAACAAGTAATCCTGACAAATTAATCACATGACTCTCCAAAAATGATAAAGTGTTGACCACCGCCCTGGCTCGATTACCAGGCTCGCGCGCAAATGCTTCTTGCCCATCACGGCCGCCGCCACCACCACCACAAGCGGTTGAAGAAAAAGCAAAAATCCAGGACAAGATTTTAAACCCCACATGAACAATCCATAATGGCACGGAAATTAATAATTGAATTAATATTGAAATCGTGATTGCATACGCAGCCTGACGATAATATTTGCCTCGAAACAGGTCCGGATTTTGCAATGCCCGGTATGCGCCCACGATGGTTAATTGGAATCCTCGAATGATTGATAATATCGAAAACCCATTTGGCGGGTTTGTTATAAATTCTGGAGATCCCATGTTCTTGGACAAATTATTTATATGAAGGTTTCGCTTTTTTTTTCTTTTTCTTTTTCTTTTTATTTTTATTTTTTTTTCTTCTTCTGATTTTTATGTTTCCCGTGCCATGAAAAACCTATCGTATATCTTCATATTTAGTGTCGTGAGCGAAAGCTTGATGGTTGTTGATGACGTTTGAATTTCACAATCGGTTAGCGCGTTGAAGGTTTTCGGGGAGAACATATTACGGCATGACTTAGTCATCATTCAATTTCAACCATGTAGTTATTCAAATTTCGTCACTGCTGGCTATCGGAACAATGACATCTCCAACTCTCCACATGTACCACATAAACAAGCTGCGATATGGCTTAAATGATTCCGATTTTTCAATCATTTCCTGCTCAGTCATGTACTTAAACTTGCCCTTCTTGCCCTTTGCCGATGCAATATTTTTGCCATACCAAACCGCCATGCCTCGTTGCACGCCCAAATCACCAATCGCAAAAACGTCGGGTCGTTTTAATGCAAACAGCAAAAACATTTCACATGACCACACGCCCAGGCCTCGGACTTTTGTTAACGTTTGAATGACCTGTTCGTCTGATGATTGGTTAAGCGCGTGCGGGTCGATCTCGCCTGATGCAAATTTGGATGCCAGGTCGAGTAAGTATTCCGCCTTGCGCTGAGAAAATCCTGCTGACCGAAGCGTGCTCACGTCCCGTGTCAAAACCTGTTGCGGAGTCGGAAACATGCTCGATTCGTTGCTGTTGTGATCATAATCATTAATATCAAACAGGCTTAAAAACTTGTTGCGAATGCTTTTGGCAGCCGCGCCGCTAATTTGTTGCGATATTATGCTGGAGGCAAGTGACGCAAACGGGTCAACCGGTAATGCCAATTTTTGTTCATTAAATAATTCACATGCATGTAGACGAAACAAGTGTTCGAACCGGTGATCGATTGATTGCAAATGTGCCACGGCGTGTTCAAATTTAAATCCGGGCATGTAAGCCGTTGGAATAATAAACCTGGATTCAATTTGATTTTGCCTGACTTGAATCGTTTCAACCATGTGTACGTTTTCCTGCTCGCTTGTTGTCGCGGGCCGTCGTTCAACCTGCTTCACGATAACCTGTTCTTCTTGCACGACCGCATCATTTTGTTTAACAGGTTTCTCAACAACGTCAACCTCGGCACTCTTTATCCGCTTTCTCTGTCGTGGTGGTGATAAAATTTCCTTGCCCGTGCCTGATGACGTCGCTCTCTTGATGACCTTAAATGTTGATTTTATCAGGATCAACTCGGTTGCCGCCGCGACGGCCCGGTCGTTGGCAACTTGGTTGAGTAATCGAGCAGACTGACGTCTAGTTGTCATCAAAACCGAATGCTTGTTCGTAATCTTTATAAAGACTAGCCAGTGCAATTTTTATTTTTTTGTGACTGAGAAACCTGTCTAGGTGCGTTCACATTGGTGGTGAAGGGCAGATTATTGATAATGCTTTAACTTTAATTTAACTTCAAAAAAAGGTCATCTACATGAACAAGCATTGATCTTGGAATTACGTACCTTCCTCTGCTAAATGAGCAATCAAAATGAAAAAAAAAAAACCACTACAACTTTGGGTAAATCTTTGCTCTTAGCTTTAGCAATATTCTACAATCTTGTTAAAATCGCTAATCAATTTAACGCCATACCAATGCAAGCATTGAAAAGCAAAGCGAAAAAAAAAAAAAAAAAAATCTATGAAGCAGCAGATTTATGTTTAAAAAATTCTCGAACGCTTTTCAAAACTGACCCAATCTTGACGTCTTTTGTACCTGGATCCATTCTGTGTCTGATCCATTGCGGCAATTTTTGTTGAATATTTGGCCGGTTAAACCGGTCATCGACAAATAATATGACAGCGTAGTCATTCGCATGTCGGATGCCGCGGCCAATGCTTTGGTTTACGGCTCGCATGCAAATATTTTCATAATATTCCTTAGACGCTTCCTCGCTCGCGCGCTTGCTGGCCGTGTTGATTCTCGACATGTCACCGGCTGATGGCGAGTCAGTATTAAGCTTGCCAAGTTCTTCAAGCTTGAATTGTTCAAATACTTTCTTTTCAATGTAATTTCGCTTGGCGATTAAATCTGCAGACCTGGCGTTAGGGTAGGGCAACCCGACCATGATAATTCCTCGTGCCAACTGATCGGAAAAATTAATGCCTTCAGACATCTTGCCACCCACCACGGCGAGAAGCATTGCTCCCTTGACGTTATGATCTGGATCCGAAATCGCTTGCGCATATAAGGACAAAATTTCATCAACCTTGTTGGCTTCACGTGGTTCTTGAAATATTTTTTTCCGATTATTTAATTGGTCCCAGATCGTCATGGTCGCATGTGGTGGTTTAATTTTCCATTTCAGTACAACCTGTTCCATGTATTTATAACTGGGGAAAAAAACCACAATGCCATCAGGAATCACAACCGTAAAGTTTGAAATTGTTCGTCCTAACTCTTGAGACATGGTGTCTAAATTTTGCTTTTCGAATGTGAATCTAAGTGGCTGGCCGGTTGGTCCTGATGATACTGTCCACGCGCCAAGATTGTTTTTTGGTATAACGTGATCGCACGACAGTGTTTGAATACGATCACGAGGAACGTATGGAAAAAGATATCGAATAAAGTCATCAACCTATATATATATTTACATCAGTAAGCCTAAATGGTGATAACAAAACTCACTGGTTCCATGGTTCCGCCGGCTAGAATTACGCACTTGGCTTCGTCCACGATCGATTTAAAATGAAAACTTGGATCAAGAAGCAAATATTTTAAAAATCGGTCATCATTAATTTGTTCAAAATAAACTTTGCCCTCAGATGATGGATTGTTTAAGCATGACATGAATGAAGCAATTTTTGATAAAACTGGCACGCTCGTGATTACTCGTTTTTGACCTTGCTTTTGTTCCAGTTCTGGATTCACAACTTCTGAAACGTAACTCTCAATTTTCCTAGCCAGCTTACTCTTTTCCAGATATTTTTGAATCTTGTGAATGTTAATCGTATCAACAGCTTGATTTTGAAGAACCTCGTTATAATAAACTTCGTTTCCATTAGAACCACGATACTTCACCAAGTACTGTTCCAAAACATCTAGCAACTTTATAATCTGAGTAATGTACACCTTGTTGCCAGCATTAAGCTTCTTGGAAAATTTTTCGAGATATCTTACGACTCCAGACTTTGACCTTATAATGTCATTTAAAGAAATCGACATTGAAAAGAGCGAAGAAATCGTATCTAACAGGTTATGTGCTTCATCGATAATCACAATTTGGTTCTTTATTGAGATGTTTAGAACATTTCTGTTTTGCAAAAGAAGAGGGTACGGTAAAGTGACTATCTCGCTAAAATCAACTGATTTACGACTACCATAGTAAGGGCAAACACTCATGATCTTTCCAATTTGGCCCAAATCTTCGATATCCCGAATATCAGCCTATATTAAAAAAATTAGAATCCAAACCTAATGAGTGACGAGTTGAAAGGGCAACATACAAGTACTTTATCTCTAAAGTTTCGATTCTCAACTCGGTCTTCCATTACATGATCAGATTTCATAAACGCACATCGTTTTTGGATAGAATTTTGTTGCAATTCTGCACATTTATCGTTAATCTGATTAACGTCTCGAAGTCGAGACACGGTTGGGTGGATACACAATTGCTTGCGAGATGATAACGGAACATGGCGTACAATCGGGAATGAAGAGTATATTTCTGAAGCAGGAAATTCTGGAAGTCGTAGTTGTTGCACGAACTGAGTAAGTTGAGAATGTGTCCTAGATGCGTAAAAAATCTAACGAAAAAAAAAAAACAATTAAAAATAAAAATAAAAATAAAAATAAAAATAAAAATAAAAATAAAAATACGTGAGTACATGAGTACGTGTATTAAAGCACCAATAAACTACTTACTTTACTTTCATTATGAAAATCTTCGTCTTCGTCATCATTTTGATTTGCTCTTCCTCCGAGTCTAACCAAAAAAATAAAAATAAAAATAAAAAAACTTAGAATATGTAGTACGAAAATTTTGGACGCAAGATATACGAACTTATCCAATAATGCTTGAACTTCTGGTGAAACGTTTGAATTTGGCAAGGCCTTTGCCGTCGTTGTGGTTTCAGAATCACTATCGTAATCGTCGACAAGGTATTTTAAATCAATTTGTTCAGAACCATGACTCTTCTATATTCCAAATCTCAGCATCACGAACAAAAAAAAAGACCGATTGAAGTGTCAAATCATAAATACCATGCGTTTTGTCGTGATCCCTTCTGTCAATTCATAATTTCTTGTCACTTTAGCACGCTCCTTGGCCTCGACTTGTCGAGCTCGTTGTAATCGATTTTCAAATTCTTTATATTTTCTCAAATTAGCCTCTTCCGTTAGTTTTCTGTGGTGTTCAACTACCCATGCAGGTTCGTTGCTGTTGCTGCTTGTACTGGGGTCAATTTCTGACGTGACGTGTTGTAGAGTCTGATGATCTCGCAGCCATGTCATCGCACCGCAGATTAAAGATAATGATTTGCCCTAACAAGACTATTAACTCCTTAAACATCAAAACATGATTGTTCAAAAAAAATATCCTACCGTGCCTACAATAGTCAGTAATGCGAACGAACCGTGAAAAACAAATTCTAAAACTGACCAGTCGGAGACTCGAAGATTCCAATCTTGCCCTGCGAAATAACATCGTACACGGCATTCATAAAATCAAGCTGTATCTGATAAGGAACATATGGATGATGGAAGTCGCGCTGGTTAGCCTCTCCCAATGGCGACTCGTCATTAGTTACTGGCATGGCGGTGTTCAATCTGTGTCGCGTGAAGATCGATAACAGTCATAAACGGGTATTCGCATTCCGTTAAATTAAACCCGTCTAACTTGATTAACTTCAGTTCTTGCACAAAATCATGACCGAATAAATTTATATGTATTAAAGCATTTATATGCTTTGCAAATTTCTTCTGTATATGTATGTACACGACTTTGTGTAGTTATAATTGGAACATTGTTCGTGTAGTCAACTAACTGTTTACAAATTATGTAAGGAACCCGTCGGGGCATTCAATCAAATTTATACGCGCAAGGACAACTTCAAGCAATCCTTCAATCAAATTTCATATTATCAGCTCAAACTGCGTTTTCTGGTGTTTAATTCAGGAAAAAAAAGTTTGTCACCGAATTTCACGGATACTAAAGGGCTTGTTTTTTATTTAAAAAAATAGCTCATTGTTGAACAAGACGCCAATATTATGTCAGTGTTTGGATCGTCGTCCGGGCTGTCGTCACAAGCATCGTCCCTGACTGGCTCGGCTGCAGAGTTAAGTGGTGATCGTGATTTAAATTCTCCTCCTGAAGATTCAGTTTCAGATCTTGCATTTTCACCGCAAGCCGAATTTCTTGCCGTTTCATCATGGGATAAGAAAGTTCGAATTTATGAATTGGCTCCGAACGGAGATTCACAGGGCAAGGCGTTATATGAGCACCAGGGACCTGTACTTAGCGTGCACTGGTCAAAAGTAAGGACCCAATATTGGTTGAGCATATTTAATTGCTACGGTTAAGCTAATACATGTTTTTAAATTGCATAGGATGGTACAAAGGTGGTTTCTGGTGGAACCGACAAAGCTGCAAGGCTGTTTGATGTTCAGTCGGGACAGTCACAACAAATCGCAGCACACGACGCGGCTATTAAATCAGTACGATTTGTTGATGCAGGGAATACCGGAGGTCAAATTGTTGCTACCGGATCGTGGGACAAAACACTAAAATACTGGGATTTGCGGACACCGAATCCGGTTTCGACGGTTCAATTGCCCGAGCGAGTGTATACGATGGATTGCCAACAGCAATTACTGGTAGTCGGAACCGCAGAGAGGCATATTTGCATTTTTGACTTATCAAACCCAGGAACAATATTCAAGACGATTCAGAGCCAGTTGAAATTACAAACCAGGGTTGTTAGCTGCTATCCTAGCGGCAACGGATTCGCTGTTGGTAGTGTCGAAGGACGATGTGCGATTCAATATGTAGAGGATAGAGATCAACAGTATGGACTTAAAATCTTTGTGTCCGATTGACGATTGGCAAATTTACTAATTTATTGTGCGTATCTTCTAGGAAGCTAGGGTTTTCGTTTAAATGCCATCGAGATAATCCTACTCCGGGAACCCGATCCGAGGCCAACGTTTACTCGCTTAATGCGATTTCATTTCATCCTCAATATGGCACTTTCTCGACTGCCGGATCAGATGGCTCGTTGAATTTTTGGTACGCGCGCATTTACTAGAGTAGAAGAATTTTTTTATGGACTACTAACAAACGCGAACAGGGATAAGGATTCGAAGCACAGACTAAAAGGATACAACTCTCAGGGAGCAACCATTCCTTGCACGGCATTTAATCGTAACGGTACTATCTTTGCATATGCTCTAAGTTACGACTGGAGTAAAGGTCATCAATTCAACAGGGCCGATTACCTTAACGTTGTGAAGCTACATGCTACAAGAGAAGAAGAGGTGAAGCCACGCGCCAACAAGGCGAAGCGATGAACGCAGTGAACGGTTATGGTCTGGAATGCGTAAAATAGACCTTTTGGTTACAGTTGGAACCGTATGAATACGTACTGTATATTAATGAATTCATCCAACAAATGCCCTCGTTTGTTTGTGCAAAAAAAAATTGATGCAACACATAAAATCAAAACCATTTAAAACGCCAAAACAAATAAAAAAAAATACTTTTTGCAACACGCAAAATTAATTAGATGTGAAAATAAAACGAATATAAAAAAACCACAAAAATCACACCAAAAACATTCATGATTGCCGTTTATTATTATACCGAGGCTGGCGCTCGTATGCGTTAGGTCCCGGTTTTTTCTTGCGACTACCGTGCCTGTGCAAATGCTTGCAATCCGGATGATTATGGTTCTGATGATCATGCTTGTCCTTATCACCGTCCGAGTCACTTTCTGACGAAGAGTCGGACTCGTCGGAAGAAGACTCGCCAAATTCCCGGTTCTTGTGGAAAATACAACAGACTTTAATACAAAAAGATAAATGTTAGGACGAAACATTACAAAAATGATTTCCAAACTTTATGCAAACTTACTTTTCGATTTTTTTTTATTCATTTCTTCATTGTCAACAACCTCTTCATCCCAAGTCACGCGTCGGCTAGTGCCCGACCCGCCTCTAAGGCGTAACGTGCCGATTGTCGCACTCGAACTAGACTCTGCCGATTCGCCGGCTTCCGTGCCCTCAATAACTACAGACGAAGCAGAAGGTACTGAATGAATCTCACGCTGCATTTTTTTTTTGTTTGGTTTGGAAATGAGTTTAATCTTGAAAAATCGATGGTTGACAACTGGTTAAACCGCGTGATGATTTCAGGGTACGGGTCGCAGCCCACTGTTGCGTTATGTATTCGCATTGTCTGTCTTTAAATATAGTATTTCTAGGAACTGAAAACAAAAATAAAATACGCCATGATATTATTGCAGTTTGCTTTGAAATGGTTTCAATTGCATATACGTAAGTTGTATAGCTATTACATGCCCATGGAAAATGTTTCGACACGTGATCTTCTAGGTTGGCAGTAGGGTAACCCATATTAGCAATTATTGCGGGAAAGGGTTTGTAGAGTAAACGACTACGTAACTGCTGTATATATAGAACATGGTAGTCCCAAACATGACTTGTTTCTCAATGAGTTTAAATTGTGAAATATAATAAACATGGAACTTGAAAATTGAAATAAAAATAGTCACCACACATATGTTAGTAAGACACATGGCGCGGGCACAGAGGCATAGATATGTGTTTTCGAACGACGAACCACATACTACTCACCGAACCCTTCATTACTTTATACAATTACATATAAGCTATACAATTTGTCCGCTTTTAATGTATCTCCAAATCACGTGTTCTATTAGAAATCTACCGTTAGAAAAACATAATAATGTACATACCCCGTGACGTTTATCTCTGTCATATCGCTCCAATCATGACATGTCCCAGTACGGCGTTCTATCCAAGTCAACGCAGCACCATGCAATGGCCTGTTCCACCTTGTTGGGTTGAAATGGAGGGCAACATTTGTTGGTTTCGGCGTCGTGGACGAACAATGGCAAGCTAACCAGAATCAGCAAGCCGCGGAAAGCCCCTACGCTAGATAAATGGGGTTGGCCCTTTCAAGAGTTGACGTTCTCGCCACAGTGAAGACCCATGAGTGCAAAACCAGTTCCATAAAGTCCCCCCAAAAAACAATCAAAATTAGTTATGATAAACAAAATGAAATAAAGAAAATAGAAAATTAACTGGTAAATTAGTCCTCGGTCGACAAAGGTAGTAAACAAGCTTGCCGTTACTGAGCCTTACGTAGCCCAAACTCTACACCGGTGGCTACCGAGGCTGCACTTGCTCTCCCCCAGATTCTTTTGCCACTGAAGGTCGGGGTATAAATACATTGATCACTCGCAAGCCAATGTCTCGCCGCGGTGTAATCTTAACCTTGAAAAGGATTGGGTTTCAATCGTCACCTCGCACATTTAATCGTCGCACTTACACGACCATATCGCATCCTCATCCGCAACCGCAATCTCACTCGTTTCGACGTTTCAGCAAGTTCATTTTCTCATACGTCCTCACACCAGTCATTTCACTTACTGTCGGATACGTTGGGTTTTTGTACGTCATGCCTTCTTCTGAGACAACCGCTGCTCCAGCAGGAACCGTATTTGATGAACAAATTGATGGCTTGATTGCTGACTTGCAACTGGTAAAACAATTACGAGCGGATCCTCGGTTTCACGAATCACGGCCGCACGCTGAAGCTCCTGAGCATCTAAAATCTCAAAACCTAACCGCCGGAGTGCTGGCCGGCCCGGGAAGACTTACGGTTCCACCTCTAATCTTTAGCGATCCAGTTTCTCACGAATTGGTTGGCATATTTCATCTCGGCAAGGAACTCTGCGGGCACCCTGGCATTGTTCACGGTGGCCTGCTAGCAACGTACGCAATTTTTTTTTTTCTGACAGTGCAAAAAAAAAAATATACATAGATGTAGCTAACACGATTTTGTTATTAGTCTACTTGACGAGGGCCTTTGTCGTTGCGCATTCCCTGCCCTGCCATCAAAAGTCGGCGTCACGGCCAACCTCAACCTGAACTACCGCGCCCCAGCATTCGCTGACAATTTTTACATTCTCAGGGCTAACGTCACAAAGCAGGATGGACGGAAAGTTTGGGTTAAGGGTCATATCGAGACTTTAGCGTCGGAGACTAGCCAGGACGCTGTCAAATGTGTGGAGGCTGAAATCTTGGTCGTCGAACCAAAGTGGGCCAAGGCGCTACCTAAAATTGTCGATACCGAGATCACTGAAACTACATCATAGAAGTGCAAATAGATAAAACGTACGATATATAAAATACATCAACAATTAAAAATAAATTAATAGTTCAACTTTTATCCATCCACATATATATACACATGATTTAAAAAAAAAAAAAACACACACACAAATTTTATTAATACAAGGCTCAACAAATCTATTCATCATCCGACAGTAAATCTTTGTAGTCATCGGCTGACGCGAAGACGGGAAGATCCTTAATCTTGCGTCTCCGTTTGGTCTTTTCACTAGATTTTTCATCGCTGTCCTTCTCGCCGCTCTTGCGTTTTCCCTTAGTTTGGACGTTTTTGTTCTTTAAATTCTCGGCTTCAAATATCTTATCCAGTTCAGCATCATCATCTTCTTCTTCACCTTCTTCGTCCTCCTCATCTTCATCATCCTCTTCATCACTATTTGCCGCCGCAAACGCCTTAGCAAACTCTTCAGGATCAAGTTCGGAATCATCATCGCCAATATCCAAGTCATCTTCAGAATCATCGCCTTCAATAACCGCTTCAGCATCTGATACTTCGCTTTCATCCTCTTCTTCCAATCCATCTGCCAACTCTGTATCACTAATGTCATCACCTTCATCGACATCCTCACCACCTTCAACGTCACCTCGACTTCTAACCATCGCCTGCCAAATTTCGTCTTCCTCCGCATCTGAATCCAACTCTTCTTCGTCCAAATCATGATTCTCGTCTTCTTTCTTAACACCCTTCGGTGCTGCACCTTTGCTGATAAAGTACTTTGCGAAAAACTTCTCATCCGGTGCTTCGTTCGCATCCTTGGCAAGAGAGACTGTTCTCGCCCAGTCAATGCTGTTCGTAGACGGAACCGACTTTCTAGACGCCTTTGTAGACAGCAGAAGCACGTTCTTTGTAGCATACGCGCTACTGTTCGACATTGGTTGCATGATACTTCCTGCACCACCACTCTTACCCTGAACCTTGGTCTTTGGTGATTTGTACACAAACCGGTCCAAGAAATGAGTCAACGAATGAAGGGCAAGGTCTGGTCGCGACCCGGCAGCAGTGTGGTTCAAAAAATGAGTGGCGAAATGAGTAACAGTTGGGTGATAATGACGCGTTAGAGGTCCAAGCTCCCAAAGGCAACTAGCAGACGCATTTGCCTTCAATGGATCGTGATTTTTGCCGTCATAATCTACACTAGCACTCTTCTTTTGTGACTCCTCAACTGGCTTCATCTCCCCATCAGAGTCAACATCTTGAAAATGCTCTTCATCGTCATCACCATTATCGGGTGAATCCGTAATAAGACTCCTAATAAAGGGCGACGCGGTCTCAACCTAATTCGTTATTAGAACCAAAAAAAAAAAAGAACACTCAAATGTAATGCACACATACCTCACTGAGAAGATAGATAACACCGGCAGCAAAACCAACATTAACAGTCTCTGTCGCAACTTGCACTAATCTTTTAGTAAACGCTTTCACTCTGTCAACGTTTAAGTCACTTTTTAATGCTTTAAACACCAAATTTAAATAAAGAGCCTGCTTGGAAGACGTAATAACCCTTGGATCCAATAAACTTTCATACAAAGTCGCATAAAATCTATCAGACTGAACTTGAGAAGCTGACGAAATCTGGAAAAGCAACATCAATGCTTGAACACGAGTGTTAAAATTACCGGACCTTGCAACATGATAAAGAACGGAAAGATGTGCCTTAAACACGGCATTATCCAATGAAGAATAAGGAAAAGCTCTGTTAAGACCTGTCAAGATTGATGATATGAGTCTCATATTAGCCTCTTCTTGAGCCTCTGGTGACAGCTTTGGCTTTCCACCTTTAGGCACTGCGGCTTGATTTGGCTTATCCTTGTTTTTCCATCGACCTTTCTTAACTTTCTTTTCCACAATTCCTGTATCCTTCAATTTCTTTGACTCCGCCATAAGTCTCTCAAACAATGAAAAATAGATTTCAATCAATGAATTTGCAAGGTCCTTGTCTTTCACTGTGACAATTGTTTGATTGAGGGTGATCGTCGAATAGTACCTTGCATGATAATCAGCACCTGGTCTAAAAATGAGTTCCGAGACAGCGTTTACAATGACCCGTTTCATGGCAGGATGTGCCTGCTCTAACGTCAAAATCAAGTGCGACGCCTTGGAAGCAGTCCTTCTATCAGGATCACCAAGTTTGTTAGCACCCAGCTTAAGCAGATTCACTTCTTGTTCTGGTTTTGCCCGCATCAAATCCATTATATCTGATAAAATACTTGCCCGAACGTGTACGATCGGATCATGACTTAGCGTCTCTAATAACTGAACAAATGAAAAATAAAACTGCTTCAACCAATCTTCATACGCCCAAACAATTAACCACTGCTTAATTAATTTGTTTAACTTGTTATCCAGTTTGGAAGGATCTTCAAGTGATTGCTTGGCAACGGTAAGCTTCCTTGAATCCTGGTTCGTGAACCAAACCAGTTTGCGATCTGGAAGAACGTTTCCGTTGGCGAATAAATCTTTAAGCGCCTCAGTTGATTGCAACGCGGCAGTTCGATTTTTCTTTTTGGCAAGTGCTAAAAGACCATTAAGTGATTTCATTGCATGTAAAGGTGACTCTTGAACCAACAAAGTCAGGGCTGACACTTTGTCCGATAACGTTCCTGCATTCAGAATTTCTGAAAAGAACTGCTTCTGTGATGAAGAAGTGCTAGCAACAGCAATATAGCTCTCCGTATCTTTTTCCAGCAAATCCACTGCTATCTTTAACAGTTGAGTCTTTTGGTCATCGTTTAAATCTGCCAATGACTTATCGCTAATTTCAGGAAAATCTGAAAGAATCCCATTTTCATGCCATACTGGTGTCGGTTCAAATACAATCTGATTTATTTTTGCCCTCGGTTCAAATTTCTTCTTCGTTACGGATGTATTGCTTGACTTGTTGCTTCCAAATTGTTTATGCTGTTGTCTCTGACCTTCACTACGGCCCTTTGACTGAAATCTATTACTCATCTTTTTTTTTTTGTTTTGTTTTGTTTTCTTTTCTGAGTATTTCAAACCCTCAAACTAATTCCAGTCAAAAAAAATCTGAATAAATCTCTTCAAATAATTTGGAGAGAGCTATTACAGAAATTTTTGACCTTTTGAAAGATTGTTGAGTGCTTCTCGTTTTTTTCACGTTTTTTTTTTAAGGTTCCCTACCCACCACTGCACGCACCACAAGCCTTGCATGGTTATTGTGACTACTAAGTGCGACACGCACGTGATAATCACGTGATAAAGTAATAATAAATGTAAGGGTCTGGTGTATTGTTGCTTCGAAAACATTCGTCTATATATTATTCGTCCTAATGTTCTCATTTATAATAATAATTATATTGTATTTATCATTAGAAACAGCGGATTCGGACAAATTGAAGTTGATATTTTGGCTTTAAAAATTATAAAAATGCCGCAGTCTCTGCACAATAACAATTTTAGACCATTGATTTCGCCTTCTACAATTATACACTATGTAGTTTCAGGTAGATAGAAAAATTACAATAAATTTTGTTGTTAATTTATTTTAGAAAAGACATTATTGAAAAGAGGCGATTATATATACAATTTGCCACTGATTGTTGCCTCTGTAGTTACAGTAATTGCAGTACATGTTCAGTTAATCTTTTTTTCGTATAAATAATCGATATTAAGCAAAATATTTTAATTTTAAATTATTCTTTTTTTAAAAAAAAGGAAATTGTTCATCGGAACAGAAAACTTAAATATCGTTTGTAATTTGCCATGCTAAATGAGTTTAATTAAAATAATACAGTTTAATATGGCGGCGTAAATTGAAGTTAAAATAAACGACAGCTAAGCCTAATTTTTGAAAGGTACTCAAACAGCACAACCAATATACGGCAAAAATTGGTACGTTCTAAAACTAAAAAATTACCTTATTTGGAGTTTGTTTTAACTTAGAATATAGTTACCTATACTCTTTCTTGAAGCTGCAAGTTTTTCTTTAATCGTGGAAAACCCTGATGGATTGCGTAAGCCTTAACGTTGTAGTCATTAGAGTTTAATTAATATTGCCAAGATTGGCCAATGCTAATATAATCAAACTGAAATGTATTCATATGACGAACGACAACGGTGTGTGGGATGAAAGTACCTGTTTCGTGAGGTATATACTTACCGATAATACATTTCTTCAATTAATTTCGGACATGCTGAAGTCTGAATATGGCTTGTAACTTAGCCATGGGTCGCCACGCAAAAAGCCTTATTGAAGCACTTTCAAGTAACGGTTGAGAAGGGGTACTTGTTTTACTGGGGAATATACCACTAAAGTGTGGATCAATGCACGTTACATGTGCGTTCCTGCATCGTGCATTAGCGCCACTGCAAGGAACAGTTTTTAATCATCTGTGGCTTCTTAACCTACCCAGAACAATTGTTCCAAATATTTGTGCCATGGAAACAGCAAATTTAAAAGATTTTAATTAATGGTGATGACAGTCTGTCCATGCAAAAAGTATATTGTACGTAATAAACTTGCGTTTCGGGTGGCCGGCATACGCCCATACGCAAAGAAAACAAGCGGCTACCTGCCGAAAGGGCAATACCATATGCTCGGTAACCCCTTGTGAAATATTTGATTAAGCGTGGCGCATGTCGTATTCCAGGCACACTTCTACTGTTAATTCTGTCGTGTCTTATTTGCTGACTGTAAAATTTTGGAAAAACAATTGACTCAGTACATTTGTAATTTTATTTTTTAGTGTTCAAATTGCTGCACAAAAGGAATAAAAAAGCCAACAGCCAGCTACATAACGTAACCTCATTTATTGCCTGATGACCACTGTTGTAATGTGCGCACGCTTCTTCGCTTGGATAATTAAACTATCAACTATCAGCCAGCCTTCTTTTCTCGCCATTTGCGCGATGTGGCTGGCACCACGCTTGTTAAGGAGGCGGCTAAAAGCGCTAACCCTATTTGAGAAAACGTGGCTGGTGGTACCTGGCTTGTTCGTCCCTTTTATCATCGGAGAAAACAACCCCTGCAGGTCAGGCGAAGAATTCATTGTTTTCTTTTGTTTCTCAATTTTTTTATCGCCGCCAAGGTTAATGATGTGCTTTGGATCGGCATATAAAAAGGGTCCTGAAGTCCTGCGTTGGGCTTCTCATTCCAACAATCTTTCAGAAACTTAATCCACACACTCTTTAGTTACCAGAAACACAATCATGAAGTCCTTATTATTATTCGCATCGCTTATTTGCATGCTTCTGCGGATAACAGCCGCCGACCCCATTCGGGGTGTCAATGTTGGTGGATGGCTTATTCTCGAACAATGGCTTGGTGGTGATATATGGAATAGAGTCAGCAGTGCCTCGGATGAGTGGGGCGTAGCCGACGAACTTGGCGATGCCGCTTCAGATGCCTTTCAGGACCACTGGTCTACCTGGTTTACGGAGTCGACCGTACAACAGCTTGCATCTTACGGCGTTAATACCCTTCGAATTCCTCTTGGCTACTGGTCGGTTATCAATAACTCAGACGAGCCATATGTATACGGCGCTCAGGATTACCTGGACCAAGCAATTGGCTGGGCAAGAAATGCCGGAGTTAAAGTTTGGGTTGATCTTCACGGTGCGCCAGGCTCACAGAATGGTTATGATAATTCTGGCCATGCTGATGGTGCTTTCTGGCAAACAGACTCAAACAACATTCCACTTACTATCGACGTTATCACTCAGCTTGCGGAGAAATACTCAGGCTCAAACTATTCTGATGTTGTTATTGCTCTTGAATTACTTAATGAACCAATTTCGTGGTCACCAAATGATGTCAATATCACCAGGCAATACTACATCGATGCCTACAATTCCGCACGTAACGCGTTGACTGATAATCAAGATCTTCAAATTATTATTCACGACTCCTTTGTTGACCTTGAATACTGGTCTGATATTCCATCTGCAGTTTCTGCAGACTACGGTCAAATTGGTCTTGACAGTCATATTTACCAGGTCTTTACAGATGAAGACAATGCCTTAGATGGCACGGGTCACATTGATAAGGCATGCAGCTTCCAAAATTCACTTCAATCTTCAAATGATGTACTTCCTACTTATGCCGGTGAATGGTCCGCTGCTGCTGAGATCTGCATTTATGCCGACGGCACTTCATCCTCTGGTACTTCCTGTGATCAAGACGGTTGTCAATGCACGACTGATGATTCTAGCTCATGGAACAGCAATCTAACCAATCTCGTCAGAGCGTACGTGGAAGCTCAACTTGATGTCTTTGAAGGCAACGCTACTGGATACTTTTTCTGGTCACACACCGGCCCCGGAGCTTGGAATTTTATTAACGGAGCTGAGCAGGGATGGATTCCTAATCCTCTCACCAGCAGAGCGTTCCCCGGTCAATGTGGCTTCACCCTTTCGTCTGAAACTCCGGTAAAGAAACGTGAGATACTTGAATCACATTTGAAAATTCCTCATGATGACCGACGAAGAGTCAGACGGGGACTTCTTGGCAAGCCCGTTCATCATGCTCACATGGTTGCAGAACATGCCAAGCTATAGATTTTTTTTCATTCCTTGTTTTTTAATGTGATAGATTTTTATTTATTTGGGGTATATACTGGTTTTTTGATTTCTTTTGTACATATGGATAGAACTTTTATTATATTAATGACCTTTATTTTATGTTACGACTAATATACAATATAATTTCATAAAAGTTGCATAAATCAATATTTAACTATACATGCCTTTAAACCAAATCCCATCCATAGTAACCGACAGCCAGTAGTTTACTTCGACAAACACCCATGCGAACGATGCACTACCCACAAATGCCTTAGCTCGCATCCACAACCCATCAAGTAAACTGTCTCCATAAATACCCTTTGCACCAACGGCCCGCGCAACGGTCCTAAAGAGTGATATTTCGAATGGCTCTATTAACGCGCTGTTAATCACAGTATAAAGAAACCACTGTACTAATTTCGGAACTGCCTGAATAAATGCGTTATTTCCTCGCGGATGCTCAATCTTGATATAATTAAGAATGATGGGCGTGATAAATGAAAATAATTTCTCTGCACCGTAAAACATAATGACGTCAGACAGTAGACGGTAGGAGTCAGGACTTGAAAAGTTCAAAATACGAGAAAATGCTGCCGCTGCAGGAAAAATCTGATTTGGAGAAGCTAGCCCGAGTAACTGTTTGATTTCCAGTTCAACAAAAGGACTCACGAGCACAGTTGAGCTAAAATATATCCTAAATGGCCTGGTTAGTAGCTATACATTAAACAATCATATTATCCTCTTACAAAAAATCTAAAGCTGCCAATCTTCGCCGGGATAACCTACTAGGCCATATAAATGGCAGCACTTCTGATAAAATAACGCCTGCTGCTTCGCCGACGAGAACGATCGCCTGTGAAACATATGACGTTATGAAGCCTGCATAGAGATCACTCCAACTCGCTTTTTTGAAAAAAAATGTGGCAAATTCAACGTAAGATGCATCTGAGGGAAGCCGGTACACGCTCAAATTTAATCTTATTCTTCGTAACGGCCAAAACATTATGAAATAAGCTATCCGAGCACCGGTATGAATCACCAGGCCGTACATGTTAGCCTTTGCCTGCAACTTTAGCCTCTCATTGTCATCTTTGGAAAACTTGGGCACTTGACGAAATCCTCCTATTGCATAAACTTCTGTCTGTGCTCTGTAGTATAATCGGTCGTTCCTTTTTCCTTGATTAAAAGCAAACAGATGCTCGACCGCATTGGGGGGTTGCTGTTGATTGCCCCGGTCAAAATATCCACGGCCGAGTGACAATCTCTCAAGTCGTGGAATGATCATTATCTAAAAAGATATACTAAACAATAATGTATATTAATCACCAAAACCAATATGTGCATTCCCCCGTATTCATTTTACTATCGTCTCTTGGAGTTTCCATTGCGGACGTGTTAAAGGTCAGTGAAATTTTCGATGACAACATTGGGACATTCACGGCTTTCGCTAACTACTAATCTTTCAAACAAATTGTCATCATGGACGACGACCCGAAGAACAGTGAAAATTATAGAATCAATAGCCAATTTAAATTTAACGAATGTCTTCTCTTCTTCGTGCACGCCACTTGAGCGTGCCTTTGAAGCTGCGTCGTTTGAATACAATTGGAAGACCGTTTGCGACGTTAGCCGAAGAAGGCCAATATGCTCCGGGTACTAAGCTTCACGGTTATACAGTGAAAGACATCAAGAAAATACCAGAGTTTGAGATGTTGGCAGTACATTTGCAGCATGATAAAACAAATGCCGAGCATCTTCACATAGCGAAGGATGATAAGAACAATGTCTTTTCGATTGCATTTAAGACTAATCCACCCGATGCTAGTGGTGTTCCACATATTCTCGAGGTAAGACTGAATCAACTTTGAACCATGAAAATTATTAAACTAACTTAAAGATGGTAGCATACTACACTATGTGGCTCGGAGAAATATCAAGTTCGAGATCCTTTTTTTAAAATGCTTAACAGATCATTGGCGAATTTTATGAATGCGATGACAGCCAGCGACTATACGTTCTATCCTTTTGCTACAACCAATCAGATAGATTATTCTAATTTAAGAGACGTTTATCTTGATGCTACGTTACATCCACTATTAAGAAAAACCGATTTCACTCAAGAAGGATGGCGACTGGAGCATGAGGATCCAAAAGGTATATTGAGCAGTGTAAAATCTGGATGAATGAGCGCGTTTTAACTTTTTGTAGATCCGTCAACTCATTTGACATTTAAGGGCGTCGTTTACAATGAGATGAAAGGTCAAATGTCAGATTCATCGTATCTTTATTACATTAAATTTCAAGAAAGCATATATCCGAGTCTTAATAATTCTGGTGGCGACCCGGCCAAAATTACTGATTTGACTTACGAGCAACTGCGTAACTTTCATGCAGTGAATTACCATCCCTCAAATGCTAAGGTATTTACATACGGTAATTTTTCTTTGGAAGAACACTTAAAGCATCTGAATGAAAGATTTTCTGCATTTGCTCCAATCCATAATAACAAAGACGTGAAGTATCCAATTGAATTAAAAGAATCAAAAGAAGTCGTTCTGAAAGGTCCTGTAGATCTATTGACAGACCCAAATCGACAATACAAAACTTCACTTACCTGGTATTTGGGCCCTACCAATGATAGCTATCTCGGACTTTGCCTTCGCATTCTTACTTCCCTATTAACAGACGGCCATTCGTCACTGTTATACCAGGCTCTTATTGAATCAGATCTTGGCACCGAATACTCATCTAATTCCGGATTAAGCAGTGGTTCTCCTGTTAATATATTTTCAGTAGGCTTGCAAGGAGTTAGCGAATCGAACGTGTCGGTTGTTCATGATACAATTCACGATAAGATTCGACAGGCATATAATGAAGGCTTTGAAATTAGTCGGGTTGAAGCTTTTCTTCATCAAGCCGAGTTATATAGAAAGAACAAGGTGGCTAACTTTGGCCTTAACTTGCTGTACGGCATTGTTCCTGGGTGGTTCAACCAAGTTGCTCCTTTGGATATACTAGAATGGGATTCACTCATCTCAAGATTTCGCGAAGACTTAAAGAAACCGAGGTTTCTTGAATCAATTTTAGAGAAGTACTTTTTGGGTAAACCTACGTTTGCATTTACAATGATTCCTTCTGAAGACTACGGTCAGAACTTACTTGCGGATGAGGAAGCACGTTTAAATGCCAAAATCAACAGTTTGACTGAGGCGGATAAAAAGAATGTATATGAAACTGGACTGGAGCTTCTTCAAAAGCAAGAAGAGAAGGAAGATTTATCGAGTTTGCCAACACTCAGAGATAAGGATATTCCATTAGAGACAGACAGAACTGAATTGGAACACAATTTACAATCGGATGTTCCTGTTCAATGGCGAATCACTCCTACAAACGGACTTACATATGTTCGTGGATTAATATCGCTGCAAGATCTTCCTCAAAATCTTCATCCGTATCTTCCTCTGTTTGCTGAGGCACTTACTAATCTTGGCACTGAAACGGAATCCATGGCGTCATTAGAAGATCAAATAAAGAAAAGTACCGGTGGCATTTCGGCTGGCATACAAGTCAACTCTTTACCCAGTGATATTGAGAGCTGGAATCTTGGTCTTACGATGAGCGGATTTAGTTTGAATAAGGATGTTTCAGAACTTCTTCGGTTGTTGTCAGTTCTTCTGTTGCAGACAAACTTTCACAACTATGAGAAACTAAGGACGTTAATTCGAGGAATGTCGAGCGGTGCTGCCAATGTGATTGCTGAAAGCGGTCATATCTACGCTCTTGGTGTTGCTTCTTCATCAGTAACCGCATCTGCACATTTAAGTGAAACTTTGTCAGGAATGGAACAGGTGAAGTTTATTGCCCAGTTAGATGCTTATGATGATGCTTCATTGCCCTTGATTTCTCAGAAACTAGCTGAAATTGCTTCTTACGCGTTCACCAGATCAGTCTTGAAACTGGCTGTCACTTGTGGGACAGAGGTGGTTCAGTCAAATGAGATTGCCATTTCAAACTTCATTAACGGTTTGCCCAACCCCGTTTTGGAGCGCACATTGGGGGCAAAGAATGGTGCAGAATTAACAGCGTTTACTTCAAAAGTCGCGGATAAGACATTTTATAACTTGCCATTCCAGGTTAACTATGCCGGCGTGTGTTCAAGAGGTGTCGCATATGACCATAAAGATGGCGCGGCTCTTCAAGTTTTAGCTAATCTGTTGACTAATAAGTATTTGCACTCTGAGATACGTGAAAAGGGCGGTGCTTATGGTGGTGGCGCCAGTTATAATGCGACTTCCGGAATTTTTAGTTTTTATTCTTACCGGGATCCCAATCCACGTAACACGTTTGCCACCATCGATGGAGTTGGTGAATGGGCAGTGCAACATAATATAACTGATCGAGATTTGGTGGAATCTAAATTGAGCATTTTCCAGGGTATTGATGCTCCTACTAGTGTTCAGTCAGAAGGAATGATATATTTTTTGCAAGGAATAGATGATGACGCCAGGCAAGTCCGCAGGCAACAGTTACTTAATGTGGGCATATCTGATGTTAAAGATGCTGCCAGTAAGTATCTTGTCGCTACTGCTCACCAACGCAATACAGCTCTTCTAGGTGTACCTGATGAGTCTGTATCGGAATCAAACGGGTGGAGGATTGCCGAGGCCGGCGTGTTTGGTTCAACAGTTGACCAGACTGGTGTCCAGATACCATTTGAAGGTTAAGTCTGATATTTTTTGTTTTTTGTTTTTGTTTTTTTGCGCAGCACGTGAGGCTTTGTACATACTTTTTTTTATAAATTTTGTATATATATTTATGTTTATGGGGACCATATGACTTATTTGATTGATGACCACGGCTATTTTTTCGGCGCTATAGATACACTTCTTTCTTTAATTTTTCAGGCAAGGAGTCACTATAAATAACGGCGCTATATTAATGGATTGAAAAATGGAAAGTTGGTAGCTCTAGTTCGAGACTTCGAGGTCGCTAATTATGAACTTGACCGTTGGACCATCAAGTTTTTAAATTTTCTTGAGAGGACCACGATTCGGTACATAAAACAATAGTGGACAAGGTTTCAAATGAAAAGCAACCAAGCCAGCTTTTCATTGCAACTTGTATCTCAACAGATTGTCCAGTACTTTTAACCGTGACTGTGATGACTACGAGAAGACATACATTTTGGCACCCAGGAGCACCGCTTCTACGACTGTATTGACTTTACTATTTTCTTTGATTTCTTGAGTAATGGAAGACGAATTTTGTGCTACCAATCCTCTTGCACTGCCGTAGGGGTTGGCGCGGGTGAAGAAGGCGCCAACATCACCTTTGCTCCTTCGATTGTCAAAGGTCTTGCATCTGCTTGTTGGCTTAAATTACAAAGCGCAGGAAACTGCTACTTTTGTTCCCGATCCCTTCCCTAATATAAAATAACTTCTTGTCATCATCTCTCCGTGGCAATTGCCCGATTGGCCGCCCTGTTTCCAAGGCCACTCACTGGAATGGCGGTGGCCACTTTGACGAATCAACTTACAAGCTGCACTTAATGCTGAACCTGATGCTCGCAGTGCCATGGAAACAGAACTCGCCGCGTTAAAGACCGCCTTTTCTGTCTTGAAATCTACTATGAAACAAAGGATCGGCGCTGGTATTCATTAAGTTACAGCTGGATGAATTAGACCGACTACCACTCTCACTGCCAATATTGACTCGCTACTGCTCACCCTGCTGACTATTAAAACTGCTACTGTCAACACTAATTGTTTCACCCAGTGTCCTGCTATCGTGGAAACTACTTCAAAGGAAACCAAGGCCGAGACTCAAAGCATCGCGACCCAGAACCGCAACTTCATGGCTGCCAAATCGACCGTTCTTCAGCGTAAGCTGAATCAGCATGATATTGACTGCAAGAATAAGACGGCCACTCTGCAATCAGATGTGAATATCATCGATGTACAACAAGATCAACATTGCGATATCGCTACAACGCCCACCGGTAACAGTGTCTTGGTGACCTTCCGCTCGATCCAGGACTATAATGCTGTATACACTAAAAGTATCCGTATCATGTACGCGAGACCCTGGATGCTCCAATTCACGGAGAAACGCCCACGCCGCTCAACGGGTGCCCCATCAATAATGAGACCAACCCTGCACAGAAACACGAATGCCCAGGCTGAGGACCAGGTCAATGCTGACCATATGGACGAGGCCTTCCACAACCGCTAATAAAAATTAATGTTCTACAGCAAAACTGTCGGAGAAAAGTTTCATTGACCGCCCTAATGCCCAATCGTACTGCCGCTGATCTTCTGTTGCTCCAGGAACCGAGCATCAACACACGCGACTCAACTCACTGCCTGACCCCAACTGGATCGCTATTCATGACATGAGCATCACTGACCGCAATCGCTACGAACGACCTCCCGCCACCTTGCCCGCTTCACCATTGATCCGGACCTCACGACTGCTGACATTGTGGGCCTATCCGGATTGTTAATCTTTATAACCCACCTAACAATGCGGCTGACCAATCTGCGACGCCACTTACGCGGCTACAAGGGGCGATACAATCTGGCCCACCTTTGGACTGGATCATTGCAAAAAACTAACCCGCACCAGACCGACTGGGACCCCGCTAACCGGGCCGTTTTTAGCCATCTGCGCTATGCCACTTGGTTTCATGACCATGACTTTACTCTGTGCTCTTCACCGGAAACCCCGACTCATGACCATAACACCATGATTGATTTTGTGTTTGCAACCTTTGACATCGCTACGTGCTTGCTTTGCATTATGTCCAGTAGCGCATATTGAAGTTATTGTATTTAAAAAGCCCGTAGTTGAACCTTGGGCCCGGTCAGCCGGTCCACCTCATTGGTGTGCACAGATCTGACCGAGCCTTTCCTTCTAGGTAACCATATTGCTTTTTATTAAGTCTTATGGGGACCCAGGACCTTTACTTTGAAAAAATTTCGAGTGTTTGAAGTAGACATATGCTCGAATAGGTTCGAATACACAGCAGGGGCGTTTAGTGTTCTTTTGTAAGATAAAAAAAAGAATTCTAATGCCGAGTGGTTGGCTGAGGTGATTCTGTATTACTGGTATTTTTAAAAAAAGAACAAAAAAACTATTAATTTCATTTTTCGTATTGAGATTGAGTTTCCTGGTTAACGCTTTTGAAGTTTTGCGATTGGCCCCTGAATTGTCTGCCAATTCTGCACCTACAGCTTCTGAACATACGTACAGCGACGTATTAAATTACACAAGTGTGTTTAATTATTTTATGTCGAAACCATGACGGACGACTTTTTTTTGGACGTTTTTCAATGTACAACATATGACGAATTATTACAGTCCACCAGTTATTTGCAACATGAAACTCAGAAACTAAATTCTCAGCTTGATTCAATTTGTGAATCCCAACTTCCTCCACTGTCACATTCGTTGCAAAGGCTGGACATTCTTGGTGCTGCTTTAAGTACACCTCAGCAAAATGCTAGGTTGCTGAAACAAATGCTTTCGAACGCTTCTGATGTTGCGTCTCGTATCTCACAGAAGGCCAGACTGTTAGACACGGAACAATCACGAGTTCAAGAGAGTTTAGATTATGTTATTAAGACACAGGAATTAAAATCTTCCATTGTTGGTATTTATAATGCCACACAAGTGCGGGATTGGGAATCGGTTGCAAATCATATATACAGCGCTTCCAAACTACCATCAAAACTGGTCCAAGGAAAGTTTGCTGAAGCTATGGTTCCTACAGAAGAGAATCCTGAAATTCCTTTGGTGGAATTAGAAAAAGCAACAGAATCTTTTGGTGCATTGTGTCTACGCGAATTTGAATCAGCTGCAGCTGCGAGGGATGCTGAGAAGATAACTAGATATTTTAAACTTTTCCCATTAATTGGAAAGGAAAAGGAAGGATTAGACGTTTATGCTAAATTTGTTTGTAGCATAATTGCAGGTCAAAGTAGACAATTAATGAGCAGTAAAGGTAAGAGTTAAAATGATGTTAGTTGGCTTTTTTAGATTCTGATTGCAGTTTAGTCGAGGGCCCTTTGTTTTTTGGAATGGTTATTTCTAGATTATTTGAAAACATTGCAACCATTGTGGATCAGCATAGTCCGATTGTGGAGAGATATTATGGAGGAGGGAAGATGCAACGTGTAATTGAACGAATACAGCTAGAGGCCGATACTCAAGGTGGAATTATAATAGATACTTACTTCGATGACCGAAATATTAGCAGACGGTTATCAGACATTAAGAGCTACGCGTTCAGCTTTTTGGTACAAAGTTTTATGCCAACTGGACTTGGAATGGGGATGGGAATACGAGCACCGAGTCCTGCAGTTAATACAGATGCTGGAGGAATCAGCGTCCAGGAAATTGATACTTTATTGAACGAGTCTTCATTAATAATAGGGAGATGGAGTTTATATTGCAAATTTTTGGCTGTAAAGTGGTGGCTGCATGACTTAAACTTGATTCATCAGGAAGACGATTCAAAAATAACATCCGCAACTGATTTGAAGCTGCCGCCAATACTCATGCGAAGCCAGTTGGCGAACAAAATGAATAATCGCGTTTCGCCAGCGTTTGAATCAATGGCAACTTTTTTTTTCCGCAGGTCTCTTGAGAAAGCGTTTCAACTAGATGAAGCACCTATTCTTCGCAATTTGCCACCTGAACCGTCACCGACCAATCCTCTTATATCCTCAGCTATTGATGATGTCATGTATGTTCTAAATGCAGTATTAGAACGATCTGTATCAACTGGCCAATCACATTTGATAAGGAATGTTATCGGTAATCTTCGGCGCGTTTTGGAATCTGACCTTGTGGGTATGATCCAAAGGAAAATGAGAGATGAGACATATCCAAAATCTGCGGGTATCAATACAGGCAGCAATCAACCCATACCGCCACCAGAAGACAAAGTTAATGGTTTTTTAATTCTTCTTAATAATTTGGACGTAGCAATTCAATATATCAGTAGAATTGTTGACACCGTTATTGCATCTTGTGGAGATAAAAAAGTGTTGTCTGTTCTCCCATTTGGTGATGAGCATGAGCAAGTCACTTTATCACTTCGTGGTCTATGTACATCATTTGAATTACGGGTAAAGGAGCTACTTGTTGATGGCACTCAGGTTATTTTTGCGCAGGTTATAAAAGCCCGTCTTCGCTTACTTTTGCACGAAACATTTAAAGACGCGTCATATCTTCCTCAAAATATATCGAATGATGACGTGGAAGATTTGCAGTTCCAGCAACAAGCCGACCTTGTCCGCTTGCGATTTTCTTACGGATGGGATTTATTAGTGTTTCCGATTCGAAAAATTTTAACCGAAAAAAATTATTCTCGACTGCTTTCGGTAACATGCGAGCATGTTTCTAATATTTTGGAGAATAAAATATGGGCATTGTCAGGTGAGGTTAATGAATTAGGCGCTATTCAATTGGAGCGTGATGTTGCAGGAGTTATTGGTCATGTTTCTCAAGGAAAGTGGTACTTTTTACGGGAAAAATTTGTTCGAGTGGCTCAATTAGTTATGGCAATTGGATTAGACGAGCAGGAATTGAATGCGGGTGGAATAGAATGGATTCTCACAGAAGAGGAGCGTAAGCGAGCTTTAGCTATTAAGACAGATGATTTGATTTAAAAGGTTTAATTAGCTGTGTAAGGAGTTTGTGATTAATTTAATTACGTGCTTTTGTATGTCGTATTATAATAATTTATTTTGCTGTTTTTGATTTTTATGTCCATCATCAGAATGAAATATGTTTGCGTTGGATTTTGTTGTTGCTTAATTAACTTTTCGCGTGATTTGACTTCCATGTATTAGTACACATATGAACGTCGGCTTTAAATCATTTTTATGACAAAAGTGAATGGACGAATTTTTTCTAGACGAGGCCGATTTGCTGGCTCTTCAAAATCTTGAGAGCGAATCACACAGGCCGACGGTGGAAAATTCGCAGCAAAGCCGGCAAGTGAAAACTGGGGGAAATCCTTCTTCAGCTCGGTTGACAGATGCGGGGGCATCCACCAATTCTCGATCCACACCTTCAGCTAATAAAATTTTGCAACCTGTACCTCGAAAGTTAGCCGATTCGAGCTCAAGCTCGACCACCATAATAGTCAGTCCTAGACAAGTAAGTAGATGCTCCGCACGAGCAGATAAACCGCTCATACCAGCTAACCGTAGCGTTAGAAAGATAACCCAATTGTGAAACACATAAAGAACATCCAATGGGAACTAGGGGATATAATACCTGATTATTTAATTGCTTCATCAATAGCCGTGCTATTCTTAAGGTTTGTATAGCAAGAGTCTTAATGAGTGTTTCAGTTTAGCTTACATGAACAAAAATACAGTTTGAAATACCATAGTAAGTTGTACGATCTAATGATTGAGGATCATGCTTAACAATTAGGACTTCACCCTGAATACATTTACAATCGGATTACAAAATTAGGCAAAAATTTTAAATTACGAGTGTTACTTGTAGTTGTTGATATCGAAAACCATGCCGAATCAATCAAAGAGCTTACCAAGACAAGTGTTGTCAATGATATCACAATTTTTCTAGCTTGGAGCTCCGTCGAGGCTGGTTATTATATATCACAATTTGGCGTCCTAAAATCTGCGGCCCCCACATTTATTCAGGGCACTCAAAAGGAAGATTATGGCACGAGGATGGTGAATGTTTTAACTTCTATCCGGGGTGTTAATAAGTCTGACGCTGCTAGTTTGATTAGTACGTTTGGAAGTATTAAATTGGCTGTGGGGGATGGTGGTCGAACTGCTTCTAATATTAGTGGATGGGGTGATGTGAAGGTTAACAGGTTTAGAAGAGCAATAACTGAACCATTTGTTGCAAGAAAACGACTGGGCTCTAAATTTCGTAATGAAAACGCAGTTAATACGACCGGACCACCGAAAACGGGCAGCCGTGCACCAAGACAAAACGAGAATCAACACAATGCCGCGGCTAATATTGATAACAATTTAACTATTGCTTCAACGGATCAGGAGATCAACTTTAATATCAAGCTTTTGAATTCTGATAACACAATGGGGGGGATTATGGACGAGTTGAAAAAGCTTCGTGAAAGGACAGTATCGTGAGAATTAGAGTTGATCTTCAAGCCTAGACTTCGTGTTATTTTTATCCACAAAAAGTATTTTTACAGTTATTGTTTTAATTTGTTTGATGTGTGATATGTATAACTTATTACGGAAACAGGACTACATCATTTTTTATTTGTTGTTTATGAGTGGATATGGGTTTCCGTGTTCAAGGAAGGTTTACACAGCTTGACCATATTTTCATAGACCAACGACACAGTACACACGACTCAATAGTTTTCTGTCTACTTATAATAAGAAATATATATAGTAATAGTTTTTTGAATGTACATAAGTTTTATATTTAGTTATTGTATGTACATCAATATCGAGGAAATTTAAGAAGGTTTAAGTTAAACTTTAAATATTTTTTTTTCTCCCAAGCGCAGCAACGTAATTTAGTATAAGAACTTCTTCTCATCTCAGCTCTTTATATGTAACTCTACTTTATGATTTATAGAGGTTCGTCGATTCATATTAAAACGACTGATTAAAAATGTCAAAAGAAGAAGTTAAGCAACAAGAAGTTGTAAAGAAGGACGATGAAGATTCCAGCTCAAAAAATACGACGTTGTTCGTTCGATCACTTCCACCAAATGCAACTTCAGAATCTTTGGCAGATTTTTACTCTCAAATAGTCCCAGTAAAGCATAGCGTTGTTGTGACTGACAAGCAAACGCAACAATCCAAAGGGTTTGGATTTGTTACATTCGCACTCGCAGAAGATGCACAGAAAGCTCTTGTTGAAAGTAGGAAAACCAAGTTTGAAGGATCTCTACTACGAGTTGAAGTTGCTAAAAAAAGAGAACGAAAGCCTGGAGATGAATTGGAAGTTCGGCAACCCAAGCCTGATGTTAAGCCTAAGCCTGCGCGTACGCGTTTAATTATTAGAAATCTCCCATGGTCTATTCGCAACCCAGATCAACTAACCGATGTTTTCAAAGGATATGGGAAAATTACAGAGCTGGTTATTCCAAGAAAAACTGGTGGACGAATGTCTGGATTTGCTTTTGTTAATTTTAAAAAACGTTCTTCTGCTGAACGAGCGGTTAAAGAAGCCAATGGGTTCAGTTTAGATGGACGAGAGATTGCTGTTGATTTTGCGATTGAGAAGGACCAGTGGACAAAGCATGTTGAAGTCGGAGAAACATCAAGTTTGAAGTCCAACGAAGAATCAGAAAAAGAAACTGATAGCCAGAATGAGGATAGTGAAGATGAAGAAAGCGAAGTTGACGATTCAGACCAATCACAAGATGAAGAGGAAGACAATGAAGAAGTCAACGAAGACGATAGCGAACATGATAGCGACGAGTCAGATGAGGGCGAAGACGTCGACAACAGTCCTTCCAAATCATCGAAAGAGCACCCTTTTAAAAATAACTTTGATACTACGGTTTTCATTCGTAACCTTGCATATTCAGTCACCAGTGAAATACTTGTGGAGCATTTTACTTCGTCGTTTGGCCCTGTTCGCTATGCATTACCAGTAACAGATCGTGAAACCGGATTACCTAGAGGCACAGGCTTTGTGTCATTCCGGGACAAAGAATCTTACACGGCATGCTTGGCTAGTGCTCCAAGTAAAGTCCAGGAAGGATCATCTCTCATCGCAGACGATACTGATAGCAGATACGTCCTAACTGATCGCGTGTTACTTATCAGTCCTGCTGTGGATCGAGGCCGTGCAGAAAAGTTGGCAGAGATCAGTGCTACCAAAAGACTTGCCTCTGAAGGAAAAGATATGAAGGATAAAACAGATCGAAGAAACATTTTTTTGTTAAATGAAGGCCGGATATTACCTGAATCAGAGCTGGGCAAGTTAATTTCAAAGGCTGATATGGATGTTCGCCAACGGTCATATACTTTAAGGCGTCAACAATTACGCTCTAATCCATCATTGCATCTTAGCTTAACGCGTTTGGCTATTAGAAATATTCCTCGCAGTATGAGTGCGACACAGCTAAAGCAACTAGGCAGACAAGCAATTGTACGATTTGCCGAAGAGGTAAAAGCTGAAACCAGAGCTCGATTAACTAAAGAAGAGCTGGAACGATCTAGAATTCATGATGAAGAACTTGATGTATCGGAGAAACAAAAAAAGCGAGGGGTTGTTAAACAGGCAAAAATTATATTTGAAGGTTCCGAAAAATCCGGTAGGAGCCGTGGTTATGGGTTTATCGAATACTCTTCACACAGGTTGGCGCTCATGGGACTGAGATACTTAAATGCGAAAGAAATAGGACCACAAGATTTGCATAAGTTGGTGCCGATAACAAAGAAGGGCGGTGAGGTATCAAACCAATTAAAGTCCTCAGACATTGACAGCGGCGACAAAAGAAAAAGGCGCCTGGTAGTAGAGTTTGCTATTGACAATATTGAAGTTGTCAAGCGTCGAGCTGATCGTCAAAAGGGGCCACCCAGTAAGGAAACATTTACAGAAAATAATTCAAAAGACTCTAAAAAGGGTGATGAGAATCCAGGCACTCGGAAGCGCAAGGAAGATGGCAGTGGAGTTTCGCAACACAGTAAAAGTAATAATGGAAAGAGGAGAAAGTTTAAGAAGAATTAGTTGTTGATATTTTATAATAAAAGATTTTTTAATCACAAGATGTAGTACTTTCCGTACAAGTAGTATGTGCTTGCTTTTAAGAGAGTGGCATTTTCAAAAAATTGCATATATATATACTGATCAATTATACAATCTTTATTCTACAACTAATTATTTTGTGATTGCTGCGCAGAAGGATCCAAACTCTAGACATTTGTTAGCAGTGAAAACAGCACAAAGTTTTGTTAATAATTCATACCGTCAATGCCTTTCCAAGAGTGAAATTTTGTTCAGCTAATAACTGGCGCTCACGCTCCTTTTCTTCGGCTAAAATCTTTTCACCATTCTCAGCAATAAATTTTTGCATATTCTCATAATTCTTAATTCCTTCTTGTCGAATAAGGTCGATCATGAGTACTGGCTTTTCAGTTTTAGATTGAACTCCAAAATAGTTCAATACAAAACCAACAATACCCGATCTTTGTTTTTTATTTTCCCAATTCCTAATTAGTCTCTCACGAAGTTGTTGTTCACGTCTAGCATATTCTTCGATATAATTGTTTGAATCTTCGAATGTTTTCAACACTGTTCGCACATCCTTAACATCACTGGTGGCAAAGAATTCAAGTAAAGGAATAAGTTCAACAAGTTCAGTGTCAGATTTATCACCGGTCCATTTTGTAAGAGGAATTGTATTCTCTGGTTGACGAGAAAATGCTGCTGGTTCGGAATCGATAGTTACAACCTTTGAGAGATCACGATTCAACTTGGAAATGTCCTTTACTACCTTTCCCTCAACATAATGCGTAGATTCTCTAAACAAAGCACCTGATATATATGCATGATACGGATCCAATTTCATGATTATGCGCTCGGCGTTACTAGCATAGTCGGAAGAAAAAATCACAATCTCGTAATATTGCGAGAGATAACCCAAAAAATAATCAAGACCCGGTCGTTTATATGTCTTCCAACCATCCTTCATTGTCCATTCTGAATGCGTAAGCACATCTTCAAGACCTAAAATTAAAGTCAACGGCCTTCTGTACTCTTCTGGAACAGGAGGCAGTTCGGGTTCAAAAGCTGGCCCAGTATAAAAGCTAAAAATACCAGATAAACGTTCCTTAAACCTATTATAAACCAAATCAGGGGAATAGCCGTTGGGTATATCTCGGTGAACTTTTTGTTCTTCCGGCTCCCAATCACGGCCCAAGTACAGACCGCTGGCGATGGCCAAGACAGATACAAGAGATAAGGACAAAACCAAACGCCTAGTACGTCGTGCATCTGTTGCTGCTTGATAATCTGCTCTCTTTGCAGTGCCAGCCCATTCTGGCTTGCTACCTGTTCCTAAACCTTCCGTTTCGCCAGCGGTTGAATTCGGTTCCTGTGCCCCTGAATTTATTTTTTCCTTTTTAGAATCAGCATACTCTTTATCAAGATCATTGACAAGATCTTTCAATCCTAAAGATTCCGTAGAGATATCTTGCTTAATTCCTGCCTGGCTATTTTCTGTCTTGGTCTTATTGTCGTTTTCCGCACCTAAAAATTCGTTGTTCCCAGATTTTGATGCAAAAGTGCGATTCAACGTCAC
Source organism: Lipomyces japonicus (assembly GCF_038497905.1). Lineage (NCBI taxonomy): Eukaryota > Fungi > Ascomycota > Lipomycetes > Lipomycetales > Lipomycetaceae > Lipomyces > Lipomyces japonicus. The sequence goes on along the minus strand of NW_027117820.1, from coordinate 66,999 downwards.
ACGAGACAAAAATAGGTTTGATTTTGTTCTTAAAAGAATAGGTGAGGTACAATGCTCTACCGTTCGAATAACAATTTGTCTACCAATTGCTCTTGACGCAGTGGCAAGGCTCATCATTTTTGTCTTCAGGGTATCGCTTGTACGATCGATTAAGTTGTTAAAGATTGATCTCCTATTTCAAATTAATTAATCAATCATGTATATTCGAAATAACATCATAAAATTAAAACCCACAATATTAATAACCAATAGCTACAGTTAAAAACATAAATTGATAATATGTTTTGAAGTGTAAAAATTACCGATGAAAACCTAACATGCAAAGGTCTTTACCCTACTTGCCACATAAAGTTTGAATTTTTTTTTTGTTTTGGGTATAAATACAATACTGGGCCCACCTCGGTTCAAAATTTTCTTTCTTCAGAAAGTTGACCCCCATTGCAGTGCCTATAGAATATTTCATTATGAGTGTTCAACTTTTTTTTTAATTGATGGCTGTGTTAGCAGCTGATCATACATATATCAAAAATTGGCTATGTGATGGGTAGATAGACGTTCGATCTCCTATAAGAACAGGCCATGCGAAAGCAAATGTTTTCTGCTTATCATAAACATTGGTTTGTCCCGTTGGGTTGATACATCTTTGTTAATAATACAATACTACTTTTTACACAATTTTAAACATAAGCTTGAGAAATAAATATATTATGTGAACCAATTATTAAAAAATCATTAAATTGTTCGGCTCAAATTTAAACTTACTTCCACGTCTTCTCCTTCCAATTCAGCAAGAATATCTTCTTTCGCTCTTGCCAGCTTTTCTGCCCTAGAAACTACTTCTTCTCTTCCATTCGTAATTTGGCTATGTAAAAAACTGTCTAACGCTAGTGCTGTAAGTTTTCGTGCTCGTGGGTGTCCCATGTTTTCAATTTTCTCGGTCCAGACGTCTAATAGTAAGCCCAGGTATGACCGTCCATCAGCATGGGACGGCCTCTGCGTAGAATAGATATCAATAAATTGAATAATTACTTGAATATCAAGAATTGCTAATCGCGAGTAAATAGTTAGGAACCTTGTAACATTGATTGACGACTCGTGCGGATCAAAAATAGCATCAGTCATTCTTAGTAGCAGCCGAGTTGAAACAAAATCTGAGATATAATCTTGCATAGGCACAGCCTCAATAAAAAGTTCAATGATGTGAGTCACAGTGTAATTGGCCTCTACTTTAAGATTTCCAATAAAACTTGTCAAAATGCTAAACACGACCTGGCCATAATTTTTTACAACGTATGCTGGTGTCAGAAGAACATAAGCTTCTAGTATTGCAAGTTCAATTTTTAGATTGTCGGTAGCTTGATCAAGAGATTTCAGTAAGACTGGTAAAAGGCTTAGTATTTCCTCTGTGACTACTGGTGTCTTCTCTACTGTGACCTGCCACAGCTCGAGCGCATCTTCCATCAAATATAAGTGCATATCCGAAGTTGGATCTGAGATTGTTGTAATAAGATTGGTATATCTGCTATGAAACTTTGATGACTCACGACCAACAGCTCTAATAATATTTGTCAAAGCTTGCAAAATTGCTCCCTTGAGCATATGTTCTTCACCTGATTGATCCCACAACACTGGAAGTATGCCCATTATCTCATCAGCAAACGGGAAAATATTTGAGTCTGCCACTTCTACTATGACTGAGATGACCTGAAGTAAACTTAACTTTGTTTCAATCATTTGAACTTGTCCCATCAATTGCAAAAAACGATCAAGAAAAAGTTTCAAGAATGGCAAGAAAACTTTAAATTTAAAATCCCACTCATCCACAGCGCACCGTAATGCAGCCGCTGCACTCAGTTGAACAACCAAGTCGTTTATTTGATCTGAAGAATCTGTAAGTTTTACTAAAACTTCATAGATATTTTTTCTTATTGAAGGGCCGCAATTAACAGATACCCAGTTGGAAATTATGTGAGCTATTCGTCGAAGTATTATTCTCTGCATCGGATATATGCTTAAATTAGAATCCATAACCTCGCGTTCAAAAATCTTTGTAAAAATTGAATCGAATTTCACATCGTCAAATAAGGCATTCGCACCAACACTAAATGCGCAGTACACAGCATCTTTTGCCAGAATTGCATCGTCAGATTGATCTGACGTTGTTGATAATAGATCAAAAATTTGAAGAAACCTCGGTCGCAGTAAAACTTTGAAGTTTAATAAAAGATCGACATACACCCTCTCAGCACAAGGACGAAGTTGATATTCCCAGCTATTTTGTGATTCATCATAAACAAACTGTTCTGGCTCTTCTAACCATAGCTGAAGGTCGGTTGGTCTAAGTCTTAAATATGATCTTAACAGTATGTCATGTACTTGAATAGCAAAATCATCAGTGAACAATGTAACTTTTACCAAGTTAATTGCCGATTTGGTTTCTTCCCTGTCTTGAGGAGTGCGATCTATATTTTCAGCACTTTGCTACAACTATTCAAGATAAGCCACTTACACTTAATTGTTACCGTTCCATCGCCAAAAGCAATTTTAATACACTTTCGCAATAAAAGTAGACCTCTTATGACTAGCCTCTCCCAAAATTCATTGCCTTCTATTTGTTTTTGATGAAAAACTTCCGCCTGTGACTCAAGGATGGACATGTAGACTGCCACGACTTCAAATGGTTGTGGCATAAGAAGAAATGCAGTTGGTTGTCGCTCGCACAGGTCAGAAAAAATCTTTCCCAGCGTCTTTATATGTTGTTCAAGAATCGAAGATTCAATTTTTCTATATGCATCAATAAATCCTTTAAGATGAAAACTTGCAGTTTCAAAGAATTCCCTAGCCTCCGTTTGACGATTCGCAAACTCGTATCCCTCTACTACAAGATGCCGACATATTTTTAATGACAAGTAGCCTATGCTAGATTGCAAATTTGTGTCGTTCGTACTTGTTGCCAATGCGTTCATCCATATGTTGGTGTATGTTACGTACCATTGCCCAATAAAACGTACCAAATCAGGAGTCGCTTGTTGAAGTGCAGATCGCGTCTTCCCAAACCTTGTAGAACATATGACCTTTACTATTTGATTTAAAACAACCAATATGGAGTTTAGCCTTGCAAGATTTCCACTTTCGTGTGCTTCATTGGCGAGCTTTACCAAATCCGAAAATAATGATGGCCTAAAAATGAATGTTTTAGCATTGTATATATAATCAGTAATTAGATCATACCATTCTACTGGAAAATCGATCCTTGATATCTTAGCTATTGCAAGCGCGTTCTGTGCTACGAGCTGAGGGCTTGTGACAGTAATGGTGTCTCTAATTTTTCGCCGAATGTCGTTCTTCTCTTCTTTTGAAATAGCACTGTAAAATTAGTATTCTTTATTGGCTTTCGCAAAAAATTAAACTTACTGAGGAGCTGATCGCCGCCAGTACTTCTCAATGCCGTTTTTGAAGTATATTATAGCTAACCAGCGAATTTCGATAGATAAGCTCTCGTCAATGAAAGCATCCTTATAATCAAATTATTAAATACAGCAGTTATAATTTATCTATTTATTAAAATCACCTGTAACAATGAGTAAAATCCAGCTTGTATTTCCCAGTTTTTGAGCTGCTGTTCAGCAGCCAGACGTGCTTGTTCAGATCCGATCTCTTGAAGCGTAGCTGCATGTAGAACATTTAACAGATCTACCGGAGCAATTGTCATAATTATTGTTGCTCAATTAGATATTTTCATTCAAACTATATGCAATATTAGAATAAATTTTGTTTGGACATATAGAATAAGCAAACATTAATTAAAAGAGGGTAACGATTTGTTTTCACCCAAAGCATATATACAAAATCAAATTCTTCATTTGTTCGATACGTAAATGTTTCACTAGTTGAAAAATATCAACTAAAACACAGCACTTTTATGCATTTCTATAGGCAGTCTACACTCTTTAATACTGTGATTTATTGTGATATTATATATGTTAACCACAAAGAAGATTTTTTAAATTTGTAATGGTCTTCGGACTAGGGTATTAGCTACCAGATTTAAGATGGTACCAGTATGGTATACGTGTCTTGTTCATGCACGTATAGGTACTACTACATTACATTACGTCTCGAACCAACATGCAAAACACATGAAAGTAGTTCTGTTTTGTAACTACTAGTCAGCTTTCTTCTATGTATCTAGCGAAGGCGCACATCAAGAATTAAATTATTTTACGTGTGAAAATGATTTATCTGACATTAATCTATTAATCTAGGATACACTGCAACTCTTAAACCCACATATTCCTTCATCTTCTTCCTTGCGCTTTACCGGTTCAGCAGGCTTAGTAGACTTAACTTCTGCAGTGGACTTAGAAACAGGTTGTTGCTTGTTGACAATAGGAGCCACAGCACTCTTGCTTGTCACATCGCTGCCATGTAGTCAATTGAAAGCCTTTGAGACTTGTTCATAGAAGGACTTTCCTTGGATCGTAGCAATCTCCTTCTCAAGATCAGTCAACTGTCTGGAGCCGTCAGCACCGGCAAAAGTACCGGCACCCCATGGTGAAGATCCATGAACTTCAGTCAAGTTAGTGATCTGAGCAAAAGCGTTCTTGTATCCGAGAGGAACGTAAATCAAGCCGTGGTGAACATAGGTTGAGATGGCATTAGCGAAGGTGACCTCCTGACCACCACCGGGAGTTGAAGTGGACACAAATTGGCCAACGTACTTTCCATGAAGAGCACCTTGAGCCCAGAGACCACCGGTAGCATCCCAGAATGCTTTCCACTGGCCGGGGAAGTTTCCAAATCTAGTTGGGACACCGAAAAGGAAAGCATCGTACTCAGTGAGAGTTTCAGGAGTGGCAATGGGATAGCTTGGCTTAGGTGGAGCATAAAGCTTCTCAAGAACGTCTTGTGAAAGAGTCTCTGGGATCTGGTAAATAGTGGCAGAACCGCCGGCCTGCTCTATTCCGGCCTTTTCAGCTTCAGCCACGGCAGCAATATGTCCGTATAAAGAATAGATGATGATCTACATATATGCAACAAGCACTGTCAGAAACAAAAAAATTCAAAAAATAAAAACATATTTTAATACTTACAGCAACTTTAGGAGCCATTGTATATGATTAAGCGATTAAAATTAGAAGGAAATGATGTACTGACGAAAAGAAATCAGGCTGGAGGGTGGGTCGAGCGAGCCCTTTTAAGCTTATACGGACATGCAAGACTATTGGCTGATTACGCCACGTGAGGTAAGCCTTACTCAAGCACAATAAATAACTACGCCATAACTGAACTCTTTTTGTATTAATTATTATTACTTGAGTGAGCGAGCCTCACGCTTCCGGATTTGAAATCATTACTTAAATTAATACCACAATGTAAAAATATTAATATTTCACCATGGGAATAATAATTTATAAGGTCTATTTTAAAACGTATTTCAAATTTATAAAAGGTCGCATTGACCAATACAAAAAATCTGTTCGGCATTGTACGTAAGAATTAGTTTTGCTTTGTACTGTCCATCACAATCAAGTAATACAATTGTATCCACCCGTGCACGCAAGGTGGGATACATAATAAAAATAAGGCATAATACTTTTCCATTGTGAGCCCCTTTCTGGCATTTTCTAAAATAACCCGCACCCTCAATGTAACTGAATCAAGCCTAAATCTCGGCCCGTGGCGTATTTCGGCCCGATGCAATTAACTAGTTGTTACTTTCTGGATTACCTAATTATACGTATTTTTTTTGTAACGTCATTCCGCCACATTTGAGCAAGTAATGAACCCATGTAGTTTACAATTGCATATATAGATATAGGGCTTAGGTCGAGCGGAACAACAAAGGACGTATAGATGGGCCTTCCACGTGGTCACATTCTTGTGATTGCATGGAAGGCAGAATCTGTTTTGGGGTTTACGGAATCACAGTAGAGCAGGGTCGTACCCTTGAACTGCTTAATGCACAGCATTGCAACATGTAAACACGGACATTGCGCATTACGAGGATGTGTCGAGCGGTAGAGATAGGAAGCAGCTTTCTCGGAAGCTCGAAAAACTTGCTGCCGCTAACGGCCGAGAAACTGAAGGACACAATAAAATGGTGCTCTCACTGGCGGTGCGGCCCAATTAAAGTTACCCATCAAATCGAAAACATTTCTTAATAGTAGTGCGACTATTGTGGTCTGTTCTGTAAGATGCCTGATTCATCCTGTTTGATAACTACGATGGCCCTTTCTTCTGTGTTCCGGTTTTCTAGACCTTGCAACGGATATCCCATGAAGTTAATCAGGTTTCAACCTCAGCTTCCTCTAAAACTAGCCTAGTGTGACACTTCCGAAAGCTGTCGTCAGTCTGGCCAGAAAAGGAATCAAATTGATACGACGTTAGCCCAATAGTGACTAAGCTATGACTACACGTTAGATTACCCCAAGTGCTATAACCAACTGCATAGTTAACTAACTCATCGGGTTGCTTATCAACCAAGGCGAGCACGAACCCCTGAGTTCGATCTACCGTAACTGAATTTGCAATTTCCATCCTTAAATCCATCTGGATTACTTTCTGTTTGAGGATATATACTCATCATGGCCACCTCTATTCAGTGGTCCGGTAGCGTATATGTGCGCGGGTCTTCTGAATCTCTGCGATTGTTTCTGCTGACTATATGCGTTGCCGGCCTGCAATTCACATGGATAAGTCTTCTTGTAGCTGCTTACTTTGCCATGGCTATGGTGTTAACTTTTTTTTTACGGAGTAGAACAGTCTTATGTCAACGTCTATTTGCTTTCCTTAGGATTGTCCAAGTCCTTGCTTTCTTCTGTATGGATAGCTGGTCCCCTTTCTGGTCTAATCATGCAACCGGTGGTTGGCGCCTGGTCAGATAACTGCACCTCTTCCTTTGGTCGTCGTCGACCATTCATGATCATTGGGTCTATAATTGTTTCTCTTTCTCTTATGCTCATGGCCTGGACTCGTGAATTTATTGAATTTTTTGTCGATTCAGAGTCATGGACTAAACCACTGACAATATCGTTTGCGGTGCTTTCTGTTTTTACTGCTGACTTCGCTGTTAGCGCTGTTCAGGCTTGCTGTCGTGCCATTATTGTTGATACTCTTCCGAAATCCAAACAAGAACTTGGAAATGCTTGGGCGGGGAGGATGGTGGCAGGTGGTCATTTAATTGGCTACTTTTTGGGGTTCATTGATTTAGTGGCATACTTCCCGTTTCTTGGGTCTACACAACTCAAAGTTTTATGTGCTATATCGTCTATTGCTCTTTTAGTTTCTATTGCAATTACATCTTGGGCAGTTAATGAACGTGTTTTAGTCACAGTCCAGTGCGTGTGCAAACCATTTTTTTTTTTTTTTTTTTTTTTTTTAGCTCTCTATGAATCTAACTTTTTGGTAATAGTTCGAAAGCGGACACGACATTACGAGGTATTTTCAATGCTCTTTTCACTACCGGATTGCATCTGCCTTTAAAAATTCGACGTATATTGACAGTCCAATTGTTTGCTTGGTATGGCTGGTTCACGTTTCTTTTTTACTCTTCGACCTGGGTCGGAGAAATCTATGTTAGATATGAAGCTCCAGAACTTTCTGATTCTTTAGATATCGTAGGAGATATTGGTCGTGTTGGATCAAGGGCACTCACTATATATTCTACTGTGACTCTATTTTGTTCACTCATTTTGCCATTTTTTGTGGTGAGTCCGAGCTCAGACTCTCACCATCAACTATCAACGTATGCAGATTTTCCAAAATTTATAGGCAATTTTTTAGTTTCTATTGCACCCTACAGACCAACGCTTTCTACTGCTTGGATGATTAGTCACATTGTATATGCTTTTGCAATGTTTGGATCCATATTCGTTCACTCAGTAAGAGCTGCAACTATAATAGTCGGAATATGCGGTTTTTCTTGGGCCTTAACAGCATGGGCGCCATTTTCATTATTGGCGGAAGAGATCAGGAAGATTTCTTTTGCGGAATCTGAATATTCTTACGAAAGCCTTTCTGCATCTGAGGAGGATATCGGATCTTTTCAAGAGAATGACAATACAATCTCGATTGGTTTTGCAAAACAAAATAAAGACGTAGTACGACCGGGTCGTGCCTTCGATAATGAATCTTCCTCTTCAGGTGACAATGGAATGAACACAATTGAAGATGAATTAATTAATGATTCTATAGTAGACGGGTCATCTTTATATGAGGAAAACGCAGACATAGCAGACGAGGAGTTTCAGGAGACTTCAGAACGTGCTGGCATATTTCTTGGTTTGCTCAATGTGTCCATTACCGTGCCACAGTTTGTTTCTACGTTTGTATCTTTTATCATCTTCTCAATCCTGGAACCTGGTAAATCAACCGAGCTTTCAGACCATGAGAGGCCAAATAAGGAAGGAGTTAATGCGATTGGAGTCACGCTTCAAGTTGGAGGTCTTACAGCATTGATAGCAGCATATATGACACATAAACTAAGAACATCTTAGTGGAAGCTAGAAAGATTTTCGGTATCTTGTTTGTTTATTGAATTGTCGTAGAAATTACAAGAAATTCATAGAGTCTATGTGCGTTCCAAAATTTTTGACAGTTTTACTAACAAGTCAAATATGGTCAAATGTTCATCAGCACCATCAATCAGCCGTTTATCTGCATCTGAAATATCCAACACAATTTTGTTTTTAAGATCACCCCTTATAAGTTCGTTTAAAACAATCTCATCGTGAATCTGACTGAGAAGTTGTGCTGAACTCCAACCGTCCAAAATTGTAGACTCAATTGCATTTTGCAAAGCTGTAAAGTGTTCACTATTTTTTAAATTAGATTGGCACAATGATGTTAAACTCTGAATAGTACTATCCGGAATTCGTCCAGAGACATCTTCAATAATCTTCACGGTGACAATCTTTGCGTTATCGGCGTTTAAACCATCGGTCTCTTCCGAAGTAGGAGGGCGCAATTTGGCTGCTGACTGTAAGAGAGTGATTGCCTTTCTCAAGTCACCATCGCCAGCTTTCAAAACAGACTCTAAAACCCCATCCTCGTACGTTAGCTGTTCAGAATCACATATGTATTTAATTCGTGAAATGGCATCAATGGAATCAAGTGACCTAAACCGGAATTTCGAGCATCTGCTAGCTAACGGTTCGATGATTCGAGTGACATAGTTGCAAATAAGACAAAACCTCGTGATTCTAGAATAAGTCTCCATTGTTCGCCGTAAAGCGGCTTGAGCATCCTGAGTCATGCTGTCAGCCTCGTCTAGAATAATAAGTTTATATGGAGGACACGGATATTGCTTTTTGGATGCAGCCGAAGGATTTGAAACCGTAGTACGCGCAAAGTTTTTGACTTTCTCGCGAACAATAGCGATTCCTCGCTCGTCAGACGCATTCAATTCTAATACGCGACTTCGCATTAATTCTGGTCCGTAAAGTTGCTTAGCTAAAGCCAAAATCGTGGATGTTTTGCCGGTTCCCGGAGGTCCATAAAAAAGCATATGAGGCAACTGTAAATAAACGCATTAGTTGAGATGCATACGACTCATCAACAAATAAAAACCACAAACATTTGAAGATTCAAGAGTCCTCTTTAAAACTAAAACTGCATGATCTTGAGAGGAAATGTCATCTAATTTGGTTGGTCGACTGTTCATGGTTAAATAAATAGCGCGTTCGATGATCTATGCAGGGATACTGATGGATGACATACTATTTTTCAACCCAAGGAACTGCCTTGGGCGTTGTGCTTGAAAATGATTCTGAGTGATCTTTTGTAAAAAATGAAGCCATTTTCTCTCCTTTTTGGTTAAGATTATGGATAGTAAGAGCGTGCAAAAAAGCGACAACGCGTTGTCTACGTGTTGGGCTGGTTTTTGGCGACGTGCGGCTTCGTTTTGGTGATGAAAGGAGTGCGATCGATTGGAATATTAAAAGGCACTTTCATTCAAAGCCATGTGCCATTTTTTTGGCTGTTGATTGTAATATATTGTTCACATATGGCCGACATTCGTGGGATCTTGCGGAAACGGAAAGTCGATTTTGGTCGGCATCTTGTGCGATCATTAGATATCATGAGCTACAGTCATCTACTTTATATTTACTTCATGGAGTGAGTGAACCCGACATGTTTAGTTCATTTATTATTAACTGATTCATGACAGCGTATCGTTGATGCGGCTTCTTCTTCGAAGTGTTATACAACTTGTAAGAAACGATCAATAATAACTAGTCATATGCTTCATTAATTGAGACTTTTAAGAACTATTTAACCCCCAAGCCGTTTTCTCTGCCCCAGACGGCTAAATCAAAAATTATTACCATGATCGTGCTAGGCTCCAACCTGTACTGCTTTATAGTACACCTATTTGGTAGTCTTCCGGCTAGCCGCGAAGCCAGTGGTGGCTATTTGCATGGTGGACTGACCATTGAGTTCATAGGACAACGTATGTTTTGCAACTGGTATCTTTTGACGGGCTTGTTAATTTATATTTTAGAAACCACAACGTCTAGGCTAAAACTTTTGTTTTCAGATATCATTGTTGTCTTACTTCAAATCACAATATTTCAGACTACACTAAACATACAAGAAAACGATTCTCAGCTAATTTCAGAAAATCTGCCCAGAACAGGCCATGCAGATCCCTCACAATCATTAAATTCTCAAACAGAATCAGGCGCAACAACGGAAAATTTGTTGAGAACGAATGATCAAACAATAGAAGATGAAGAACGAGGTTTACGAGCAGAACAATCGAGTGGCAATGAAACTGATTATTCGGATGGGTTTTCTGGCGAAACAATAGCAGTTGAAGTCAACTTGAGAAGGTTTAGGTGACGATCATGTCGTCAGACTGAAGATGACCAGACTAAATGGCTTTTTTCATATAACTGAATGAGAACCCCCAAAAATGGATTATTCGGGCATTACTAGAAAGTAATTAATAGAGGTTGATGTAGCCTTTTTTATGAGCAAGTTTCTGCGTCATCAAGCACTGTAACGATAGGTACAATAGAAGTAGTTTATGTCATGGTATTAAGCATATTTAAAATAGTACAGTCTTTAGCTTTGTAGTTCTATATGTACTCACATAAATAATTAACAAAAAGCACTGTAATATATCATATTACTTTTCAAGATACAATCTTAAATAACAATAAATAAGATCAAAAGTCCAAATATTCCCATCACAACTAACAATACCTCATCGTCTGTTGGCGAATTCGTTGTAAGTGCACTTGCACTTATGGAATCACGTGCTAGTACATTTAAAGATGATTTGTATGTTAGTTTATATATTATTATAAAAGGGAAAGCAGAGTTATTATAACTATATGTTCATAAGGTTAATTTAAAGAATGTTTATTGAAGCCAAGCTGTGACAGGACAGGTATCTACGTAGTGTCTGCACATTTTGTGGAATATACATTTAATTTAGTTGAATCGATTGAAAGCCGTAGTTACTACTTTTAAGTTTAATTGTTCTATCCAATTTATAATATGTACTGCTTGCAAATTAATTACCTTGAGTCTTCCAATCAACATTAAAAAAATAAATACAAATGTCAGCCAGGTCACGACTAATACCTACAATTGAGACAATAAAACATCAAACTTCGGAATATTTTTTGTCTAATCATGTCAAGTTTGGTATTCCCACGGTTTTTAGATCATCATTTATCAACATACCAGCTAGTTCGAAGTGGGTTTGTTCAGATAGTAGTCTCAATGTGGATTACTTCAAAGAATTGGTCATAACGTCGTATCCCGAGCCCTATGTGTCCATTGAAAAGGGGAACTTTGATGTAAATAATAACTTGAATCAGGACGACGACAGTAATTTTGCACGTTTCGAGGTCCCCTTTTTGACATATCTACAATTGCAGTCAATATACAAAGACATATATTTGGCTCAGACTCCACTTCTTGAGTTGATACCATCGCTTCAGTCTGATATCGGCTCAGTACAAAATTTTCTTCCATCAAACGACTACATCTATGGAAATAGTGCATGGATCGGAAGGAAGTCATTCACGCCAAGACATTATGATGCAAACGATAACTTGTACATAATGATTACAGGATCGAAAAAATTTACTCTTTGGGAACCATCCAAGAAGCCAGGTGAGCTCATGTTGTGCAACGCGAATTTTCGCGCGGCAGAAGATAAAGAGTCTCCATGGGGTGAGGTTGTATTGAACGCCGGAGATGGTATTTATATTCCACAGAGATGGTGGCATGAGGTCAAGGGATGCACTGACAATACTACTATTAGTGTGAGTAAATTTTTCGTGTGTTATAATTTGTAAATTAACTAACGTTTAATTTGCAGCTCAACTGGTGGTTTCATTTGCCTCAAGTATATAAAAACAGTACCACTAATTTAAAGTCCAATTAATTTTTTATACCACCAAATTACAATTTAACACGACTTTTCGAGATCTTCAATCTGCGGCCTCCATTTTTCAAAAATTCACCTTCAAGCTGGTTTTGTCCATGTAACAAGCGCATCTCGTCTCCTCCGCCTAGACTCTTTCCACCGACAAACACGTTTGGAACTGTCTTTCTGCCAGTTATATCTGCAAGAGCATCTTGTAATTCATGCCCATGCGGATCAAGATCTAACTCTCTCACATATGGCGCAGGCGAGATCTTGTATTGTTCGGATAGTAGTGATTTTACAAATTTTGAATGCGGACAATAGGATTTGGAAAAAATAACAACTTGTAATTTGTCAAAACAGGCTCAACCATACTGAATACGATACATACCAGGTGAGTTCACAAGCAAATCTCGTATCTCATCTAACGGTTCGTATCCATGGTGAGTGGGATCAAAACTTTCTGAGTGTTCTTTCTTAACTATATCTCGATTAATATAACGAAAGTCACGGAGGATTTAGTAGTTGTACGCACGTTTTTTGAAATCTGGGACCTCATAGTCCACCTGGCCAGTGGAACGTAAAAACGTGATACTGCCAACAAGAAAAATAACAAGAAAAATAATAGTTCTTGACCACTTTCTAGAAATCATATTTGACAAATATATATACAACAGACGAAACGCAGAAAATCAAATGATATTATCTCAGCTGATAATTAACCCAAACCCAAATGATTCGTTAAATTTTTTTCTATTCAACTAATGAAATTAAGAAACAAGGCCATTACAAAATTTACTACCATACGAAATTAAATCAAAATTATCAGAATTTAAAAATAAGAACTTTTATTAAAAAAATGTAGCTTAAGTCATTCGCTGTCATTGGGTCAATACCACAATAACAAACACACCGAACAACACAAAGAAACGTCAATAAAGGGAGCAGGGAACGGAGGATAGCCTACGATTTCTTAAAAAAGAAAATATGAAACCCTCAACTGCGCATTATTGTAATGCAGCTCCGCTGTTGTAATTATACTAAATTAATAGATTAAGTATAACCACTACTGTAGAATTGTTAGTTTCCAATTCAAAAAAAAACATAATCATTGCAAAACATACCTGATGATGTAAAGAAAAAAAAAAAAAATTTGAGCAAATGCGCTCTCCTTTTATAGTTGAGTTTTCTTAGTAGGGTAATGTTGCCCTAAAAAATTTTTGATTGCGACTTCTTACCAAACCAAGCAAGTCGCGTTCGTATTCGGGTAAGCTCGTTGGCCAATTCATCGAAATCATGAACCGTCAACAGAGCAGTCCGCCGGCATGCTGCTAACAATTCTTCACTGTTATCTATCTTTTCTTGATTGGTTTCTTGTAGAACCAATCTCATTCCCAGAAACGGCAGGCTTCCGGAAACATATAATAAACCTAATATTACCCAATGGGATAATACATGCCAATCAAAACAAATGTGGTTATAGCTAAACGTAGTTACATAATATTGATCACCAGATGTTTTCTTATGTATATGTGGTAGCCCATTTTGGTTGTACTTCTATTTAATATAACTTTTGTAATGCTGATGTACATAATATATGCGACATTATACATAACGCAAAAAAATATTCTGCCGAAGTCAAGTGTAACTCCTTCCGCAATATCACGTCTTTCACGTATCTGAATATACTAAGAATTACACATCACGCTTATGTTATATAAAAATATGATTTAGGAGAGGTAGTGATTGAAGAAGAACCAAATATATATATTTTAAATTTGCAGCAAGGCACGGGAGCTACGTGTAAAACATTTAAGCTAGTTATTTCGATGTATTTCCTCTAAAAGTTTCACTTCACTCATCTTTTCTCAAAAGACTCATGTACAAAATTCTTCCATCCCATCATCGAGCGCAAATCAAGATTTTGCCCGCAAACTTTGGGAACTAACCCCGTGAGTTCAATACACCATCGCCAGTGTCGAAAATTCCTTCAGTAAAGTAGGATAGCAGATCATTTTAAACCGTCAAATCATACAAGGAATTACGCAGATACCCCCCAGTACTGCAAAGATCTCCAGCCATATACACCACAGCCGTGACCCGCATTTTCCAAATAAAGTCATTCAGCTTTCCTAATAAACATCGCGACCATGACCCAGGCTCATAACTAACCGTTTTTTTTTCGATTTTTTTTTTCTTTAATAAAAATTATAATAATGCATTCCGCCATGACGTCATACCAGGTCAATACCAATTTAAGCCCATGAATATACCTCTGCTATAGTACAATCATGACTTGGTATCGCTTAAGGTATAGTTTGCAGAAAATCTGGATAAATTATGATATCGAAAGCATAATAATGAACTAAACATTCGGCAAGTTTTCTGTATGTGCCGACTAATATATAAACGCAAAATATCCATAATCCATTCAACGATATTTTTCATAATACATCATTGGGGTACCACATTTTCTTTTGTCTCTGTCAGTGATTTTTGCAATATCATCAGCCACTAGATCAATGATAGGCGCTCCACTAAAGTCCGATACTTTATGGTCAAGTTCCCTGTTATAGTTAGCTAAAAATTAATGCAATCATCCCATTTTTAGGCAGGTTATACTCCACACTCATCAGTAAATCAGATAACAACTCGTTTAAACGCTGGCATTTTCATCATCATTTTGACATCCTCCAAGCGCCGATGACCAAGAACCGAACGTTGGAAATTTCTTGCATATCCACGTTGGTGTGTGAGCCCTCCCCCCGAAGGCACACCAACATTCAGCAATATGCATCATGTAATAATAATGAAACACCTCGATGCCCTTTCGATCGACCATGACCAAAACGTGCGTTATCAAACACATCAGCCCGAACAATACCACTGACAAGTGTATCGCTCAAGATAGTTCATTGCTCACACAGCCGATGTCGACGTGTAAACCCTCCCCCCGAAGGCACGCCAACTAAAATAGCTGTGCGACAAAATTTTCATCATGATGTGCGGAACTCAAATACACGGTCTCACCGCCGGCGTCACTTCGGCTGATTGAGACCGGAACGTGTTCTAGATTATTGATTGACCATGCACCCGACAGAACTCAGACTTGGAAACCCCAAACAAAATATCACTGCAGCAAATTTGCTAAAGGACTCAGCTTAGCACATATTGATTGTTTGCTGCACCGACGGTTTTGCAACTGCCATCACCTACCATTAACAAATGTGTCCATCCATCATTGCTCGACGCACGCCGTACCGCGCTGATTTGTTCTCACGCTGGTTTCTTTAAAATTTATCGTACAATTCGTCATTCAGAACTATCCTTTCTGTCCAATTACTGAATCTGCTGTGTAATAAACCCTACTCCTGTTAGAATAATTCATTTTGTTAAACTTTTTAATTACCTTCAGAAAACACTATGTTCTTCAAACAGCAACATGCCAAGCGACATTTATCTATTCCATCATTATATACTCGGACTCAAAAAAAAGCCATTCTTTATATACCGATGGTCAAAGCTCGACAATAGAAGTTTCTTGCTGCACATCCAGGTTGACGCGAGAACCCTCCCCCCGAAGGCACGCCAACTTTCAGCAATGTACGCGATGTCTTAGTATGACGAACTAGGCTATACTTAACATGCCGCTGGTCGGTATCACTTGGACCGACCGTGAACAAAATGTGCTTGTTTCACGCACTGATCCTTTTAATCTTGATTAACAAAACAAAATCGATAACTGAAGACCACCCATGTACGCCAACGTGTGAACCCTCCCCCCGAAGGTACGTCGACTACCAACAACATGCTCCACATCTCATCCTGATGTACAGAACACATTTGTACCTGATCTCAGTCGCCGTGCACTACTTCGGTTTACCGAAATCAAAACATGCTCTGCTTGTACATCAATACTTTGACCATGATACGACTATTGCTCATTCTCATCATATATACATTTTCATTGCGCCCAAGATATATTGGATAACCGGCCTCAACGCCGAAGCCACTCCGGCTGATCGAAACCGGAGCATGTCCTGTCTGTAACTAGACCATCCGATTCGATAAGGGTAATTAATTCCAAAGGCAAATCATGCCAAAGTAAGGCATATCGACAGTTTTCTAAAATAAAACCTGTCCCAGCATATTTTGCTCAAGCCACTCAAACAAAGTTCTCTAACATGGTCAGCTAGCTCACGAAAGAAAAAATTTTTTTTTCAACTCACCCTTTTTCAAGTAACACCATCTACAAACAATACTTTTATACCATGCATCGGACCTTCAAACATAAAGATTTCTCATATGGAAAAACCTTACAAAGCAAGATTATGGCGATGACACTCTCGTAACTGGAGCCATAATCGCGCACAATTTTGAACTGTGCGTAAAAATATGTACCTGGGATCCAAAAATATATGAAAGCCGCAGGGGAGAAACAAAAAAATATAAATCTAAAGAAATAACGGAAACCAAGGTACCGAAATTTCATAACGTCGATCGCTAAGCTCGCCGCTAGATATTTTCTTACACACAACTGTCAATAACGTGCACAATGTCTCTTAATCGCGGTGTCGTGCATTAACTCAGCTAACTGCGACCAAAACAAATGCGCTTTTATCCACACTCATACTTTGATCTTGAAACAGAGATTTATAATAAGTCTAAGATTCAAGTTCGTCACAGGAGAAATCTCGCATATTCAACATCAACGTGTGAACCCTCCCCCCGAAGGCACGTCGACTACCCACCATATATGCAATAACTCGGTATGATGTGCAAAACAGTTTCGTATAGGATACGGCAGCCATGCATTACTTCGATTTACCGCATCCAAAATGTGCATCGACTACATGTAAATATTTTGATCTTGCTGATCAAGATCGTCACTGGTAATTTATCCCACAGTAATGTTAACACGTGAATCCTCCCCCCGAAGGCACGCCAACTACCGAACAACATGTGCAATAAATCAATTTGATGTAAAAATACGTTCTTAAATGGCCACGGTCGCCGTACATAACTTCGGCTTGCCGTGACCAAAACGTGCATTGTTGTTTTATGTGAACTTTATAGATAAAACAGAAGTTGAAAAAGCAAGAGCGAGCATCAAACTGATTACGTGTCACAGATTATGCGCCCATTACGTCTATGAACTATGATTTTCGTTAACCATTTGTTCAAATAAAAACAAACGCAAAACATACCTTAACTCTGGAATTTTGCGTTAAAAAATATATGTCAAACCCTCCCACCCCCCGATTTATTAAGTTCAGTGCATGCTTCGAGTATTATATATTTTAAGAAAGCTTTGATTGGCCGACTTATATTCGACGCCCCCCTCCACTTGACAGGAAAGATCTGTAGCAAACAGTGCAGATATCTCAGTATTGACACGGCTGCTGTCGTTACCAAACCGTAACCAAAACTTGTCGTGTAGCAAGTTCTCTCAGTATCGAAACGGTGCCGTCATCACCTCGGCAAACCGTGACTAAAACTTGTCGTGCCGCTTACTACGAGCTTGATGGTCAAATTCAAGTCGACGTAGTAAGCAAGCATAAAACCGATCAGTTTCACTTTGTGCGTCCAAACCACTACAAACTATTATTTTGGTCAACCCTTTGTTCAAATCAAATCAACACAAACATACCTTCACTTTGAATTCTGCGTTAAAGATATATTTTTTCAAGTTCTCCCCAAATTTAATGCACACTTCGAGTATTATGTGCAAAGCTTGCTGGAAAACACTTGAAGCCCGCTGATTCTTTAAAAAACAAATTGTTCAGAATATTTATCGTAAGCACAATACTTGCGTTTGATTTGAAAATAGTGTGCCATTATTCCGTGGATGAAAGCGATGAATGAGGAGGGAAAACTATTCATTGTTTTGTTGCCCCGCGCAGTTGGGCATTATGTACTAGGGCATCTCGCTTTTGAGGCTACGACTTACACGTGACATAGTCGAGTCAAAGCCGGGTAAAGCCTAGAGAAGAGCATTTGTTAAAGCTCAGTCTCGTCACATTATCAAGGAATGGATTCCTTCACCATCCCTGGAAGCATGGGATCGGATCAAACTAAGAGCTCGCTTTTTGTGCCAGCAACTGACCCGGTTTTGGCACAAACTCCGGCCGGCAGACGATCCCGGTTTTAGAGACCGCTGGCAGCATGGCGCGAGTCGGTTACAAGCTCGCGCACCGGTCGCTGAGGAAACTCCGCTCACAGTTTTTCTTTACCAGAATTGTTTTTATATAGTAATAAGAAGATTTTTCGTTATAAGAAGATGTTACCAATATTTTAGGGATTTTACTATATAAAGAAAGTGGTCAAAACCCGCCTTTGGGCCGAAAGGACTCCTGTAACATGTATTTAAAAGCGCAGCTACAGCCTGTGTCCTTGTCATCCGTCCAAAATCAGTATTCATCTATAAAACGCCAGAATACTTAGCAGCACATATGTTTATTATTATATAAAACTATGTTATTTACTGTTTAAAGTAATTTTACACTAATTCATTTTGACGATAATGACACCCAGCATTTCTTCAAAGAAAACTGAAGACCAATTACATTGGCTGAAAACCATGCATTGTGCCAAAAAAAAAAGGACAACCCTCATGCATCTCAAAAAGATCTTTGTGAGTGGTTTCAGAATAAATTTGATCACATTCTTGCATCTGGAAAAATTTCGCAGATTCTTTCAAATAGATATAAAAGCTTAGATTTATGAGATGCTGTAAAACATTGTGATTAAATTTAATGCATACATGCAAAACCGCATAGACTGTCGGGTAACTTCGTATAGTAAGAACTCGATAACTTATAAGAAGCAAATATTTCTACCAGATATATCTTACTATAGCGAGGGTTTACTGTACTATATTTGTGCTGACCCCAAGGCAGGAAACCAACGTGACCAGCAAGGAGATTGATTTTCAAATTGTATTTCATCTCCTCATGCCAAAAAAGCTAAAAACAAATTTAAAAATATTAGAGTATAGTAGCTAAAGATTGGGGCTACAAAGTTATAAACTTTTTTTTTTGATGTTGATTTTCCCAAATCACGAGCTGGAGTAAGGGCCGGCGGAAGCCCAAACACAGAACTTCTACACAACATAGAAAATGCCTCAGCAGACTAAATAAAATGTAAAATGAATGAAAAGATTTTCCAAGAAAAGCTCTACAATAATACATCAATAAATTTTAAATGCAACGCTTTAATTTGAGCAGAGAAATTAAATAAAAGTTTTCATAACAGCATGCGGCTCAAAAGCTTGATGTCAAGGTAGTTTCGGTTATCGCCTCAAAATTATAGGTAAAGTGACTTCTGGAAAAGAAAAAAAAAAAGCGGGGACCCCGACATTGACAATCGATATATGAATTAATTTTGCGAGTCAACACAGTTAACTAGCTAAAGAAGTTTAATGATATACGTTTCAGGTATACAGAGTAATCGTATTTGAAATGGTATAAAAGCAATCCCGTCAAAGTTTGCATAATTCGTCTATGAACGCGTGGTCAAGCACAAGATTATCCACCCGTTGGACGAATTGTTCCGTCATGCTCGTAATCTCATAATTAGATTCACCACTATCAGTACAGATTAATTCCAGATCTGTAGCACTACTGCTCTCATCAAGGGCCCAAATTAATTTTTTTAATAATATAAACACGCGGAACGAGTATTCAGCACTTTCATGAATGACTTCCAATTTTGACCAGTCTGATTCTAAGGTTGTTGGGTCGACCACAGCTTCTTCATTAGGCTGTTGGACCACGTACGTGTGACGACGCGTGCGAATGGTTACTGGCTCTTTGGGCTTTATCAGGTTAGCATGCCGTATTAAATTGTCCAATTCTGCAGACAAAGTTTCCAATGTCGAATCGAATTTGTTCATTATACTTGGCGTTAAATGCCAAGATACAACCACCCCGTTGGTTCCTACTCTTTGACTTTCTTGTAACCTTTACAAGTAAAAATTAAAACAACACGTTTCTAATTTAACTAATTTTACTTACGACTTTTTAATATTGTAGATGTGCGTTTGGATTGCTTCTGTAAAATCCGAATGCCGAACCATCTCGTTCATATAAGCGTATAAAAATATCGCCTCGTCAGATTCGGGAACCTGAGGCGGCGGAAAAATCCAATATCGGTCGTAAACTGGTTCTCGATTCGGAGGCATGTTTTTAATTTCTTCGTAATGGATTTATTTGTTGTCCGAAGTTCTAGGCATGGCAGGTGAAGTGAGTTTGTTGTTTTAAAAATAATCACGTCTGTCAGTCCAGCCCGATTCAAAATAATTCTATTTTACACCTTTATCAACTCCCCCGATACAAATATCATACACAAAATTCAAGAAGTCCAAAACCAAAAAAAAAAAAAAAAAAATATTTAAAAAAACCAACAATTAGATCCTATCCTTATGAACCTTTATTCGTACCAACAATTGTCGCCCAGCAACTTCAGGGTGCGCAAGTGTAAACACAACGTCGTCGGGTCTGTCAGTATCTTGATTATTAACATAAACCGAAGCAGTACTAAGAAGCTTAATATCCCGACCAGAGATTACTTGTTTTAAGGAACCAGACTGTAATTCCCGTACTTCAACAAAATCACGATCAAATGAAACCACGAACTTGTCAATGACTGTTACCGCAGTTGGAGACCCTGTGAACGTAATCGTTAAACTTCTCGAGAGAGATCCATGCAGATCACAAAATACTGCACACTGATCATAACATAAAAGGAATTCATCTTTGGGAAGTCGAAATATGCCAAGAGGCTTGGGAGAATGTTGGCCGGTTAATCTTCGTCGCAGCAAGTCAGACTCAGCAGATGCAAAATCAGGAATTGACGTGCTAAGCCGTGACGGCAAGGACACAATTTCAAAACCTGTGCGGAAAAAAAAAGGCAAAAGTTCAGTAAATCGAAAACAGTATACACAAAAAAAATTTTTTTTTATTACCTCTCTCGCCATGAATGGCTATTGAATTCTTTAACACCGAAATACCAAAGTTTTCATTTTTAGAATAAAACGTATCAGCCAGCCGAAACATGTCCATGCCAGCTCGAATACCAGCCCATCCATGAACATTCTTGCGCAGTTGAATAATTCTTCTCTTGGCAATGTCGGAGTTATACACAGGCCCAATAAAATCTGATTCCGTAAACGTTGTGGGCTTACCTGCTACTAATTCATATACTTGAAATTCATGATCAGTAGTACCAGAAGACTGAATCGCAGCAGATGATGAAGATGAATCTCGCTTGCGTGCGACAATAACAATTCGTCCCTTAAGCATGCCAACCGCAAATGATGCAATTTCACGATGCTTCGATACGCGATGCGGTGAAATAGCAATTAAATCCAACTCACTTAATCCTTCATGCCATTTGGCCACTCGAGCCGCCGGGCTCGCCAATGAATTTCCCTGGATTACAAATGGCGCCGCATCAAGTATGGCCTCTAAATTACAGGTCAAAATCGTTTTATCAGCAAGAATAACGACAATACCAAATTCGCATAGCACAGCAATCTGTCGAACTTTTGATAAAAGTAACACCGGTTCCCATCTTCGTGGATCTCCATCTGACAGATAAACACCGTATTCACAACCAACAATAACGTGGGGTTTCTTGTTGGAGATGGATGGTGTTGACCCACCAACCGGGGCATGAAAACCTAACCGATCTGGATAAAATGAAGCCGAACAATTAACCCGAGACTGCACCAATGAATGAATTTGAGACTTGCCAGTAGCAGATTCCATCTCTCGAAGTGCACGTTCAAGAACCGAACCAGAGGCTTCCACAGAAAGTTCGCGTGCTTCACCTTCCGCATAAGAAAATGCCATGTCCGAGATTACTTCCAACCCAAACGGTTCCGCTCGGAACGAGTACATCGATGCAACATGCCTGTTTTTAGCAATTGTAATGGCATCAGCCCATTTATCCCGAAGCTTGCGCGTGCTTGCATAAAAAATAAACTTGCTACCTTGGCGACCAAGGTGCTGAACACAAACAGGAAAAAACATATCTTTCTCGTCAGCAGCACCATTATTTCTTACCCGGTCTTGCTCAGCCTCTTCGTTAAGACTCTTAGAACTTGGTCTGGCGGTAGTATTAAAACTGTTACCTTCAAAATCATCCTTTGTTGCAAATACTTTACCATCTTTGCTAATTATGCCACTAATACCAAATGCAGCTGATGCGGATACGCCAGCACCAGAACGAGAAACAAGAACAAGAAAATCAATCGGAATAGCAGGATAAAAAACTTCATATCTTTTTCCGCCAAACTTTTTCGAATCTTCAAAAACCTTGGTAATTAAAAGATAATTATCCAGCAAAATAACATACACGTGCTTGCCTCGGCTGAATCGAGACGTCTCCCGCAAGCTCCCACGCATAACAATATCTCTTTGCTTAGTATCTAAGTGAAGATTTACTCGCATCGCCGGGTCCTTAAACACTATCGCATCTTTTAAACCAACAAGCAAGTTTTTCCGCTGACCACCAGCATAATTATTTTCATAAGCACTAGCAACTTCGTGAATTTCAGTGATGGCTCGTTCAAGCAAATTGCGTTCTGAAGGAGGAGGTTTGCCCTCGTCAATCATTCGCTTTAGTACCAAGCCGTATCGGGTAATTTTGCTCAACACTGTCAGGACTCCGCTAGACGGATACAAGCGTTCAAAGGCTCGAAGCTCTTCTAAAAATTTAGGATTGTTTTGTTTTTCTATCGAAATTCTTTGCCTAGCTTGTTCTAATGTCGTACCATGTTGATGATAAACTTGACTGACAGGTCGAATCCATTCCAACAGTACCTGACCTATCCCAGGAATGATTGCGTTTTCCGACTGCAATGCTTTCAATGGGATAAACAAAAGTTCTTCATTCATTTTCCAAATATCGTCTGAATTAGATAGCACAAGCTTGCAAAAATTATCCGCATCTTTAACTGTTTTGGCTAATTTTTCTCGCACAACGGTCACGAATGCCTTAATATTGTTGATAAACAATTCTTCAAGGTCAATAAATTCGTAAATGGTCTGTTGTCGCCTTATTTCTGTCTTTGTTAACTTGCGTCGAATATCTTCTGGCACCGAGATCATCCACTTGTCGCCAGTTGACATTTGCATTCCTGATCCGGACGTTTGGATTTGCGAAACTGACCGCTCTGGCTGCAGATTTTGTAATTCAGAAGGTACTTTCGGTCGTTTCGGCAAAGTCTTGGAACACTTAAATGAATGGCAGCGCCAAGTACCACCTCCTTCTTCTGAATGACCAAATGTTGTATAACAACCTTTCCCACAGAGAAGCGGTAACACTCCCTTTACTGATGCAATGTTGTCGCTATATCCAGGTTCATACTCCTCTGGAACTCGGAGATTATTTACTCCCACACGTTCAACTACTCCATATCGTACCAAGGTCTTAATAACTTCGATAGCACAGTCTTCTGCCACTACATGACTTAGCTTAGGAACAAAATTAGTGAATAGACCACTTAAAGACTCAATCACGTCCTTCTCTCTCATAAAGTTTGCATCGCGGGTCATAATTATTCTAAGCCATCTATAAACTTCAGATAACGCCCATGGACACGAACATAGCACGTAGTCACTGGAAGACAATACTTTGTTACTTCCATCGGCTATAGCGGTTGCCAGCGATGGAGTAGAAGCGCTAGAAGCCACAGACGGAAAACTTAATACTGTAGAACCCTGAATAACAGTATCCGGAATATGCGGTAATCCATATCGAAGCATGGTTTTGGTATCAACTTGACTCGAAGCTGCTGACTCGGTAGGCGACACTGATCGCGGAGGTTCAGTCACAGAGACTGATGATCGCTTGGTCATCAATGGCGCCACGGAAGGTAATAAAACTTCAAAGTCTTCTTCATCTTCATCCTCATTTTCATCTCCTTCGCCTTCACCTTCATCTTGTTTGTAGTAGTTTTCATAATCGCCATGCTCAAGTTGATTACTGGATAGAGGACGTTGAGAAGAATTTTGTCTTTTGAATGCTAACGTAACTGCCAAGTGGTCATTTTCGTCATCTTCATCATAGCCACCGTAGCTATACATTTCATTTGTAAGACTTAGAGGATCGAACACAGGTTTTGAAAATTGAGGTAAAGGTTTTGACGATGAAACTTGGTTTTGAGAAGCACTGCTTTGTAAGCCAGATTGATTTGGTGGTTCATCATGGTATACAAAAGCTGCGCCATAATACGACGACTGCTGGGTCACATCATGTTCTTCCAATTCATCTTCTGATTCTGAATAAAGCTCACGATCATTTAAACTGACATCATTATATATTACCGGAGCGGAATTATCGCTAATATCTTGCTGAGAGCGAATATTAACACGTGATTTTAACCCTGACCTAGTCGGTACTGGTCCTGTCGTATTGGCCCTTACAAGTTGCGGGCCAGCATGAAATGATGGATTGCCATTTTTTTGCTCCATCATTGAAGACCATCTCGGCAACTGAGTGGTCACGCCAGGCCTGTTATCAGAGTACTCAATAGCATCAGATAACTCCATAGGAAAAGACTGACGATGAGGAGGAGGATCAGGTGGACGTGATTGAGAATGAATAGACGAAGATGTACTGCCGGCTCTTGTGACTGCACCAGACGATAGTGATCTAGATTCATAATAGCTAGGTGCAAAGTCGGATACTGATTCATCGTCTCGATAAGTGTAATCATTCGAATAATCATGGTTTTCGGAATTCTCGTAGGGTTCGTAATCATGTGATGAGTCAGAATATTTATTCGATAACAATGCTGGCCGCTGCTGCCGGTCGTGTTCACGCTCGGACTCAATTAGTTCATAAGAGGCAACGCCAGCAAAATAATCGGTTGGCGCAATTATAGAATCAGTCTGAGATATTGCGGAACCATCCTTTGCCAAATGATCAAAGTTTTGATCGAGATTGGCATCGTTGAGCAGCATGGGCAAACGAAACGACAATGACGAAGGTGAATCTGGCTGAAAACTTGACCGAATCGGAGAAGAGGAAGAGGACATTCGCAAAAATGAATAACGAGTAGGTGATGAAGATAGCGCCGGAATGGGGGATGAGTTTGTAGGTTTCGGAGGTGATCGGGAAGATGTACTGACGCTGTCCTGGTCGAGTGATAAATACGACAGTTGATGTTGCGTCTGAATCAAGTCCTGATGTTCACCATAATGATCAGACCTTGTGTTTAAATCATTGCTTGGAATAATCAACTGCTTAAGCTGTCGTTGAAATTGCAAAGCTGAAGTCGCTGAATCTGTGAAAATTGGAATTCGAGGAAGATCATGCCTGCTAAGTTCTCGGGCAAGAGGTTGCTGCAATACTGAAGATGACTCGGGAAAGTGTTTGCTTACTGATCGGTGAAGTAAATCCTTGGCAGTTCTGACTGAACCTGTCCTAGGTATTAGTGGATGAGAAAGTGGAGGTACAGGAGGCGGCAATGGAGGTTCAATTGTTGAATCATAATGCTCTCCGGTATAATCATATCTTCCGTCAAATGTTGGGTCGGGTCTAAAGTTCCAATCATTATTCATTAAACTTTCGAATTCATTCTAAGCCCAACATAATTAGTAAGATAACACAAAATAAAAATTTGTGAGGGCATACACTTGATGATAAAGGCTGAATGCTGTGATAGTGCAAGTCGTTAGATACCGGCTGGAAAGATTGTGAATTTCTATAACCAGACATCTAAAAACGCAATTAATTAAACCTCAAGCATTGTTTTACACCTTTGCCAATCAACATACTTCATCGTCATGGCTCAAGTACTGTTCACGCTGAAATAATGAGCCACGGCACCCATTGTTTGATGTTAAGGGAGTGGACACAGGTAATGGCGGAAGATTATGATTACTCGGAGATTGTTCGAGACTATATGCATACTCTCCAATTGTTAAAGGTAATTTTGGCGGTAAAGGTGGTGGTGATAGTATGCCTTTAAGCTGCTGCTGCTGCTGCTGCTGCTGCTGCTGTTGTTGTTGTTGTTGCGCAAGAACCTGATAGAGATGAGGCGGAGGCTTTGGTGGGATGACAGGTGCGTTGCCCGCACGACGAGGCCAGTCACCATCCATTGTGAAGCCAAATAATCTAATAAAAAATGAATTTTGATTTATGTATGAGTATATGTAATATGCATATTATATATATCAAATTTGAAAGCTCAAATCGTTCCTGGATAAACAATTGGATTATTCCCGCTGTGTACGAGACGCGTCAAAAAAAAGTGGGCTTAGGGTTTTTTCAAGGGAGCAGTTTGTCAATCTGGATTATGTAATACTTACAAAATGGCTAGTTAACTAGTTAGTTAATGGAAAGGCGGATTTGGCTAGCCAGCTTTCCGTAAAGAAGCAACATTGCCACTTGTACAACGTACATTGTATTCTTGTTATAGTTAGAAGG
This sequence comes from Lipomyces japonicus, assembly GCF_038497905.1. Classification (NCBI taxonomy): domain Eukaryota; kingdom Fungi; phylum Ascomycota; class Lipomycetes; order Lipomycetales; family Lipomycetaceae; genus Lipomyces; species Lipomyces japonicus. Next base: position 40,172 of record NW_027117820.1, on the reverse strand, counting down.
TCTTTTTCCCATAATCGTTACAAAAACGACACGTGACTGGAGAAATGACATCAAAATTTTAGTGAACTATGGAAACAGCTTTTTTTGCTTGATTGGGTAAAGTTTTTATTTCAAGACTAACCCCGACAAAAGAGGCTTTAAGCCAATGGCGTTCGTAGAGAAGACAAGTATTTCATTGGTTTGTCAGATTTTTGTCAATTGATGGTCCGTATATTATTCCAACAAGTACAGTCGGTACAGATAATTCAATTTTAGTTATTGCAATTATTATTAACTCGTGAAATTGAAAATGTTCAGCAGCTACCCGTATAGGTAACTAACTGTATGAAAAAATAAATATACTATAGCAAAAAACTTAAAAAGATGACAATACATCATTGCATATCAGCGTAATATTATTGACTATTAATCCCTAAATGACTTAATGTACAAGCCAAATGGCTCAATTGTCTAATAATCAATTCTGTGTCCCCCCCCACCTCGCTCTATAAAGCTTCTTCTCTCCTGTTGTTACACTCGCGTTTTTTGCAATCCGATTACAAAGTCCGTCGAATTACTTCAAATTATTAAAAATGGTTAAAGCTGGTAAGCAATCAATGTCTTTGTGATTTTTGTTGTATATTTCATCAATTGTCTTTTTTTGGAATGGGATTGGCATGCGAAATGATTGTTGTAGTTTGCTATCAAGTTTATCAATCAATTCTCATTTCTAATTCCATTCAATTCCAATTTCAAGTATTTGTTAACAATATTGACTCTACGTGATAGTTGCTGTCGTCAGAGGAGACTCTACTGTTTCTGGAACTGTTTTCTTCGAGCAGACTGCCGAAGGTGCCCCAACCACCATCACCTGGGACATTAAGGGCAATGACGCCAATGCCCTCCGCGGCTTCCACGTTCACGAATTTGGTGATAACACCAATGGCTGCACCTCTGCTGGTGGTCACTTTAACCCGTTTGGCAAGACCCACGGTGCTCCCGTTGATGAAGCCCGTCACGTTGGCGATCTCGGCAACATCACCACCGATGCTGAGGGAAACGCCAAGGGTTCCACCTCTGACTCGCTCATCACTCTCATCGGGCCCCAGAGCATCCTTGGCGTATGTAACGAATTCTTGTTAATTTATGAAACAATTTACTGATTGTTCTAGCGTACTGTTGTTGTCCACGGTGGCACTGACGATCTTGGAAAGGGCGGTCACCCTGACTCTCTCAAGACTGGTAACGCTGGTCCAAGACCGGCCTGCGGTATGTTAATATTGATTTTGATTGTGATATTTTTTCTAATTATTGTGCTTAGGTGTTATTGGTATTTCTAACTAAATTTATCAATAAATCGTGATTGGCTGTATTTTCTTTTTTACTGATATAGTCGTTTAAGTCGTTTAAATATAATTATAATTTTAAAAAAAAGAAGTGAATTTTTGTTTGTTGTTGTAATGGTGTGTATCATGGTATATAAATAACAAGCCGTAGTAAAGATCTGACCATGAACTGAATATAAGAAAAAAAATATATAGTTGTATGAAATTCTTTCATCTGAACACAAAAAAAAAAATAAATTTAAATGACATTTGAAATTCAAAACTTTTTTGTAGAAATGCTTTTGGCTCTTTTCTCTTTAATAAAAATGACAAAAAAAAATTGTTGACATAAATCGGGGTACCGTGTGATGTTGCACTTACTCGTCATCTGGAGTAACATCACCATACTCCCAGATACCTTTCCTTTCGATTTTGGCTTGATCAACCTTCTTTCTCAAGTTTGCGACTTCAGTAGATCCAATTGAAGATCTTTCAAATCCACGTCGAAGTACTTTGTCACTGGGGACATAAACCCAACCTTCGTTAGCTAATCTTTCATTTATGCTCTTGTCTATATCTGATGCGTCAAATAGAGTGACCGCGACAGCACCGGGCAGTCCATCAGCAACAGGACCATCAACGATTGCGATTAGCTTTTTGAGTTGACCAGACAATATCGTTTCCACTTCAGAAAGAGCAATATCTGCAAACGTAGATACTGCATAATATAAATAATCATCACTAAATTCTGGATATCGAACAATCGACAATCTTCCCAACTTGGTCGAAACTGGGATCGAAGCATTAGGCGCAAATCCTGCAGGGAGAACCTTCAATTTGGAAAGTGGAGCTTCATCGATAATAATACCAAAGTCAAGTGAAGTCAATGTTGCACTTTTTGATGCATGATCATATTGAGTGACCTTAAACCTGCCATAGCTTGAAAGTCTAGGAAGCGCGTATGCAACTAGATCGCCAAGACGCAGACGACCAGTAACTGGAGAAGCAGTGTTGATAGCAGCAGAAAGCGAAGCAGTGAATTGTTTAAGTTTAGCAACTTCTAATTTAAAGTATTAGTTTGTGAAAAAAAAAAAAAAAGTTTTGAGAAGGAGCAAGGGACTACACATACTGTCGTCGAGAATAATGAAATCAAAGGTACCATCAGAAGCAACGTTGGTAACCGCAACGTTAAGGTATTCCTTCTTTTTAGACTGAGTGGTTGTAGATCCGACAGACAGAACAACTTCAGTTGGTGGAGCAGCTTGTTTGGCTTTGTAATCCTTCCACAAACCTTTTCGCTTCTCTTGAGCAAGTTCCTGAGCAGCAGTGAATGCACTTAAAGGTGCAGCAGCAGATTGTGCAGAGTATTCATCAATAGTAGCAAGACCTTCTTCAAGTAAAGATAATGCAAACGTATCCTTATTACCAGGAACATGTACCAATCCAAAAAAGCCACCAGACTTGTCAGCATGCGTAACATCAATTTCAACATCACGTTGCAACAACCTGCGAGAAGTGAATTCCTTTGCTTCTTCTCCAAACGGTTCTGATTTTTCAGAACCAGTGCCTGATGCAAGAGCCACGCGGGGAGTTTGAATGCCTGCTAGGATAAACTTAATGCGGGCATTCTCTCTAGGAAGTAAAAGACGCAGCCTGCTTCCGGTATTTACAAATTCGACAATTGCCGGAATTCGTTTTTGTCTTTGAAGAGAGGGTAAAAATGCAGTGGCACGAGCATTAGACTCGGAAGCATTAACGGTTCGGTCTGGCGGTAAGATAATTCCAGAATGGATTGCCTTCTTTTCGGCAATGGCAGCGGATTCTTTTTCAAGAAGCTCATCCCAAATAGGCGAACGGTCTTCAAATTCACCCTTTCTGTGCCTAATGACAGATGCATATCCATTCTCGACCAGCAAGGAAGCCAAATCAATTCCGTCGTTGTTACCGGTCTTTATGAGCGTGATGGTAACGATATCACGGGCATCAAAGTTTTCCGATTTGGGTCGAGTGTGCAAAAACGTTACCTTAACGTGCTTGCCAATGGTACGCTTTCTGACAAACTCACGAGCAGCAGCCACATAGGAAGCCTGGGTTTGGTCGGCCTGTCGAGGGCCACGAACGCTGGCAAGTTGAACCGTACGATCACCAGACGACTTAGTCCTCACAACCAAAGTATCAGCAGAAACGACACGGGAGACAACGGCGGTGAACAGCTTGTCATTTTCAGCATCAGCGGCATGAGCTTGAGTAGTTGTGACCACGGTTCCATGCCAAATGTTGAAACCTTTAGCCTTGGCGGTAGCCTCAGCTGCACGGAGCTTGGACATGTTTGCAGCGCCAACGAAATTGCTTTGCCAATCGCTAACGGTTGCCAGGCCAGATTCAAGCAATTTTTCGGCAATGATGCCTGCTGGATGAATGACTTGTCCTATAAGAACGCCTTGCTGAGATTGACCAAGAACTTCAATTTTGACATTTCTTTGAAGCAAACGAGCTTCGACAAAATACTTTGCCACGTCACCATAAGGCTCACCATGTTGTTCTGCGGCAGCATGTGTTTGTGAAGACCTTGGCGCTCTGATGCCGGCTACAAGGACAGGAACAATAACATGAGAATCGGGGAGAATAAGCCTGACAATTGCGCGATCACCATTAATGATTCGCTCAACGATGGAATCAATTGTTTGACCCTTGTACTTGTCAACAAAGTCAATGGGCAGTTCGTAGTACGATGAGTAAGATGCATTGTCAGAAGTCGACCATATGCTGGCATTGGCATCTTTTGCAGCTTGTTCAAGTTCCAAGTATTTGGCTGTGAGGTCATTAGGCTCAGCATCTTTGGGACTCGAGGCACGGACGCGGACAATGCCCTCAGAAATAAGTCTCTCGTTGACAGAGTCGGTACCACCAAGGTACACGACGCCATACTCTCTGCCTGTAGACGGCACCGTGTAAAGAACTTCAAACCTAACCTCCTTTCCAACGAGAAGAAGGCGAAGATATTCCCGAGATTGAAATGCATGGGGCTAGATCAAAAATAGGGTCAGCGAGTTGAACACGGACATGGAATAATTGTGTTTAGAATTCAACGAAAAAATTCTAGACATGGCGGCAATATTAGAATGAAGATATTACCTCGTCGCCTTCATCACGTCTTAAACGAGGCGCAGACACGTAAGCCAGAGACAGAATTCGTTCAGATGGAGGTTTTCCCTGTTGCGGGGGCTTGACCGGGGTGAGCACTACTGTGTCACCTGAGAGCGCGGACTTGACCTTGGCACCGTAGACAGTCATTTAGGTGGTGAAAAAAAATTGACAATGACGAAAAAAATAAAATAAAATAAAATAAAATAGGAATTGAGTTGAAAGAACAGAAGTAGGAGAAGAAACGGGGCAGCGAAAGCGTGTAAAATACGGGTAGAGGATGCGAATGTGGTGGTCTCGAGAAGACGCGAGTGGAAGCATTTAGTGCGGCGACGTGATCTTGCGTACTCGCACTCGCACTCGCACTCGCATTTGCATTTGCATTTGCACCACGGCCGCAATTGCTGGTTGGCAGTGCAGTGGCCATACCGCATTTTGAATTCAATTGATCCGGACTAAACCAACAAGAGCGGCCGGCAGCAAGATTGCGTCAAAATCATGACCGAAGCTGGATGATTCTCAACGAATTCACCATCGCAAACCACCACAATGGACCACCGTTACGTTTTTCTACCGATACAATACAATCTATTATCTATAACCATGACTAGTAATTATCAATGTCAACTATGTACATGGACATGTATATGTACATACATACATCAACATTCAAAGTACTCGTAAGGCCTATTGTTGTCTCGTGTCATGTGGCGCATGTGGCGCATGTGGCGCAGTTTTATGTCATGTGACTGTTAGTATGCCGTGCTGCCGTGCCGTTTATGTAAGCCATCGGCAGTGCGGCGAGCCCTAGCCCTCAGTGTTGTTGTGCTTGCGCCGCTCCGCTCTCGCGTTTCCCTCGGGCGCCTTTTTCGTCGTCTTTTCCTGCCCGCGCCTTTTGCTGCTGCCCATACAGTTTCGTCTTTTTTTTTTTGTTCTTTACAGCAATGGCACACATGAGCGAGTACCAAGCTTCTATTGCGCTTCTGGATTTGGACCGCAGCCATCATCCTCAGCAGAACAAGTCGCCGGGCCCGTCGTCGCCCACAGCCGCAGGTGCCGCGGCCGCCGCCGCACCTGCTGCTCCACAGCAACAACAGCAGCTGCCCCGCATCGTCATGCCCAAGGACAACCAGGCAGCCGTGGTAGGGAACAGGTTGCTGAGGGGTAGGAACCCGTCTATCGCAAACCTGCTTTCCGACGCATCCTCGGCCGCTCCACCGTCGTCGTCATCGTCGTCATCGTCATCGTCCGTCGCAGTATCGGCCACCACTGCTGCTGCCACGTCTCCCTCATATATCGACCACCTGCAGTTGCCCCATATTTATACCAGCCAGTTGAATCCGCCTATTGACACGCAGCTCCTGTCGCCCTTGTCGAGCTCGGCCGGGCCCACGTCGCCATCGTCCTACCCATTCGCGCCCTCGCCCCAGCCGCACATAAACCACCATCACCACAATCAACAGCAGCAGCAGCAGCAGCAACAACATCAACAACATCAACAACATCAACAACATCAACAACATCAACAACATCAACAACATCAACAACATCAACAACGTCAACAACGTCAACAACATCAACAGCAGCTCTCATCGCATCCACAACATGCTTATCAACATCAATCTTACCAACACCACCTTGACTCTCAGTTGACTTCTCAACCTCAGCAAGCCCTTCCTTCATTGCCTGGCATTTTAACCGATGACGAATATCATGAGAGAAATACCGACCCGGCCTTGTCCGGAATTATTCCTGCCCTGCCAGTTCGCACCGCCGCTTCTACTGAATATCCCCAGTCGGCTGGTACAGCTAGCCAACAGTCTGTCTCTACGGTTACCGCTGCCGCCGTTGTTGCAGCAGCAGTGGCTTCCTCTGCCTCGTCAGCAAAACCGCCATCGTCGACATCTCCTTCAGCGTCTTCAGGTCAGGCACCATCTGCTTCTCGTCCTTACCAATGTCCGCATGCCGGTTGCAAATGGACATTTGCTCGTCATTCGGATCAGCGGCGCCACTTGAGATCGCATTATTCCCCTAATTTTCATTGTCCTTACTGGCGTACTGACCCTACCTGTCATCGTAACGGAGGTGCTTTTAACCGTTTGGACGTTTTAAAACGTCATTTACGTCTGGTGCATTTTGTTCAACTTAAAGATACCGACGCTGGTTGGTGTCGTCTTTGTCAAAAGATGTTTCCATCTCCGCGAGTGTTTGTCGAGCATTGCGAAAAATGCGCTGAATCCGTGCAACCAACCGAATGGAAAAAGAGTTCCGCCGAGATTCCTGATGATCAGAGTTCACAACTATTGCAGTAGCAAGTAGTATTTAATTAGATGACTTATTCTAATTGGATTGGATTGTATATGTATTGGATTGAATTGAATTGAATTGAATTGGATTGAATTGGATTGTACTGGACTGTATTGTATGTCTAATGACTTTGTTTACGTTATATATCTTTGATTTGTTGTTCTACGCACATGAATTTAAAACGACTAATTTGGTCTTCTTTTTTTTCAGTTTTTTTGGTAGAATGCTGTGCATATAGAACATTGCGTCCCGACTCCTTCCGTGCTCATGTCAACCTGCTGCAAATGACTGACTGTACCGCTCGCTGCTGTGGTCAGCGACGGGAACACTGTGGCGTTCGACCGTGTGTAAACTATTATATATGTTGCATGTGCTTTGCATGCCGTAGTTTCCTTTATATCTATAAAATAATGCATCCGACACCGCCTCTACTCTTCTTTGTTTTTTTTGTTTGTACTCCAGTCACCGCGTCAGGCTGCTTGCCACTACTTCGGCGTGAAATCCGCCGGCCTCCATCTGACGCCGTCTTGGCATGCTTTAAAGTGGAAATGCTAAATGAATGTGAATGTTTTTCTGTTCTCTCTGACGTCCGACTAGATGCTCTAACTCGCGTGACCTGCTGCTGCTGCTCGTTTTCTAGCTTTAACACGGCGTCATGTTCTAATTCCCGACTCTGGATTTGCTGAACTAAATCAAGAAACACATCATTTACGTTCTGGCCTGTTCGCGCACTGGTCTCGTATAATGCTGATGACCCCCATCGACTGGCCGCAGATTTGGCTTCTTGGAATGGCACCGTTCGCGCGTGTGACAGGTCAGCCTTGTTTCCTACAATCACGATCGGCGCATTGGCTACGTCTTTGATTCTTAAAATCTGGTCATGTACTCGTTCCAGTTCTTGCAGGCTCGACCGGTCAGTCATGTTATAAACCAACAGGAAGCCTTGGCCATTGTTGATGTAAAGTTCTCGCATGGCCGTGAATTGCTCCACGCCGGCCGTATCCAGAATTTCGAGCACGCAAGTCTGGCCGTCGAGCGTTATGGGTTTGCGATATGAGTCTTCGATTGTGGGATCATATGAATTCAAAAAAATGCCTTGCGTAAATTGCACTGTCAACGCAGATTTGCCCACTCCGCCAGCTCCCAGTACGACAATTTTGTATTCTGTAACAGGTTAGTGATTGGTATTAAACATGTGTATAAGAAGAAGCATGCATACCTCTACTCATAGATTATTGACGCGTCAAACGGATCGCAGTTATATGTATTTGTGTACGTATATGACTATATATATGCAGAATAAAATAATTGTGAAAGTGCTTGCAAGTCGCGTAAACCAGTTGTAGCAAGGGGTGTCGCGTCGAGCGCGTCGCGGCACGAACCGTGTGGTCCGACGCCGGGTTGCGGTGCGGGTGCAGCGAACAGCTTGCGCATCACATACGTCCATACATAAACATGCATTGTAGATTTTTATTATATAGTCGGCTCTTATGTGCATGCGCCGCATTTGAATACCAATTGACTTGTTTGGACACAATGCATAGCAAAATGCAAGCTCCGTCCTGATTGCCGGCGATAAGCACATACATAATACGCAAGATGTCACGGCAAGTTAAAGTTTGCCGTTTTGCTCAGGGGCCCAATCAATTAATGACTAAGCGATGACTACTCGGACCGCCGCATTTGCGTTTCGCAGTCACGCTCAACTTCAGCCCTAACTGCTGCCTATAAGCTTAGGGTTAGCATGGGAGACTGCGGCAGAGCCCACAACACAAAGCGTGCGCGTTGGACGGTTGGCAAGACAGTCAGTGTTTGGGGTGACCAAAGCAAAACAGCGTTCGTACCGTTTTCCTTCGTCTTCTTTTTTTTTATTTCATTCGACGTACTTGTCAACATATTTTCATAGATCAACATGAGTCAGTCAGAAGTTTTGGTTCTTCGTGGAACCCTTGAGGGTGAGTTTCTGGTTTAATCGGCCTTGTCTGAGCGCGGTGGAGAAGTGCTAAAACGAAATATCTAGGACACAACGGGTATGCTTGTTTTCATTACACATCTTGCTGAACGCTTCCTTGTGTGTAGTAATACGGACGTCGATGTTCTTCAATGAGGTCTTGTTATTACATTCACGGAGTCTTTATCGATTTTTTTTCAGCAATGTTTTCTTAGCGCAAGTTTTATTGACACAGTTTCATTTCAGATGGGTCACCTCCCTTTCCACCTCCGGCGACAACCCAAATATCTTGTTGTCTGGATCTAGAGACAAGTCTCTCATCCTCTGGAACCTGTACGTTGAAAATCATACATCAGACTTTTTTTATTTCGGTTATTGTTTTGTGCTAACCAGATTCTCAAAAAAAAGTACCCGTGACGAGAACGCCTACGGTGTCCCCAAACGTTCGCTTCATGGACACTCGCACATTGTTCAGGAAGTTGAAATTTCTGCTGATGGTCTTTTTGCCATTTCTGGTTCTTGGGATAAGACTATTCGCCTGTGGGATCTTACCACCGGTGAGACTGTCAAGCGTCTTGTCGGACACGAGGGTGATGTTCTCTCAATTGCCTTCTCTTCCAATAACAGATTAATTGTATCTGGCTCCCGTGATAAGACCATCAAGGTCTGGAATCTTCTTGGCGAGTGCAAGCACACTATCAGAGATAAGACTCACACCGACTGGGTTTCCAAGGTCAGATTTTCTCCCAATGCCGCCAACCCCATCATTGTCTCTGCTGGCTGGGATAAGCTTATCAAGGTAGGATTGAATGATTTTTATTTATTTATTTTTTCACTTTCTTCAGCGAACATGTCATGTGATGCATTGCATATATATTTGCTACTTCAGATGGCCGCAAGGTCAATGAGACAAACAATCACCTAGCAACTGATGACCTTTCTGCTGCATGTTAATTTTGCTTTTCTGATTATTAAAAAATGCTAATTTTATTAAAAAGGTTTGGGATGCTTCCGACGCTGAACTCGAGGCTGATCACCACGGACACACCGGGTACATTAATGCCATCACCATCTCCCCTGACGGATCTCTCTGCGCTTCCGGTGGCAAGGACGGTTCCTGCATGCTTTGGGATCTTAACAAGGAGAAGCATCTTTATTCTCTTGATGCTGGTGATGAGATTCATGCTCTTACGTTCTCTCCTAACAGATACTGGCTGTGCGCTGCTACTTCTTCTTCTATCAAGATTTTTGATCTTCAACAGAAGGCTCGCGTTGATGACTTGAAGCCTGATTTTGTTGAGGGCAGTGCTAAGGGTAAGGAGCCTGTCGCCATCAGTTTGGCGTGGAGCACAGATGGCCAGAACTTGTTTGCCGGTTACACCGACAACAAGATCCGTGTCTGGCAGGTGATGCAATCAAGCTAAACTGTTTTTTTATTACAAAAAAATAAAAGAAACTCAAAAAGACTTTACTTGGATTTTATTGAAAAAATTGTTTTTATGTTTATATAGTAGTAACTGGATCTTAATGTAAGAAATAGGGCTGTTATTATTAGGATGGGCCTTTGTATCTATTATTTTTGAAATTACTTGTAAACTTTCTGTATAGTTTCTACAAACTTTAATTTCAATTGGTCTTTTTTATACATTTCAAAAATGTTTGATTGATTTTATCGCAGATTCTACTAATATACCTGGTTATATGCATTTAATATGAACTAATTCTGGATTTTCATGCCATTCCTCTGAACTGACCCACATCTTCCGAAACGTGCTAAGTCCTGCCAAGATTGAACCTCCAATCCATGTTGAATACTTTCGTTCTGGAGGAGCATATATTTTAATCTTTGTATCAGTTTTGCGGCTACGTAATTCTGACAATAATCGATCACCGAATCCCTTTAAAAGAGTGGTCCCGCCTGATAATACAATATTAGCATACAGCGACCTTCGCAAGTCGATATCAACTTTTGCCAATGATTCTGAAAGCATATCAGGAATGCCTGAATATTCTAAACCTAAAATTGATGGATCAAATAATACTTCTGAAGCTCGAAACCGTTCAGCGCCAAGCCGGATTACCTTGCCATCAGGTAAAACAAATGATTCACCGGCAACAGCCGGTCCGGATCTGCGTTCGGCCTTGCGTGCTTCTCGTTCCTCATGCCTAACATCTAATGCGACAAAACAATTTTGTTCCTTGATCTGGCGAACAATCTCTCGTTCGGCTGACGTGTGCAATGCCACGCCAGCATGCTTGCGAAGCAAGACTTCAAGATATTCTGTCACGTCCCTGCCGGCAACGTCAATCCGTTTAATCGCATTCGATATTGCAAATCCTTCATAAACTGGTACCGTATGGGTCACGCCGTCACCAGAATCAAGCACAAGACCGGTTGTGCGGCCTGACGCGTACAGGGCAAGAACTGCTTGAATAGATACAAGCAACGCCGGCACGTTAAAACTTTCGAAAAAGATTTCTGCTAATTTAATTCTATTTTTCCGAGGATTTAATGGTGCTTCGGTTAATAACACTGGATGTTCCTCCGCCATGACCTTTAAACCTTGTGAATAAACATAACTCCATATTTTTTCCATGTCCGCCCAATCCTCCACGATGCCGTGCGCAATTGGATGATGTAACTTAAGCAAGCCGCGATGTTCCTGTGCTAATTTGCCAATAAACAATGAATCTTCTAATGCTCCTGCCATCACCCGAGCATGCTTTGGCCGGCCTACATGCGATGGGAAAAATATTTTTGGCTGTTCCTCGCCTGCAAACCCGGCTTTTATTTCACCAGTACCATTGTCAATAACTAATGGCTGGTTTGTGAGTACTGGTGGAAGGGCCATTAAATATCACCTTATTGCGTCAATCTTTCTTTTTAACCAGCTATATTAAATATTTCGTTGTTGTTGATAATTACACGCTCAGTCTCTGCAACCACAGTTTACAACCATTTCGCGTTCGTGCACTCCATTAAATGTAGCGACGCGTTGTTTGTTGTACAGCGCAAAGTACAAAACTTATTTTTAACGTAACTCCAGCTTAATAAATCATCTAGCACACAATAGCTACATAATACGTAAAAAAGTATTCCGATAATGACAAGTATGACATAATGTAATTAATATTTATATATATATATGCACAAAAAAAAAAAAAACAAAAAAGATTGACCACCCATACCCCAAAAAAAAAATCTTAAAATAATAAAAACTCAAATGTTATAGTTATGTAGTATTTATATATACAATTACGCCAATTTCTCAATTGAGAATCCTCCAGATATTTTTTTTTATCCAACGTTTCGCTCATCTGCAGGCTTCCAAGAACCTTCAAAGTTGTGTTGGACAAAAGCATGAGGATGGTCAGTCTGATGAGCACCCATAGTATTTACACCGGGCGAGAAACTTGTGATTGGCAATACGGCTACGTCACCAATAATCACTCCTTTGGTAATTCCCGTAAGGTTCTTCCACGTCGTATATTTTTCAATCGAGGTCAAATAATCAAATACCGTGTCCGTCCAAATTCCTGGACCAGTCCAATCCATTATCTGAGAACCGGATTCCTTAGTTTTCGGCAAGGCAAGCTTGCCAAGCGCCTTGCGCCGTAGAGTTTCGGTTGTGATGTGTGATACAATATTGCGCAGTACGGGATGCCCCTTTTTCGCGAAAATAGTCCATTGGCAAAATTGAACTCGTCTAGCGTACCAATCATTCCAGTCGGGACGATCAGGATCGGCTTCAATGCCAACTACTAAACCGATGTTGGCTTCATATTGCTTTCGAAGCTCTGATAACTCTTCGTCTGACCTTGACAGATGGTATCCCTCATCGTCCTTGGTGACTTCTACCAAGCCATCAGAGATCCAGCGATAAATTGGCTTAAGTGGTACGGTGTCAATATCTGAATACACACCACCGCGAGCAAACAGTATCAGGTATCTAAAAAAGTCGGCTTTGAGAATTGACCTAGGCATGGTGGAATATGCCGTTACGACATCAGGAACGGAGGCATATAATTGCCGGATCAAGGTCGCGGAAGTTGCGTCATCAAGCACCTCGTGGGCATAATCCGGATTCAGCTTCTCCCATGATAATGATATGCGATGAAATTTGGCAGAAAATCTAAGATCATTAGGAAGATATTTCCATGTTTGCCAAATATATCGAGTAAATTTTGGCTGCAGTTGTGGTTCATAAGCGAATGCTTTTTGAAGTCTGGTTGAAGAAAGAGATTCAAACGCTGCAACGCCTTCGTTGGTTGTAAATATGCCGTCATCTTTTGCAGATTCGGTAGAGAGCAAAGATGTGCTTGAATCTGATCTGGAAGAAGTCGTTGATTGAAAAATAAAAAAAATAATGCTCAATAGAACAAGAGCTATAATTACAGGAGCACGTCTAAGACGAGTGGTAGACGGCGGGCCCATAATTGCGAGTAATGACAATTCATGGACTAAATCGACGATTTGCCGATTTAATAGCCCCTACCGGCAATGACAACCCTGAAACTATTACAAAAAAAAGGAAGAAAAAAAAAATATATATATAGAAGAAAAAAAATATATATATTTGAGCTTGGTTTGTATTAAAATATACAAAATTTGGTGGACAGGACAAGTCGAGCGAACGAAGGGATGCTGCTCAGTAGCTAAATATAAGCCATCGTATTTATATATATTGTTGTTTAAGATGTTCAATATTAACTTAATTTCTCCGGCGCTGATCAATTGACGTTGTGATGGCAACGTGTTACCCGGAATAAATTTAAATAGCAAAATGGAAGTAGTATACGCGTTTCCTTATAAATAGTACTGTTTAGCCGTGCCATTTAAATCACGTGATTCTAAAAAGATTTACCGTTAGACTCAAGCACACGTATTTACAGGTAAAAGGCACGGAAAAGAACATAAAAAGATGAAATACACAAAAAGTGGGCCCGGCCTCAATCATATACATTGCCACATTTTACTTCCTTATCTTCTTGATCACGACATCTCCCCATACCCTCACGTGTAGTATACCAAATGGACACAGTAAAATACAAACATTACTTAACAATCAAATTTGATAACCACAAGCTTTCAATGCTCTTTTCTAGCAACTACATATTTTATTCCAGCTACTAAATTAAACTCCGGATCAAAAATCGATGACAAATCTTTCTTGAATTGTTCAATATCAGACACCAAGGCCTGGCCTGTTCGGATAGCCATGCGCAGCAGGCCATCTTTTATGGCCGTCAATGCCAGACCGCCAATTCTTTTCTCGTACTCATTCTCTGGCCAATTTCCAATCGGAAACGTAAATTCCTGTTCGTGAATGATGTCAAGATTAACTAAGCGACATATATGAGCCAGGCTGGTAGGAGGATACTCGCTGTTGATTGAACCCCTTAGAATATTAGCCAGTTTTCCGTTTTCGGAGGGTTGGTTCTGCAAAGCCAGTGGATTGGGTAGAACAATCTCGAGTAAATGAATCTCGCCACTTTTGAACTTGACTACTCGCTTAAGTTCTTCAATGTAAGTCAGCCAATTCTTGATACCGTAATAGATGTTTCGCGAATGAATAATGTCGTAAGCGTTAGATTCAAACGGCAACGGCCGCTTATTTGCATCCGCGACAACAAACGTCACATTGGGTGCCTTGTCAAGACTTCGAGTATAATAGAGATCAAACGCAGTAATTTGAAAATTTGGAAATGTGAACCCTAGTTCACTGGCCCATGTTCCGGATCCGGATCCGCAATCTAAAACCCGAAGAGCAGAGTTAACCGGGAAATGATCGATCAACGGGATAAACCTGCCCCCACATAATTGAGTAATGATTGAATGTTCAAATTCAAGACTTTCGAGCTCAATTTTTGAATATCCGAGTGGATTACTACTGACGTGATCCGAATTCGCGGAAATTTCCGTGTCTTGCAATAACGAAGATATTGGAATCCCGGTCATGCGTTTCAATATCAGTTCTATGCTATAAGTTCCTGTTCAACATGTAAAGTAATCACCCGCTCTATGATTCCAATTTGTAATATAAGCGTTGCAATTGTCGTATTCCTAGGTTTCCCTTTATATCTATTTTGAGACGAATAAGAAAAAATACTTCTTAAAAGTATTGATCTAAAGGAATCTTTATTGTACTAGCGGTGATCATACGCACATAAATGTATATTTCAAACGCTAATGTCCGAGTATGAAAGAAGCAATCGCTATCACAATACATTATTACCCTGCTTTGGATTTGCGACATGTTACGGTCGCTAATTCTTTCCACAACTTGGACGGTATAGTTCAGTTATACGTGACTATTTTACAATTAGTACACAAGCTAAATAAATCTGGGTTTTGTTTGTTGTATCTTGGAAATTATAATTGGCATAGGTATTATCTGAAGGACTGTAGATAGTCGCCTAATAGCAAATAAACCCCTTTTCATGCTTAAAGTTCATGATGCAAACACAGTAGTTGAAGTTTCTATCTCTAGAGCTACTAATAACTCCAGTATCATCTTCAATCGAGGAGCCACTTGGCAGAATGCTTAATTTGGGTACCGTCGAAGCACCAATTGTTTGACAGAGTCTTCACCTTCTTCTAGTCGCCAAACATACAAATGACATTACCTTGGTGCGTAACATTATGGAAGGGACTCACTCTCCTGAACATGAATGCAAATTGGATAAATATGGAAATGTTGAGATGTCTTGTGTAGCTAGCTGACAAGGGCCTGATGCAAGTTTCATAAAAAAACTACTTCGCAACTTTTCGCGCATTCTCAACAATTTAAATTTGTAATATATGCCTTTTTATTTCTTAATATTTTTTGTCTAACTATAACTAACTAACTCTTATCTTACTCATGCTTTCCATGCCAACAAACTTCTCTTTTCATTTTCCACAGATGCTGCTGATCTGAACTACGAGGAAAACCAATTATATGACTTCTGTGGTATTATAGATCAGTAATACTTTATGGATAATTATTACCACAGACTCATTTCTTGGTTCTGAATTATATATATATTGAACGTTGATCTATATGATTTTCTCTTTTTATTTTTCTTGAAATTTTTTTTATCATTGAAGTAAATAAGTTTGTAGTAAATAAAAGACTATACCGTATGTGAGAAACAGCTTTACCTTGTGTTATCATATTTCAATAATTCCAATCCCAAGTTTGCAATCATAAATTGTATTTGACAATTTTTTTATTTTATCTTTATACCTCTACTTAAAATTATACAGAAATATTGTCTTTTAACTTTATATAAATGAAGAATAATGTTCAAACTCGTAAAGCAACTTTCACAAGAAGTCTTTCAGATGATATAGCACAAAAGGCTTATAATTCTATAAGTTCAAAAATCAAAATTAACAAATAATTAATTACACACTGTAAATAAGAACTTATGTTAATTGTAGCAATATAACATTGTTGGCTAAGTGACTAGTTATAATTTGGTTTTACGTCGATCAGAAATAGTTGTTGTTCCCAAATGCAGTTAATTTATTTGATTTAATTTAATGTCTACGACGTTTGCTATGCGTTTTAATTGACTATCATAAAAAACAAAGGCATGCAGAAAAGTAATCGATAATACATAGAACATAAAAGCCATACATAAATCGGAGAACACAGCAACTTTACCACTTTTTTGTTCATTAAGTTGATACGCCAATATCTTGCGGCATCCGGATTAGCTGTGCTTCGCTGTCAATCATCAGCAATCGCCTTACTTGGATTTAACCAATAGAACCTGGCATGGGTGGAATAACTAGCAAAATAGATGACTCGTGTAGTGTTTTAACTACTAATAAAGATCGATGTGAGTTTTATGCTAGGTTGCAGAGGTCATTTTATTTTAACAAACCAACCTGTTTTAGTTTGGATATCACACTTAAACATCCAGTCGTCCGATAATCGGCCGCTTTTTCAACTGCAAATCTCTGAAGATTTGACTACAGTAATACCTATTACAAATGATTCATCGAGACTCATTGAATATGTTCAAGATCCTTACTCCAAAAGCACACTTCCAAGACTACTTAAGATTCCAAGCTCATCGGGCCTGTTATTTGAATTTAAAATATCAATAAACCGGGCTAAAGATAAGTTTGCAGGACTTAAGGGACTCACGTTTCTTAACGCCACGAGTAAAAACCACTTGGAATCTATGCTCACCAAGGAGTTACAATCTGATCCCAATGTATGCCAAGTCCTGCATTATCGGTGATTTTAATTTCGTTTACTAACATGTTTCTTGAAGATTCAGAGAAAAGAGAATGTTCGTGTCATTGGCGATTTTCTTGAAAATGATGGAGATGAAATTAATTTTGATTGGATCTGGGCTTGGAAGTCGCCTGGCGATATCGACTTTCAATTTAACGGATGGAAAAATTACTGCTGTGTATGATCAACTTGCATTTCTTATTTGTGTTCGTGCTATTAACTTGTTTGTTTTTTTTAGTTTGCTGAATATAATAAGCGAGAGCACAGATTAGATGTTCTTTACACTTTCGAGTTCTGGGTGGATAATGGAATTTTGATTGGTACTCAAATACCAGCGTATAATCATTCAGAAAGGCGTATTGATACGCAACAATTTGGACCTTTTTTATCAACCATTAAACCTGTTTACGACATTAGTGATAACGATTCAAGAAAATCCATGGTCACATCTATTTCTAAATTGCCCAACAATTCAATTAACAAAGCATTACAAACTGAGACAGCTACTAGTTCGTCTGCTCACATAACTCAGGGTTCTAATATTAATCAGCCTGAATCTGATCTTTCTATCCCCGAAGATGGTCCGCTGTTTAGGGCTACAATTGCTTCCATGGAAAAAAAAACCGTGTCTCTCAAGGTCATAATCAAAAGGCTGGCAAAGCGTGCACAGGCAACTTATGAAGCGCAAGCGCAATATTGTGAAGCCTATGCAGCTTTATTAGATGACTTGAGGGAATCATCCAAGCAGCTTAAGTCCCTTCAACCTGCAGCTGAAAACTATTTAAATCTTGTTGGCCGAGATATATTACGACTTGAACGGCAAAATTGTATTGATTTTCAGTCTTACTGGGTTGAAAATTTAAAGCGTTTTTATGATGTTGATATTAAAAATGCAGAATTGAAAAAGAAAGAATTTGAAGACGAATCGAGGGAGTACTATGCCTGGCTTAGTCGCTATTTATCCATGAAACAAGAAAAAGGGAAACGCAAGGAGACAGATTCAAAGTACCAAGACAAACGAAGAGCGTTTGAAATTAAACGGTTTGATTATTATTATTTTATGCAAGATTTACATGGCGGCAGACGAGAACACGAAGTTTCGTTTCAACTGAGCTTATATGTTGAAGCTCAAGTCAAACAATTTTTGTCGGCCTCAAAATCTATACATCAGGCAAAATCTCAAATAGATAATATGGTAGCGTCAATGAAGAGAAGCAAGGAAGAATGGTTAATTCGTCGATCGGAACGTGAGGAACGACGAAGAGCTTTGGAACTTTCTTCGATGCCTGAGCCTCAGTCAAGCTATGTAAACAATGCAGATCAATTACAGAAACGGGTTCTTGAAGAGCATGGAGTGGCGACTGGTAGAGATGCGCTTCCACTTCTAACCACGACTTTTTCTGCTGGTTCATATTTGCCGGCTTCGCCTGTTCAGATAAAATCTACTCGTGATTTAAACGATAGAGATTCAAATGCTCCGATCGATACGAAGCGCAAGGAGGGGCTTTTATGGGCTATGTCACGACCTGGTGGTCATAATGACCCTAGAAATATTAATAAATCTGCTGCATGGCATAAATTCTGGGTTGTACTTGCAGGTGGTCAATTATGCGAATATTCTAATTGGAAACAACAGCTTGAACTTCATAATGAACCTATAAATCTTAAAATGGCTTCAGTTCGAGAAAGCAAGAGTCTTGACAGAAGATTTTGCTTTGAAGTCATTACACCTCAGTATAGGAGAGTATATCAGGCTACATCAGAAGACGATATGAATATTTGGATTAAGTCAATATTAAACGCTATATCGAGCACACTTGAAGGTGATATCGGCAGTTCGGCTCAATGGTTTACGGACATATCGTCTGGACCAGCTGGTAGTTTAAGTGTTAGTGTATTAAAAGATGGTTCCAATAGTACATCAACGCCCACGCGAAAGACACTATCTATTGGACTGCCAAAGTTGTCTACTTCGCCACGATTACTGGATATTGATGGTCAAAATGATTTAGCCAATAAGATATTGAACGAGTCTATTGTGGAAGAGCACAAAGAAGAAAATTTAGTAAAAAGGCTACGTGAAACTGATGCGACAAACGCCGTGTGTGCT
This sequence comes from Lipomyces japonicus, assembly GCF_038497905.1. NCBI lineage: Eukaryota > Fungi > Ascomycota > Lipomycetes > Lipomycetales > Lipomycetaceae > Lipomyces > Lipomyces japonicus. Next base: position 21,122 of record NW_027117820.1, on the reverse strand, counting down.
GATTGCGGGTTAACATCGAAAGTAGAGTGGGTATCTATAAATTTGATGGTGATAATATGCATTGATTGCGGAGGAGTACATAGATCTCTCGGTACTCATATATCGAAGGTTCGAAGTCTTACACTTGATACAGTTTCATTCACGCCAGATTTGGTAGATGCTTTACTTACTGTAGGCAACGCTAGGGCGAATTCTGTCTGGGAGGCTCTACCAGAAGCTGCCATACAGAAGGCGTTAATATTTACAGATGTCTACGAGAATGCTTCAATCAATCAAAATTCACAACTAAATACTACCTCACTAGTTTATAAAAGAAGGCAAGCATTTATCCAGAGCAAATATGTGGACAAAATGTTTGTCGTCCCTATTCCGCGAAGCACTACAGCTCTTCGAATTGCTGTAAAAAATCAAGACATGACAGAAGTTATGCGAGCGATTGCAAGCGGCGCTAGTGCAAGCGGTGTTGCTATGGCATCTTCTGGAGCTTCTATCTCATCGTCATCATCATCGTCATCTCCGTCATTATCATCCAATTCAAGCGTTTACCCACTTTTTGTTACTGCCCTTGTTTACGCTCCGAAGGACGCGACAACATTTCCCGTTGCAGAGATGCTAGTACAACAAGGAGCTAACATTCCAGTAGAATTTCCTATTGAAATCAGTTTATCACAGGATGCACGTGATTTTGTGAAGCGGAAAGGCATTCATAAGGCTGCGGGTAGCGTACTTTCACCATCTACACCTTCAATCATGGAGACAGTTAACACTTCGGCGCAGACAGTCAAAAATATGTTTGACCAAGGAAGTAAATTCCAACGCAAATTAAGTACAGGATCAAGATTATATTCAAGTAGACATGAATAATTATTGACTATAATTCTTCGGTACTCAATTTTTGTCTTGCCATACACACGGCTGATTATGCATTCCTTCATACTTCTGTGATTCATGTAATACTATATCTGGTTTTGTTTATATGTGGCGCTTTTGACTTATTTGTCTACTTGATCAGCAAGTATCAATTAATTAATTTATTATAATTAAATTCAGTTCCGCTTAATTGAATAAGTAAAAAAAAACTTTAAAGGTAGTAATGTTTCATTTGCGCTGAAGCTCCCACTTATTCCCTCAATCTCTTTTCACAAATGTCAACCTAAAAAGTTAAGCTCAACAGGACCTTTTCTCGCGCTAAGCACGTTCTCCAAATGCGTGAATTGGCAAAGCAAGAAATTTTGCACAGATAGATTCTAAAATACATAGTAGACTTGCATTTATGTGTTATGACAATTTTGCCTGACCAGTCTTTTAACAAAGAGCTGTAAGAAATCTGTTTGTTATTCTGAGGCCAAGTTAGTTTGTAAACACAAGCAGGGTTTTGAGCCTGCACTGTGCTATGGATTCCATGGCTACGCCAGCAGAAGAACAGCTACGAATCCAGATCCAGGTACCAAGCATGAAGCTACCGAGCTCTGCAATTTCACATCCTCTTTCAACTAACCTGAGCTATAATCGACCGCGACAATCTCCTGATTTGCTTACGCAGGCGTATCTCACAGCAAAGTTCAGAGTTGCGGAAAGTAGTGTTGGTCGAAACTGGACCGATGCCGATATTTTATGTTTAGTTACGGCTTATAAAGAATGCAAACGCGAAGCAAATGCCGGTCGCAAGAATAATATGGTTTCTGAAATTTATGAAGATGGAAATGCCAATGGAGGAGGTAGGGTACATGAGAGTATAGAGGCTTTTTTTGACAGAGTTCATGGTTTGTTTGTTCAGAGGGCTATCAATCCTCAGCGAACCCCAAAATCGATACATGAAAAGTTTGGATTTTTAGCTGTTACATTTCGGTGAGTAATGAGCTATGATACTTTTGGATATTAATATTTATATGTAGACGTATTCGTGAATTTCAAGAAGGTCAGCTTTTAGGTATGCCTGACGGAATTGGATGGTGGGAGCTTCCAATCAAGGAACAAAGAAGGTTTTTAAGCAAGTCAATGGTGTGTAGTCTGTCAATGATTGATTTTAAGTCGATCTAAATGTTTTTAGACTCCTATTTCAGAGACGGTTTATCTTGCGTTGCGTCCTATCTTTGATGCGATTGAAGCTCCGAAAGAGCAGAGCAAGCAAATAACACTACTACCATCGAATAAGAATTCTGGAATATCTTCATACTTGGACAATAGTATTCGAAGTTCTCCATCAGTATCCCAGACTCAGGTTTCTACACCACTTCTGACTCCTTTTGACCGACAACGGCAGGAAAGTGGCGACCAAAATACTACCCAAAGGCAGCAGGTTTCAAGACATCAAGAAGATGCCGATTTGTTTTTAAATTCACAATTCATACAACGCTCAAATAATTTGAGTAATAGAAATTTTCAACCCACATCTGAATATCAACGATATTCGCATGAATTGCAAGACCAGGTTGAACGATCTAGCTTACCTTACAGTCCTGGCACTCAACAGATATACAGTAATCAAAGATTACCACCGCAAGATGATCAAACTAATGCATCTGAGGACCACGCGCAATCGCACCTACAACTGCAATTTGAATCACAGCGGGCATCACCGCCACAATCTGAAAACATGCAGCATGATGAAAACCAGAATCTGCTTCTAGGGACGTCACAATATTTTGAAAGTACTCAGCTTGAACTCGATTCTAATGACAACCAATTCTTAAATGGAGTCCGACAAGAGCAACATATTAACTTAGTTTTTGATCAAGTGAACGCGAACTCTAGAAGTAATCAGCCTCTGCCAAAACGAAGGAGAATAAGGAGCCGTGCCTCAAATAATATAGTAGATCACGACGAAAACGATGGTGTCAATGACTCAGATCGCAGCCTGCGTCAAGAACTTTCAGTTGTACAAGACAATAACGTATCAGCCACGAGCATGGTGGATCTGGTGAGATTATATAAGCAGTCCGTCATGGACCAAGAAAGAATGAATGAGCAAATAATGGGGTCCCTTAACGCACTTTCTCGAATGACTAGTTCTTTGATAGACGTGATCAATAGGAACCAGTCAGAACAACTACAATAATGTATTAAAAGAAAAATATAGAATAGTTTTAGAATCATGAACAAAATCTATAAAATTTACACCAAAATAAGTATGCTAAGCCAAATTGCCTATGAAAAAACCACGTCAGTCTCATTTGGCACAGAGTATTTATCCAAGTGGCCTAATCTTCGTGAGTTTCCGGACAGAATTCTCTGGGCTAATTCAAGTAGTGCATAGTCAGTATGCTTTCTTGCAACTAGAGTTACACCAAACGGTTGACCGTCGCCAGCTCTGAAGCCGGCAGGAATAGCTAAAGCAGCAAAATCTGCAAGATTAACAAAGTTGGTATAAGTACCTTGTTTCGAGTTCAGTTTAAAAGGATCGGCTCTAACATCAGCAATCTTGGTGGCAATTGGTGCTGTAGGAACGAGAAATCCATCAAACGCTGCAAATTTGAGTTCAATTTCGCGGACAAGATCACGCCGAAAATGTTCCCAATCAAATTGATCAGCGGCAGAAAACTTTGTGGCAGACTGAATAACGCTACGAATTATAGGATCTATCGATTCCGGTTCAGTCTCAATTAATTTCCGAACAACTGTATAACGCTCGGCCACCCATGGACCTTCATATAGACATGCACCAATTTTATACATTGGTGAAAAATCAGACCTAACAAGTTCAATTCCTGCAGATTTTGCCTCTTGCAAAAATTTTTCCCATAAAGGTGCATTTTGAGTATCTTCAAACCATTTGGGCTCATCTGGAATGGCAAACTTAGGTTTGTTACCAAATGTAAGCGGCAATTCCTTTGGCAGTGGACGAGAGTAAGAGTCCGCTGGATCAAACTTAGCAGTGATAGAGAAAACTGTTTTTGCATCGGGCAAATTGAGAGCAAGCACAGAGACACAGTCAAGATCTTTACAAGCAGGGACAACACCCGTGGCAGATAAAGCACCACGAGTAGGTTTTAACCCGATGAGATTATTGTGCATGGCAGGAACACGAACCGAGCCAGCGGTGTCAGTTGCAAGAGCAAACGGGGCCAATCCCCTTGATGCAGCATTAGCCGAGCCTGAGGAAGAACCTCCCGAGCAATATTCATCTGAAAAGGCACTCGGAACCGCACCGTACGGTGACCGAGTACCCACTAACCCAGTAGCGAACTGGTCTAAATTGGTTTTGCAAATGGGAATTGCTCCTGCAGCCTTGAGAATTTGGATAATAACAGCATCCTTAGTAGGTTCATACTTAAATGCCGGGCAAGCAACCGTTGTTGGAAGTCCAGCGACGTCGATGTTATCTTTAGGCGCAAATGGCACACCGTAAAGAGGAAGATCCTAATTAGAATTAGACAATTGTGTAGCATTATAAATAAAAACACACCTTAGCGTTGGGAATAGCATGTAGCCGATTCCATTGATCAGATAGAAATTCTTGAGAAGCGATTGTAATAAATGCAGGGTCATCTTTGCTGAATGTTGCGACGTGAGCTACAATTCGAGAGAGTCCCTCGTCCGAAGTGGAAGCACGCTGAGCGTCCAACCATTGAGAAATTGTCCATCCTATTGTTTCAACCATGGTAATAAAACTAAAATAAAATTGGCAAAGTGGACACCTGCCTTCGTAGTTTATAAAGTTGGCGCCGGAGACGAGATATTTTAGACCATCATGCATATAGGGTTAGTTACCCGCCGCGATTACTAGCAGTCAACTATTCCATTCCAGCATAGCTATAATAACATACAGGCGTAATATAACTATTTATGTGATTTCTAGGACAAATATTTTTATAGTTTTTAATTGATTTGATATTTTTGTATACTGTTTTACTTGATCAAATGGGCGAACAAAAATAAAAACATTATAAATATGGCCTCGGCTGGATTACTAAAGACTAACTTATATACGCTACTGCTATAACTGTGCATACAAAAAAACTACGCTTCGGTATCTCATGCGGGGTCCCCCTGAAGGCACGGAAACTGTGTGGCGGTACGTGCCCAGATAAGCAGGTGTAAATAATAATGGGATTTGAGCTTGGAAATCAGTGGCGGTGCATTTTAATGCATGTGATTAATGCCTCGAGAGAATTATAAATATAAATATCCCCTGATCCCTGATCTCTGTGCCTGGCCCTTATTTTTGTCAAAACTACGCATGTCTGGAAACGAGAACTCTGGCAAAAATTCTGTTGCGTTCATTTCTACTCAGGTTAGCGATAAATCCGTCGTTGGCCTTGGAAATCCTGTCGAAGCCATTGCGCAAGAGCGCAAAGGAGCTTCATTTCCTGTCCGAGATCTTACATATTTCCTTGACGGGGGTGAGACGACCACAATTTTGAAGGAGAGAATCATGCGTGAAATTGAGAGAGATCCTATTTTTGAAAATATTGATTATTATGATCTTACTAAAGAAGAGCTCCGTGAGCGAACTATGCAGAAGATTAGCAAACTAGTGCATTATATTACCAACAAACGAGAAGTCAGTATGATCCGACTTTCATTAGTTGGTGTTGTTGATATGGGACTTTTGACAAGAGTTGGGTAAGTGTGACATATTAGAATGTTTACAAATGGTGTATTCTAACATGCGCACGGTATATAATAGCGTTCATTACGGTCTTTTTATCGGGTCATTACGAAGTTCAGCTACTTCTAAACAATTTTCATAGTCAGGGCGCTGCCGAGCTTCGAAATATAATTGGATGCTTTTGCATGATCGAATTGGTCCATGGTTTCAATGTCGCTGGTCTTGAAACGACTGCCACATTCGATCATCGTACAGACGAGTTTGTCATAAACACTCCGCATATTGGAGCAACAAAGTGGTGGATTGATGGAGCTGCTCACACTGCAGCACATACAATATGTTTTGCGCGTTTAATCGTCAATAATAAAGATTATGGAGTCAAGTCATTCGTCGTTCCTCTACGCGATCCAAAAACATATGACCTCTTACCGGGAATTGCCATTGGCGATTTAGGTAAGAAAATGGGACGCAATGGTATTGATAATGGTTGGGTACAGTTTACAAGTGTTAGAATACCTCGCCAATTTTTGCTTATGAAACATACTAAGGTTGACAGGCAGGGAAATGTAACGCAACCTCCGCTAGAGCAATTCGCGTACGGTGCTCTTATTCTTGGTCGTGTTTCTATGGCTATGGATTCTGCTCAGGTTAGCAAAAGGTTTTGACTATTGCAATCAGATACGCTTCCGTCAGACGTCAATTTAGCTCCAAAATGGAAAAACTTGAGACCAAATTGCTGGATTACGCTCTTCACCAACGAAGATTACTTCTATTTTTAGAACAAACATATGCTATTCAATTTTCTGCAGATGAATTAGCTAATAGTTATCAACTGCTTTTGAAAAAAATGGACAAAGTTGATTCATCTGACTCAAAAAAAATGGCTGTTCTTATAGAAGACTTAAAAGAAGTATTTTCGACCTCAGCTGGTTTAAAAGTCTTCACCACCTGGCAATGTGCTGAAACGATTGAACACACTAGGCAGAGTTGCAGTGGACACGGTTATTCAGCATACAATGGATTTGGTCAGCTTTATGCCGATTGGGTCGTCCAGTGCACTTGGGAAGGAGACAACTCAATTCTTACTCTATCTGCTGGTCATGCTCTTGTGCAAAGATATATTCAAGTGCAGAATGGGAAGAAAGCGCCCGAAACTGTTGATTATCTTAACAAAATTTTGCAACTCAAAACTGCTAAAGCTGGAGATCGCAATATTGATTCTGAAGTTGTATTACGGGAAGCATGGGATGTAGTAGCTACAGCTACTGTTTCCAAGGCAGGAGAATTGTTCATTAGCCTTAAAAAGTCAGGCGTGGCAACTGAGCAAGCTTTTGAAGACACTTTGCAAATCCGCTTTCTTGCCGCCAGAGTTCATACACGAGCTTACATGGTCAAAATTTTTTTGATAGGATATGCAATGCACCGGTCAATATTAAACCGGTTCTATTTAATTTGGCTTTATTATATGCCATTTGGTCTATTGAGAGAGATGCTGGTCTTTTTTTACAGGCTGGATATTTTGTTTCTTCCCAGATTGACAAAGTTGGAGAACTCTGCAATAAATACTGTCTCGTGATTTGTTCTCAAGCTGTTCCATTGACAGATGCATTTAATTTTACTGACTTTTTTATTAACTCCGCAATCGGAAGATACGACGGAAATGTTTACGAGAATTATTTTGGTCACGTCAAGCGGCAGAACAAATCATCTAAGGCACAAGCTCCATATTATGATAAAATAATTAAACCAATGGTTAATCGCGAAGTTTTTGAGGAGGATGACTACGCAGAACTACTCGATGTCGATGAATAAGGAAAATGTTTATCTTACAAGCCCATTAATTAAAATCATCGGATAGTATATTACGTAAATTACAAAGAGGTTTAGAATTTTAAGGTACAGCATCTATAACAACTTTTTAAAATTTGATTACAAGAATTCAAGTTTAATATTTAAGCAACTTTGAGTGAATCAAACTTTGAAGTTCCTGTCGTTATCAACAGTTTTCTGATTAATAACAACCTTTCCTGAATGTGTTCGCATATGCCGAACCAACTGATCGTGCCTTACAAATGCTTTTTCGCAGCTCTCAACAGGACATTTAAAATTTCGATCAGGTGTGTGAGTCCTCATATGCTTTGCTAGGTTTGAAGATTCTGAAAAAAATTTCCCACAGCCTGGCCATTTACATCTGAGTGGTTTTTCTCCCGTGTGTGTTCTCAGATGTACCGAAAGAGCGGTGCTCGCCGCAAACCGCTTACCACATACTTTACACCTATAAGGCCTTTCACCAGAATGAACTCGCAAATGTTGAGTAAGTACTATTTGCTCTGCAAATTGTCGCCCACATATAGTACAAACAAATGGTCTGTTATGAGTATGAGTTTGGAGATGGCGTATAATTTTTTGTCTTTGATTAAAAGGTTTATGATTTCTTTCACAACCATGCCATGCACACCTATACTCTTGCTTTCTTGATCCAACATGACTTGCAATGATGTGCTCTGATAAGTCATGAGTGTTTGAAAACACTTTTGAGCATATGGTGTCCGAGCCAATTATCCACTGGCAGTCATGTTCTTCTTTAGATATACTCTCTTTGACAGTCTCGGGTATATTTGACCCCGCCGCGGAAGACACATGCGGAACAGAAGAAATATGGTCATGAACAACATGCGAGACAAGCTGATTTGTATCGAGTGTCGTGAATTGACATGTGTCCCATTCACATTGCAAATAAGGTGCAAAAGTTGACATATGATCAAGAACGTGAGCATTCAATGATGATTGATCGTGATAGGAGTCTGAACATTTATTCCAATGACAATGAAGTTCAGCAGCAGATTTCAAAGGATTTATAGCAAAATCAGAAGACTTATGGTTGAGCTCGCAAGGCAGAACATGTTCAGTTTTGATATGACTAAGAAGGCTGTCAAATTCATCAGTTAAAACATCACAGGATTCCCACTGACAAGGAATAATGCTTGGTAAGCTTTCTCTTTGGTGAGTCTGTGATGTTTGAAGCCGTTCATAATTCTGTACTCCGTGTTGATGATTTTGGTGATTTTGGTGATTTTGTTGATTTTGGTGATTTTGATGATAATAATATTCTTGCTGTTGTTGATAATGTTCATATTGATGTTGCTGTAAGTAATTTTCCTTCAATTGATTTTCATGCTGATGTTTTAGAAAAGATATGTGAGTCGTCCGTAAATGTTCGTCCAAATCCGACGGAGAAGTAAAAGCGAAAGAACAATCATCGCCCCAATGACAATACTTATTCGTATCCAAATTAAGAAATTCACCCGAGAATATGGGAGTTTTAGTAGAACTGATAGTAGAGAATGTTCCGGACCTTCGTCTAACTAAAGAATTGGAAGCCAGACAAGTAGAGCAAGTTTCAGCCGTAGATGATAAAGTGGACGCATTATCAGAATTGCACATGAACTTATCACAACCATCTTCAAGTTCGCACTGCTCTTCATCACAAGAAGTACAGGCAGTCGAGCCAGAATCACCCATATGTTCTAAAATCGGACAAGGAGGAAAACTGCAAGGGTCGACACAAGGCGAATCAGCATAACAGCAACATGCATCATATGTATTGTGTCTGGCTGATTGAAGAGTACAATCAGGACCGCAAGGTTTAGAAGAAGCAGAGTCCTCTAACGACAAGAGCATATTGGCCCCCTTTATTGTAAATGTGGTGACAATAAAAATACAATAGCGAACAAAGAAAATGCAAAAGTAAAAAAGCTAAGGATGACTGGTTATGCTATCGTATAGTTATCACAATTAGGGGGAAGTTGAATTGGAGGAGTACGATATGAATATCTATACCGGTTCAAAATTTTGCAATTAAAATTTAAAATCAAGAACTATTGGTTTGCTTTTATTTATATTTTACATAATACCGAGAAATGAAATTATCTAAAAACTTTTACAACTTGCATTTCTGATTTTGAGATCGAAATTTGATAATTGAAATAACCTTGATAACGGTCATTTTCAAAAAATTTGGACACCTTGGTGGTTTTCCGACTAACTAGCCACATTAAGCTTGCCCAATATAAAAAACCTTACGTTATTATAAATACTCACGCAATTGAGTATCAGCAATACAAAAGTTTAAGTATATATCCAAACGAAAACTATGACACAATCACCTCTTCTACCTTTTCAAACGCATGCAATGCTTCGCCATACTTTTCCCAAATACCTGATCTATATCCTACATCAACTTTCTTAAGCATCACATTCTCGTCCCACCTCGACTCAAGAAAGTCTTCAAAAGATTCATATTCATCGCCTTTTTGTTTTCTTTTCAACGCCCACAATGCTTTATATGCAGCACCTAAAGCACACGCATTGGAACCCAATTCCAATGCATATACACCCTCAGATGGCCCAAGAACTTCTCCAGTAACCTGGCAAATCGCAGAATTTTTCGAACCTCCACCAACCACATAAACCCGACGAGGTTTTCCATTCGACGAAAGTAAAGGACCGGCTCGTAACCTCATAGAAAGATTTTGAGACTCTAAAATCGCTCTCGCGTCATCTGCGGGTACATTCCATGTTGAATCTACCTCGTGACCATTCGTAATAAGTTCTATATCTTCATTCTTCGCTAAAAATCTCCATGTACCTTTTGGTGCATCTGGAACAATTTCAGGCAACGGAAAGTAGATTCCAATTTTGTTTTTTTTCTCTGACGTAATATTGAGTGGTGTTGAACTGATGACCGCCTTATTAAAATTATCCCAAACGTCATCAAAATTATCATTTTCTTTAGAATTAATTTCATCGCGCACCTTCTCACGGGCCAAAGATCCATTACAGTAACATAGCATTCCCATATATAAGCCTCTTGTAGTCGGATGAGAAAACAGATGGTATTGAGGCGACGTTTTATATATAGGAGTTGACACAAGTAGCGTAGTCGATGTGCCCAATGAAACTATGACATCGTTAGGCCGTAAAGGTAATGCCAAAATTGTAGCAGGATTATCTCCAGTGATTGGGGTGATAATGCAGTCCGAGGCAAACCCGTATCTCTTCACGTAGTAGTCACTGATGAACCCAAGATTTTTACTACCATCTGCTTCAACTGAACCCAACTTTTGAAGAAGATCATCACGGCTTTCTGACCCCCCTCCTGCAACAATATTTATTATTTTTTCGTCGAATGTTTCTTTAGTTATATCCCATAAATTCATACCACAAACATCACTGACATCCAGAGGAGCAATTTTACCTAACAATAGAGAAGCAAAAAAGGACGAAACTAAAGAAATTCTTGCAGTATTATAATACTCATCCGGATGTCTTTCGCGAACTCTCATGATTTGAGGACCGGTGAAACGGTGATGGGTTTTGGAGCCGGTGATATTTGCGATTGCATCTGGACCACCAATTGCTTCTTCCAAAGCTTCGCATTGTGACACTGTAGAGTGATCCTGCCAGTTAGGACTGAACTGATGAGAAAAAGCGTTTGGACATATCTGTGTTTCCAGAGGTTTCGTATGGTCCAAATTTGCTAACGTGAATGCCGCATCCTCCGACCAATAAACGGAGCCATGTTGCTGACCTGCACCGGAAATGCTTTTAACTCGAGAAAAGTCCAATCCAGCTTTCCTTAATTTTTCCAATAAAATATCAAACGCCTTAATCCACATTGCCACTGGTGCATATACCTCATTCAAGCTTGGATTAGTATAAACACCTTTTCTGGTTTTGTATTCAGGGGTGTCAACATCAAACTCAACATGACACTGCACCTCGGCATTCAGTTCATCATTTACAGCAACAACTTTAATTTGCTGAGTAGACAGGTCAAAACCCAAAAATAAATCAGACATTTTTCAGGCACGAATGGGCAAATACTTGACAGGGTTTTTATTGTACGCTGGCCAAGGAGGAATTGCGACCAGAAAACCGAAAACAGAAAGAAGTATAAAGATGTATACTGTGTATGATATATCGTTATATATCAACCCGCCACAGTAGGAAATAATCTGCGGTTTTTATTAGCCTGACTTGGTTTAATTTATTATTTTAACCATAAAGATGAACCCTGAACGCAAGCAACCAATGTTCTAAAACATCTTCAAAGCCAATAGAATAGTTTACATGAAAAATGTATGTTTGACGTATAAGCGTCCAGACTAAAAAAATGAACTAACTTACTGCTGCAAGACCAAGAAAATAAAATGTAATTGAATCAGCAAGACGCTGTCCCTCAAAATCCTTAGACTACTAGTCAGATACTGTCGGTATTAACATATAAATTACTTACAATACTTCCCGTAATTATACTGTCAAGAAACATAATTAAGAACAATTCTACCACGGTCATATAAAAAGGACCACAAATACAATATGTAGAGCTAAAGACGACTAAGCGTGTTTGGCGGCTAAGCGGATGAAATTAGGGGCGGATAACAGAATAGACTTCCAAATTTATTCCGTCCGGCAAAATTGGATAAAAAAAATAGTGTTCCGCTTTTTTGCCTTTAATCCCCTTCCACTAACTAGTTAGTTAGCAGCTGTTGTAGTAATTACGTAATATATGTACAACACTAATAGGTTATATGACTAATACAACATATGAGATGAATTATGTTTACTTCATTTTGCTTGGAGACAGTTTATGTATAGCTAAAAAGACATCTCTGCAAAGAAAAGTGGCAAATCACCAAAACGGTAATCCGTTCGCGGTGATTAGTAGTTCATCCCCACATACGAGGTACCATTATGCATATACCGATTAGTACCTACGACGCATATATATTCCGATTATACATGCGGTTTTACCGATTAAATACAGGTACCATGTAAATACTAACCAGAACCAGTATATCTATTGTTGGACAAAATCATGTACCGAAGCTACCTTGAGAGCGAGCATAGGCGCGTTATTATAGCCGGTTGCAGGCGTTAATTCTTCTATTTACGACACATAATTTATATATGTTCTTACGTTGTACCCCACACTAAATTTGACAAGCGGCAATTGACAAATCAATGAGTCGTACGCAAACGCTTTGGTATATATATTGTTACATCATCTTGAATGACCGTCCAACATACAGACTTTCCTTTATATTCATTCTGTGCACGCCATAGCTTAGGATTGCGCGCTTCAAGAAAAGATTAGCCTCGCCGAAAGTGTGTCCATGACTAGACTTGAGGGATAGGTTTTGAGAAAGCAAGTGGAATAAATAAGAGCGCGCCAGCCTACGTAATGTAAAATCTTCATTATTCGTTTTACCTGTGTCTCTGCCGTGTAGTTAAGCTCGTGTTGTGAATTGCGAAGTGCTAACGAGAGCACTGTCTATAGATTACGTAACTACTGTAGCGCCAAAGGGACACAATTGCAAAGAAAAAATTTTACGGGAAAGAAATAGGACATACCCTAAACCCGATATAGTATGTGCACTTGTCTACATATAACTTGTAAGATACATGTAACTTAACTAGTTATTTTACAAATCGAAGCATAGTTATAGTTGAAATAAGTTTGTAAAAGAACTACAATTTATGACAAGTTACATAAAATTAATAAGGTGTGCTATGTAATACACATTTTTTTAAAATGTTTCCAAAATAATATACATAACACTTAGTGACTTATTGACGCCCAAAGATTTGGCAAATTCTTGTATAATTACATCATAGATATTTTGTATCGGTGGTATCTGAATATCAGATCATCTCTAAACGGCATGATTTTTCGACTGTAAACTGATAACTACTTACCGGCGCATATAACCCCTATTACATAATCTCAGCTACGTATCTCAGAGTGCTTGCTAATCTCGGTTGATAAGGATTCAATCGACCATGTCGAGGAGGCGTCTTATATTTTTGCCCAACGATCATTAAGAAATGTACGTAATTATAGAAATAATACGTTAACTTTTTTTTTCTCGATAATTTAATGGTACAGACATGGCGTCGTCAATTTTAATTATTAATCCGAACTCGTCGCCATCAATTTCTGTTGGTCTTGAACAGGTCCTAAAACCTCCATCTGGATTCACATTTGATTTTTTCACCGGTCCTGCTGGCGGTCCGTTACAAATTGACTCGGTGACCACGGAAATAACGTCTGCAGCTAATTGCTTGCCCGCTTTATTACCACTATTATCACGTTATGATGGATTCCTTGTAGCATGCTATTCCGATCATCCACTTACTCATGCATTAAGAGAACACACCACCAAACCAGTTATCGGTATTTTTCAGGCATCAGTGTTAGCATCTTTTGCTTTAACAGGAAAATTTGCAATTGTCACGACTGGAAAAATATGGGAAAGTTTACTGGATGAAGGTGTTCGTGCATTTCTAGGTGCAAGAACAAGTCAATTTGTTGGCACATTTTCCACCGGCCTTGGAGTCTTAGAATTGCATTCTGCTTCTGAAGACTTGATTTCAAATAGCATAGGAACAGCTGCTACCAAGGCGGTTACAAACGGAGCGACAATAATATGTCTTGGTTGTGCTGGGATGGTTGGCATGGAAAAAAACATCAAAAAAGCTGTTGGTGAAAAGATTAAAGTTGTTGACGGTGTCATAGCAGGTGTGGAATTGCTAATTGGTCTTATTCGACAAGGATATAAATAGATTGATTGTTTTTATAAATGTATTATCATTAGTATATTTAAAAAAGCTAGCGCTTGCTAACTTAAGAAGACGAGTCAAAAGCCAAATATTGAGATATGATAAACGCCTAATTAATAACTACCTATTTAAAACTATTTGATTATGATCATATGTATAAAAATATGTACCAAAAAAAAATCCACTCGTTTGAAGAGATAAAAAATATTTCGGTTCCTTGCTCTGGACTTTCAACAACTTGTTGCTTGCCCGGCATTTAAGTATGAACTTACTAAGGATTGATACTCTCTCAAGTTGTCATCGTCTGCATTGAAATTGTCGTATATCATGTTTAGCTTGCTTATGATCCCTTTTAAATTTGGCGTTCAAGCAGAGGGATTCTGATGCAACTAAAGGCCGCACAAAGGAATGCAGTACATGGACTATGTATTGACTTTAGTTTGACCTCAGTCGATATTTTGGATTTTCAAAATATTTTTTTTATTGGGATAATTAGGCATTTAATTGGGTGTTTGTCGTAATTATAAGTCCAACGCTCTGGAAGTAGCGTAATAAAATCGCGGCACTGGTATTTTCTATTTCATGTATTGTTGTTTGCACCAGCCTTATGATACCTGCGACAAATTGTCATAATTGTCTTCAATTGTCTTAAACGAATAAGTTCGCCGATGTCATTGCAGTTGCCACAACCACACTCAATGCCGTTTGCACCAGGAACCCTAAAGACCTCTTAGAAACTCAGGTCTTGGTCCCAATAATAAATGTATGGGCTCGCGAAAAAGAATAGTAATGTTGGCGAACACATTTCAACCCTCTTCGTAAGTTATTTTCATCCAACACAAGCAGACAATGCCACAACGGGCAATTAATTATTTAATGTTCATCAAGTGGACGTGGCTTGGCAGTGGTAATTATTATATAAAGACAACATAATATCACTACAGTAGCAAATTGTTCTACTTCTATAATCTATAAATGAAAATTATTATTTGACTATCGAGAATCACGTTGCAAAATGTACATAATCCATATTGAATGTTATTATTTTGGACGTTTTTAAAGAAAAAAATATTATAATATATTTTGCACCAGAGAAACCGTCCACTTTATAGATTAATATTATCGACAATGGTCAGTACTTATTCACAGCATGCTTGCTAAATTTGCGAATCTGTGGGCCCCATTTATAAAATACATAAGGTAATGGAACCAATAAGGAACTAATGCAACCCATGATTGTAAGAGTCCAATGAGTACCCAAGTTTCGGTAAAACGGAATTCCGACCACGGTCATACCACCGGCAGTCATGTATCTCATAAAGGTTACCAGAGTTAAAGCGGAACCGGCGTAAACTTCATAACAGTCAATCACGTACATATAAACTGTCATGAATATACAAATAACTCCATATCCAAACAAAACAGAAGCTAAAATTGGCGACCATATACTGATTGAAGAATAGTCAGTCCAACCCATCCAAAAGAGCGAAACCGGAACACTAATAGACCCGCCTAGCATGGCATACCAAAGACGTATTTCAGGTGGCAAATGAGTCTTTCCAGAAGCAATGGCTTCATTCATTTTCCTTTCAGTATATTTGTAGAGAGGATAAACAAGAAAGGATGCCAACAAAATTCCAATATAAATTCCAATGAAGATGACGTTGCTAAGCCCTTGTGATATGCCGTACACGTCCTTGTAAATAAACGTGTAGCCATTTAAAAACGTGAAAAGAACAATGTATAAAACAGTTAAGTAAAGTGCCATTAAAATAATAATAGGCTCAGTTGACATTTGCAATGGGCGCAAAAGCGATAGCTTGATACGAATCCAAATATCCTTGTGCATTAGTTCCATTTCAGATCGATATCTCTTACTACCGGTTAGTTTTCGCAATCCTGACGCCTTCCATTTTAAAATTAATGGACCAAATGTTTCCGGCATGAAAAAAAAAACAATTAACATTGCCAATGCACTTAAAAAAAGTGTTACCCATTCAGACCACCTCCAACTGTTTAGATAACCATCACCAATGTAGCTTCCAATTACTGGACCCAATACCGGACCTCCAAAAGAGCTAATCGCATACATTGGAAATCCATAAGTTTTTTCCTTAGAATCCCAAATATCAGCAACAGAACCCCCGGCACAAACAAGAGGCGTAGAGCCAAACAATCCAGCCAGGAATCGAAGAACTATTTGACTACCAATATTAGGAGCCAAAGCAGATGCCATAATAAATAAGCAAAACAAAAACATAGTAGAGATATATACTAAATTTCTTCCGAACACCTCTGAAAACGGAGCAGCCAAAACAGCCCCTACGGCGTATCCCATCAGATAAACACCTAAGAATGTTAGAATCAATGACAACTTAAGTTCACGACGGTCATATTAAGTACCTGTCGCAAGACTTTCTACGACGTCACTGACTCCCAAATCACTTGCAGCCTGTGGCAAAACAGCAACGTCCATGGAACTGGCAGCGCCGACCACAAACGCGATGAGCGCAACAATGAGAGTCGTGGTCACCTTTTTAACTTTGCTGAAGTTTCGAGGATTCAATGAATCTTCCGAACTATTCCAACCAACAAGAATAACATCTTCATGAGTTTGTCTACTTTGTTGCGATATCTTAGTAAATTCAGGTTGTTCATTTTCGGATTGTTTCGATATACTGCTATCAACGGCGCTCAGAATTAGTTTTGTTTCCTGTGTTCTCTCTGAGTCGTCGCCAAGAGCTTTTTCCACTGCGTGGCTAAATTTTTCTTTATCATGTACCTCAATTTCGGCACTTCTATGTGCCCGCCTGTATTGTATGTATGACTGCATAGATATTTGAGGTATAGAGAAATAGAAAATGCTGGCCAAATTACTTGTTTTAACTATAATACTTTCGTAATATATAACTTTAACAGATAACCTAAACCGATACCACAAAAATAAAAATCAAAAATAATTTACTCATTTGGAAGGTAAAAGCACGCCGCAGTTATTATATACCTTAACTTTTAAAAATAATATAATTAAGCTTTGGTAGAGTTCCGGAGATTATTGCCCTAGTTATGGTCAGTTTCGGAAATCACAATACTGGATGGTGCATGCGTAAACAAAATGTATATAGAAGTTAAATGATTATGATGATAATGATGATTAATCTTTAATGACACTATAATTTCTCACAACGAACAGATCAACCCCCCTGAAAATACGTAGAAAACGGCCCAACGTCATAACCAAGTCTTTCTTACACTTAATGCAGTTTACGAAAAAAAGCAAAGAAATAAAAGAAGGAAATTTAAATAGCCGTATTTTCATCAAGAGTCCACAATTCGCACTGCATCCCGAGTGATACGCCAAAATTTTCCGAAAGCGACAAGAACAAGACTTGTAGGGAGACCTCCCAATGTCAAAGACTTTATGGCCAAATCAAAGTGCGCTAAGTAGATAGAAACTCAGCTACTTTAGCAGTCCCACCATAGTACTGAGAAAGACCGAATACGGCACAGTCAGTTTTTTCCATTATTCGTATTTTCGTAAAACTAGGCTTATTCGAGCTATAGTTAGTTATGGTTGTAGCATACATGCGCTCACATAAACCTTAACTTCCCGTTTTCGGCTTAACCTTTTTTTTTTTTATTTTAACGTAGGCTGGGTGCCATAAACAGTATAAATTACTTGGTGGATTTAATTCTGCTTTTCATTGGTATTTACACCATCCATTCTGAGCTAGATAACCTTACAGTTTAGGGATGGACACGAATACGGTACAGTCAACTTTTTCCATTCGTGGTATAGTCGTAAAACTTTAAGGCTTATTCGTAAAGTATACGGTTTATTCTTATAGTATTCGTATACTAGTATTTGTATTTTCTATTTAGGTATAACAAATTAGTTAGTTACCCTAACCAAAAAATTTTCTGCAAATCTGGCAGTAAAGTGTTTACCTGTATATGGCAAGGGTCTCGTACCCTGTTACAAATACCAAGTCTTGTGCTGTTAGTATTAGTAATTACGAATAATCAATTTCTTCATTCGTATAGTTAACTATTCGTAAAGGTTTATTCGTATCGTATCGTAATCGTAATTGACGACTATACGAATACAAATAACGAATATTTCCGTATCGTGTCCACCCCTATCCGTTGTTTGCGATTTTGACGGTTATCGTATCCGTTAAGCCGACAATTTAGCGGATAATTATCTGCAGGATTTTGCCAAACCGTCAACCGTATCCGGACCGTGAACAGCTCTAAATTATTATTATAACGAATATTCGCGTATCTTGTTTAAGTACATGAGAAAATGTGTCCAGTTCCCCATAAGCAAATCCTCATCCGCTGCTGATAGTATTTTCCAAAGCGTCCATGACAAGTTCGGAACTGAACCACCTGAGTAAGGATGGCTCGGGGTCCACAAATGATCATGTAGTAGTAATTTTGTCATTTAGGTGGAACTATAATTCTCGGAAGCGTGGTCCCTTGGCATTGTAAACGCACGTACACAAAAAAATTCAAGATTCTTAACCGGTTTCAAGAACTGTTAAATTTTTTGAGCTCTACTTTATCATCTTTATAAAAAATAAAGAGAGTGAAGAAATTAAGCAAGATTCTTTTGTATTGTCGGCATTGTCAAATGTATACATTCAAGTCCATCTCTTTCCTTTCCTTTCCTTTCATTTTTTTTTTGTTTTGGTGCAACTGAGATTTATCGCAAAAATGACCGTTGTAATTCCGTGGCCTTCTCCATTCAATATTTGGAGATCTCTAAATAACTCTTGAAATCATAATTTTTATATAAGCTCAACAACTTTCATGTAGTTATTATTTTTAGAAATTATAAATTTAATATAAATCAAGCAAAAAAAAAAAATAAGCGAGATCACGAATCCATAATCAAAGAATCCCATAGAATGTCTCGCCAGACTCGCATCTGATGTGAGAACGACAGTTTGAACATGCACTGAAACGCGAAAGTTACTTGACGATAAATTTCAAGTTAAAAAATAAATTATTTGTAAAAATTAGTTATTATATAACATTAACCAATCTAATTAACCCAGTCAACCAGCTGTTTCGTGAGATCAACAATACTTTTCTCAAGAGAGATATACTCGATTCCTAAGTCCTTTATTGATTTTTTATTGTCAACATTAAAGAAATTATTTGGTTCTGAATTTTCTGGGTCTCCTTTTGGAACTTTGTCCTTGATTTCAGGAAATTGCTTTCGAACAATATTGGCAATATTTTGAAACGTAAATTGGCCTGCTACAATAAAATATCGCTGATTGTCGGTTTTCGGGTTGTCGATAGCATTGACATGAGCCTCGGCAACATTGCGAACGTCAACCCAAACCGGAATGGCAGTAGGTAAAATCTCTTTTGCAGATCCATTTATCAAATTCCATATATTAGCATTCGACGTGTTAATCGTTCCCGGCTTGACGTCATGAAGCATGGGGCCAAATACTAATGGTGGATTTATTGTAGTAATTGAAAATTTAGGCTTGTTGTCTTCTAGAAAATCCCAAGCAGCTTTTTCAGCAAATGTTTTAGAGGCTCGATAAGTAGTGCTTGGGCCGTCGTTGATAGCTTGCTCCCAAGTAACTGGATTCCAGTCTATTTCAGTATAAGTATGCTCTGGCCATGAACCCTTTTCAGCATTGACAATAGCAGCAAATGAAGAGGTAATAATAACCTTTTTAACTTGAGGAGCATATTTCTGAATTGCATTAAGAATACCCTTAGTGCCTTTAACAGCCGGATCAAGTAGGTCTACAACGGGATCGGTAACTTGGAAATGAAACGGCGATGCGGTATGAATAACATAGTCCACACCCTTGACGGCTTCGTCAAAAGCATCTGCAACGACTATGTCAGGAACAATCACAAAACTCAGGGCAGCATTCGGGTAAATTTTTGCTAAATAGTCAGCCTTTGCCTGCGACCTCACCGTCGCAATAATGGTGTAGTTTCTGCTAATCAGAACTTGGAGAATATGACCAGCAATGAATCCTGAAGATCCAGTAAGAAGAACCTTTGGGGACATAGTGTGCAACAGAAAAAAGTTCAGATATAACAAGACTTATGCGACAGACATTCACAAAAACGAAAATCTACTCATGAATGTTGCGATAACACAATTGCGCACTCAATAGTGCGTACAAATTAAAGTTATTCACACAACCTGAAAAGTGTAAACGCTCCGCCTTCGAAAAGCCTGGTCGTGACGTAACTTTTTTTGGGTTAGTGCGCATGTTCTATGTAGGGGCATCCCTGAGGCTTTTCTATTTTTGCTTTCTTTTCGCATTTTGCATCGATAAATATTCAAATGAATTGTAAAATTACTATGACAGAAGAAATCTTTTGCAGCGATTGTAGAATAAATACTAAATGCGACTGAAGAATTTGAATTGAAAAGAATGAGCGATACAAAATTTGCAAGCTTCATATCCGAAATGCTCGCTCTAATTTGATGAGTGTAATGATTTTATTGGGCTTTTGAAAATTTGGAAAAAGGCGGTAAGTAACTTTGAGACTTGGAGATGCATAACTGTAGAGATTCTTCTAAAATGGTTGTAATTTACAGAGCGAAGATGAGATAATATACGATCAGTTTAACGTAGATGCTATGCGAGCGGTCAGATGAACCGAGCGGCCAGGTTTCACTGCTAACTCGACTAAAACCATAAATTACAGCACCATAACATTATTATAAAACTATTTTTTTTTTAAAAAATAGGTTCTAATTTTTTTTTTTTTTAATCTTAAAAAAGGGCTTGTAGACCCCGAGTAACTTTTTTATCTTAACTAGGACACTAGGTGCCCCTGACGTGTATTATTTATTCATCATATCGAAATAAGAAAATAGGACATGCCCTCATGAATGCTTGGAAACTCATACAAAAACAACAAAAAAAAAACAGAAGATTATAGACATCAACAA